>NW_006775077.1:2611859-2613709 GCF_000442215.2 Lipotes vexillifer | reverse complement strand
AGCAGGAATAAATTAAAATCACTATTTTTAGTCTGCTCTGAGAATTAAAGCTGTGTATACCTAAATCATTAAGAGCACCATGGGATTGCATTTTTAGCTGAACAGTTAATTACAGCCATCATATCTACAGATGTATCCAAATAAAATAAGTTTTTGGTTCAGCTGGTTGTTTTGGTTAAAGAGACATAGAAAAAAAGATATAGATAGAAAAAGTTTGTTTTATATCCTGTCATAAATTATGCATGTAACAGTATAAAGGGCAGCATCTCTCAATTTTATAAAAAACATCAAAACTAACATTAAAATACTCTTGTTATAAAGGATGTGTTACATATTTTATGTCCATAATATTTTAATGCTTTTTGTTTAATGGTATATTTTTGTCTTTAGTTTGAAAATTTAAAAATCCCACATAATGCTGACTGTCTCTCTTCCTGTCAGTGAGGAATACCAAATGTACATTGTTAGTTTATTCCTCTGATGTTGAAGTCCTTGAAATACCATTTAAATACTGAATGGATGTTATTTTATATTTTTTATAAACAAATCACTTTTTATTTTGAAAATCTAGGAGATATCTTTGTTATTATATTAAAATAAAATACACTTTTTCTCAGACACGATTGTGGGATATTTTTTAGTGAACTGCTTTGTAAATCCAGGAGAGAGTCGGGGGTATGGTTAGGATAACGGAGAAGAAACAGAAGAAACTGTTTTCCGCCTCTTCTCACAGGGAGAGGGGGGCATCTTCGTCACCACCATATCCTGTGCTCCTTTTTTGTGATAGTGTTTTCTTGAATTTTTGCCTAGGAAGAGTAGGGTCATAGATTTATTCCAAGGCAGTAAGTGTGATCAGCTCATAAGAAAATAGAAATAAAATACACATTGTCATTTGTTGGTGTTGTAGTTGAAAACATTGGCCTCTGTCTCTAAGGTCTTTTCCAGTGAAAAGGTCTTATCTCAGTGACTTAAGTAATTTTTGCTTTATTTTTATTTTAAAATATTCCATGGTGACTTTAAAATGCTATTGTGGAATCACAGGATTCTTTAGCCCTCCTGATCCCAGGAGTGAAGTACAGAAGGGCAGCTACTCCTCTGGTTTCCTTTGCCTGTCCTGTGATTTTTTTTTTATTTTTTATTGTTAACCTGTTTTCTCCCTCCCTCTTCCTGTTCATGTGTTTCTGAAAGTCCTTTACTTTCTACAGGGTTTTGCTCTTTGATTTGTCTGAGACTGAATAAGAGGAGGTGTTGGAAATGTAGATAGGAGGGAAGTACAACCATTGATTCGGGTATTCATTCATTTCCCATTGGGCAGATTCTTGACAGTTTCCTCTTCAAATAGGCCCAGGTGGTGCAAGGGCCCTGCGGTCACGTGCTCCAAGTAGGAGAGACAGACTCAGAGGCAGACTACAGGGGAAAGAGCAGGGGATGGTGGTCCACAGAGGAGGGGTGCCCAGCTCTGCTTGGGAGCAGCAGGAAAGGCTTCATTCAGAGGATGGGTTTGAGTTGGTTCTCGAAAGATGAGGAGGTATTTATATACACAAGGCAAAAAAGGACACTTTTTTATTAGAGAGAATAAAAGAGCAAAAGTAGTGAAATATGGAATAGCATGGCATATTAAGAACACTGCGAGAAATTCCTGGAGTTTAAGTGCTTAGAAGGTGTGAAGAGGGGGATTTTTTTTAAGATTAAATATTTATGGAGCATCAGTGTGTGCTGTTAGTCTTTAGGGTTAAAAAATCAAAATGATATCTGCTGCAAATGGATGGAGAAAGCTCAGGTAAAGAAATGCCCAAGTCTTTTCTGAATCTTGTTGCCGATTCAAAAAATATTTCATCAGCTAGGTAGCG
>NW_006775077.1:2596859-2606859 GCF_000442215.2 Lipotes vexillifer | reverse complement strand
AAATAATATATGTTTGAGTTCATGCCTTATGTTCTGTGTTTAGAGTTTCTGTAGTTCACTGAACTTGGTTTATGTAGTTTTGACATTTTATTGGAGTAAATCAGGTCTATCAAGCTAACTATATTTGGCTGCAGTGAGGAAATGGATATCATTGCAGTTCTCTTGGATATATATGATTTTTCAAATTAGCGGGTTGCTTTGAAATTTTGTGAATCTTCTCTGATATTTTCTCAGTTTGGCTGTTATAGATTATGCTGTTTCAGTTACAAAGGATTTCAGGTTGAATCATTTTAAAAGTTTATTCAGAAGGCATAGTCTCAGTTTTCTATACCTTGAGTAACAGAGCAATGCTGTAGCTATTAAATCTTCCACTTGCCAACTGAAGTTAGTGATATGAGTTTATGCTGAAGCATCTGGAAAATAACTAGGCCTTCTTTATACCTTGTTTTCAAGATTGAGAGAATCTTTCCTCATTGAAGTATCTTATTAATATATTTGCAGAACTATTGTGAAATATTACTAGTCATAAAAATTGAATCTGTTTTGTGTTCAAAATGTTAGTGTATGGATAATGGGTTTTAGAAATTAAATGATTTTACCTTCTTAATATTGATTCATAGCCATTCATTTCAGTTTCGGTAATGTCTTTTACAAAATACTAATATTGCAAACTAACAAGTTTGTAAAAAGCTAGTTCTCATATAGTTCATACATTAGTTAATCATTTCAAGTATCAGGATATTATCAGACTAATATAATGATGTACAAAAGAACTTCCCTATAGGAACTTATTTAAATTAAGGCATACGGTATTTGAAAGAATTTAAAACTATTTTAGCTTCTTTCCTTTTTGAAAAATTTTGTGTTTACATTGTTAATGATGAGCATACCAGTACCTTGTTCCTTAGATTCTTTTTATTTGATGAAATTTGTATCTGTTGAAATGATTTTAACCAGTGCTCAGTTACTGACTTTTAAGTGTCACTAGCGGTGACTGAAATTAAGTCATTGCATTGCAGTGGTTGTGAGGTCTTGATAATTCAAGGAATCATTCCAATGTTGAACATTTATACTTTAAAAAATAAATTGGTAGTAGATGTACCATTAGATCATTGAGATCGAAGGGATTTTTGCGGAAGTATAAAGTACAGGATACAATTTAAATTTCTTGTCCCTCAAGAATGGCATTATTATTTACCAGTAGGTGCAGTTAGCACCCTAAGGCTTTCCTCTAATCTGACCATGTGGTGAGTATGGCAGCAGCTCTGGTGTTTAGACAGAATTAGTATTTTAAATGGCCTCTCTCTAACAGAAAAACAAAGGCCATGTTTTGGCCCTTGTTTTTGTGTTTTTGTGTTTGTTTTGTTTTCATTTCTTTGAAAATTCTTTCAGTGCCAAACTGAGTAAAATATAGTACAAAAGCTGTGATTATATATCCAGCTTATAATTTGGTAACAAAAGGTACTTGCTGGGTAATTTCACTTAAAACTTTGGAATTTGTATAGCCATGTGATTTAAGAATGTAAGGCTTGGGGAAAGTAGGTTAATAGACCCAGGAAATCTCTCAGTGATAGAAAGCTATTTATACATAGAAAGTGATATTAAAAATAACGTATTAAACTACTAAATCATATATCTGTACAGGTTAGAGATTGTGAGGCTGATACAAGAAATTAAATTTTATCTTACTGCATCTAGGATTGTTCATTTCTCCGGTCCACTAAATTAAGCACAAAGAATACTGGTTTCTTAAGAGAGAAACATGATATTAAACCTTTGCTTTAACTGTTCATTTCCAGTAGATGGCTACAGTTCACTACCAAATGGAACTTATAATAGATTTTTTACAGTAACTAAATCAGAAGATGAAGGTTGAATTACTATAAATGAGTTGCCCTGTACATTTTTCTTATTTCATGTGCTTAGTCATCTAGTGTTGTTATTTTTTTAAAGAACGTCTTTTTAAAATGATTGAACAGTGGTATTTTCACTTTTTCCTCTTTGAGCAATGTATAGTAATGCCATTATTTATTTTCTTTAATCACAAATTATTTACTTTTAAAATTCTGTATTATGTGAGGAATACTAGTAATTATTGAATTATGTAAAAAAATGATTATTATAAGAATCCTTATAAATTCCATAAGTTATTGCTTCCCTAAATTCAATCATTTTATTTTTTAATTTATTTTAGCTTCTAAATTGAAGCACTTGAGTCATTTATCACTTGTATTGTCTAATTACTGACTTTCACTAAGTATTATTTCAAATGTAATACACAAACATATGTACGTATTTTTTAAAAAATATGTTTTTTGTTAATCTGGATCCGCACCTAAATATTTTAAACATAATTTAATCAAGCTAAAATAATATAACTACAAGCTTACTATTTAGAAAAATATTTATTAGCTTATACTTAAAATCTGCATTACAGTTGGACATGTCTCTGTCCACTAAGCTGTAGAAATAGCTTGTAAGCATATCACTGAGATGATAGGTATCATTATTGACCTTTCACCCTCATCCATAAATAGAACTGCGACATCTGAGTAAATGAGTCTGAATTTATTGTGTGGGGGGGTTCAAGTGCAACAAAAATGTGGAAAAGACTGGGCTTTCCCCTCCCCTCAGGCCTACCGCCTGATTCCTGTGTCTGCCTTCACTGAATGTTTGTTTTTCTTTGAGGTGTGTGTGTGTGTGTGTGTGGTGTGTGTGTGTGTGTGTGTGTGTGTGTGTGCGCGCGTGCGCGCGCGCGCACGTGCATGTACATGCACATACATAATATCAGTGTGATTTTATGTCCTGAAGGTTGGTTGAACCAAGCAGTTCAAGGTTTAGCTTTTTGTTTTAATTTTACACATGAAAATATGGGTTTCATGTGATACTCTGAGATTGCAATTTTAGATCCTTTTTTTTAATCAATTGCCAATTTATATGGCTGGGCTACAACTATTTAATCTATTATTAATAAGCATTTGGCTCAGCTATACAAATTAAAAAAATAATGCCAACGTTCTAGGAGAATTTTTTTTCGCGTTGAGTTTCTATGTAAATTTTACATTCTCCCTTGAAGACAAATGAATTATTTTTGTATTTTTCCATTGATGCTTATGTATATATTTATCATTATAATAGGAGCCAATTAAGAAATGGGCCACAATAGTAACTAATTAAAAGAAATTTTAGTCACACATTTTGTTAAGGGATAGCTGGAATATTCAGCTAAGTCTTTGTGATTCAAAAGGAATTAAATTTCACAACTTCAGTTAGGTTACTTTATATAAAAATAACGGATTTTTCCAAGACACTTAACATTTATATAAATGTGAGGGATTTTTTTGTACGCGGTTCATTTTTTATGGATGTGTGTTAGTGTTCATGTGCCTACATACACTTGCACACATATATGAACAATCCTTTATTTCTTAAAGACCTTAAAAGGACAAAAGATATTTGACCCCACCCTTAGACCATGTAATGTAAGTTTACAAAAGGATCGAGGAACACAGATTTTAATCATGCAAACAGTACTAGTCCTGTCCCCTCTGGTGTTTCAGACCTGGACATACTGATTGTATACTTTGATTCCTAAACTGTGGAGATGTATCAGATGCCCTCGGGAGCACCTGGCCAAGCTCAGAACATTTCACTGATTACAAGGGTAGTGCCTAGAGGGCAATTAAGGGACAGGGCAAGAGATAGACAGTAATGAGTCCCGGTAGCACCTTAATGAACCTCAGAAAGGGAAGCAGAGAGTTAGGTAGACTCCTGGGCTCAAGAGGGAAATGTTGTTGAGTAATGTGGAGATTATTTACCAAGAATATTATTTCTGTATTTTGATATTTGTATAATCAGAGGCAGATTTTTAAATCCTGCCACTAAATGTATTTAACGTACTCTTTTAGATTGTTAATAATTTGAATTTTATTAATAAAACCTGTTGTTATTTTCTTATATTGCTTTTGAGTGTGCTGAAGTTTGAATTAAATGATATACTTGTTTTGAATGTACTATTTTAGTACATAATTTTCCTCACACTTGAGCTTGTAGTGCATATTCTTCTTTTACCTGATACACAGTAATTTTACTCAGGCATTGAACTAGGTTTTTTTATGTATCTGTGTAGACTTCCTGTTTGCTTATTCATTGTATTTCCTGAGTTGTTAATATCCACAGTGAAAAGCCAACTTTTCTTGATTAGTTCAAGCCTGTGAAAGCTGTAAAATTGAGAGTAATCTCTGAAAACATGTCTTTTTTGTGTAATTACATAAAAAGGATTATAACAGAATTTTGTATAGTGTATGTGATTCATACAAGAGCATTGGATTGATTTAAAATCCAGTTTATTCCACTATTTCTGACCTGTATTTGTTGCTTAAAAAACACATTAGTAGCATCATACAGATACATTTCTGTGTGATTTCCTATTTGTCCATTTGCACTATTGTAGGCAAAAAAAAAAAAAGAGAGAGTGAAAGGGAAAGCTGCTGTGAGCATGAGATTTGATGCGGTAAACCTAGTTACTTACTAAGTACGGTCTCCTGCAGCTGTGATACTGTATACAGGTATTAATGTATGGGCTCCCCCACCTCATTGGTGTTTGCTGTGGGATATGTTCAAATGTACAGCTGAGCGAGAACTGCTGGGCTCCAGAGTGTTCGCCTCCAGAGCACTTGGCTCTTGGCTTCTTGTGGTCGGCATTGTGTGAATCACTGCTCATCCACCGCCCCGCAGCAGTCCTGCCCTTGCTCTGTGAATACTGTCCACAGACTGCTGGGAAGAGTCTGCAGTGCTGTTTCTTGTTTTGATTGAAAAACCCCCAAAGGAGTATCTTCTTTCCTCCGTCCCTCTGTCCCTCCCTTCCTTCCTTCCTCCTTCCCTTCCCTTCCCTTCCCTTTCCTTTCCTTCCTCTTCTTTGTATGTAGAACTGAAAATATTACCGTAACCTTACGTCCCGAACATCGCTGCAATGTAAATGGCAGTTTGTCTTTATGTTTTTTAAGTTGTTTAGTAAATGTCCTATATTTTTCCTAACTGCTATTTACATACCTAGAGGATGACAAAATTTTACAGTTTTAATGAGTAAAGAACTCTTAGAAAAATGTTACTACCTAGATGAATATTGAATTAAGTTTAAAACAATATAAAGGAAAAATGTATATAAAATATCCAATATGATTATTAGGAATGATGTGTGTAAAAGTAGCCATAAAATAATTATGTAGAAACTATTTCAACCTACTTTTGTTTTAATTAGAATAACTCTGACATTGTGAATATTTCTGAATTGTGTCTTTCTAATTCAGATTCATTTAGGAGTGGCTGACTTGGGTTTATGTTACATGATAACTTGCTTGGAATGTTCTCCTTAAAACAGGTAGACATTTATCCAACTATGATAGTCATTAAGCTTGATCTTAACATCCGTAAATAAACATTTTAGCTTTATCTAAAGAATAAGTATTAACGTAAATTTTAGTAGGAATTGAAAACATCATGTATATATGTGCTTTAAATTGTGTAGTTAAATTATACATATAATATGTTTCACATTATTTTTATATCCATCTGGGGAAATTTGAGCACATGTTAATTTTTCTCCCCAGATTTGCATTCTGTGGGTATTTAAAGATCACAGATTGTGAAATAGCTAGAGAATGTAATACTTGTATGTTTTGGGCCTTATTTCTGATTTTATAATACATAATTTTTTTTTATCTTTTAAAGATTGGATTTTAATGATTTTTATTTTATCCTTGAGTATTCTTTTGTGTTTCATAAAATCAGCCCATTCCATTGTTCATTGAAAACGCTTAATGAACTTTGCTTAATATGCAGAGTTGATTAAGCACCATGTAGAATGTTAGTTATTACAGAATAAATGCATGTAAAAATGTAGGTTTGCTTGTGAAATTGAGAAAAAATTGTGAAATAAAAAAGATATGTTTTGTCTTTTAGTTAATTTTGAAATTGACTACTGTTAACATTAGTTTTACTTAGCTAAAATTTATGGCTATATTTGTACATGTCTGAATATTTATTGTAAGAAGTTTATTTATATAATTGAATGGTAAAATCATCATTAACATTATCTTGAGAATGGTTCCAGAGCTATGGTTCATGGGTGTGTTTGAGAAACAAATAGATAAAACAGTTATGAATCTATTAGTGATGATATTTCTTGATGGCTTTCATAAGAAAGCACATAATTTGTGATGACCTCAATAAAAAAAAACATGACAGCAAAACTTTTTGAGTTAGCGGCAAAGTAAATGGGGCAGGTTTTGCATTTTGAACAGAAATGTTATGAGCTGTGATTGAATTTGTCGTGAAAGTGTGTCAGTATTAATAAAAGTATTTAAGTACAAGTTTGCTGGGCTTTGTAGCCTTTTTAAGGTTAAGGATTGGTTAATGTGAAAAGTCACTTCTGTGCATTTGGTAGTACACAGAAAATGACAAATATATTTCTGTGCGTTTTGGATTATTATGCCATCTCTTATTTCAAACCCTTTTTGTCAGGACACCAGGCAAAACAATGATGCTTTGAGGACGTAATTAAAGATATTGTTCAAAGAACAACTTTCTGCATATTTGAATTATTACTGTCATCAAAGTCACACAAATATGGAAATATGATTGCCAGAAGCACATAAATCAGTGATCAGCATGGCCTCAAAATCCAATAAATATGTAGAGTTAAATACTTTAAAATGCAAATTGTGTCTGATGATTTGCATATGGTGGAGTTTAAAGGAAATTTGTTGCTTAACAACCTCTAAGGTAGCAGTTAGGGCTGTGGGTAAACATAGATTTTTTTTATTCATCATTGGTCAAGTTGCAAGATTTGATAAATGATGGGAGACTGCTCTCCTTGGTTAAAATGACTGCAATCTTTACTGAATCCTAAAACTGCCTTGAAGTCATCTGAATAATTAAGAGTTAATTATTCTTCATCCATCTAGATCAGAAAAGGACAGATTTAGGGAAGGAATTTATAATTTTTGCCTCACGTCCTGTCATGTCGTAATGTGATAAACTAAACTGACTCCAAATAATATCTAGTGACCTTATAGTAATTATGCCTCACAAAACATTTTTGTTGCAGTTTTTTAATTGCTTACATCGATTCTGGAAACTACACATTAGGAGACTTATAAGTTTAATTGTCTCCAAAGAAAGCAATATAAAATTCATGTTCCATTACTATTATGTTTTAAGTTCATCACTGTGGATACACACCAACATAGCGTAAGTTTCCATGCGTTCTTTTAGAAATAGCAAGCAGTGGCTCCTAAAATATTATTAGAGCAGATTATAGACACACTGGGAAAAATTATTTTAGGAAGTTATGTTGAAAGGGCAATGAATCTTTCTTCACCTATTTTAATTTGAAGTATTAAAATAATAAACCTGTTAACTTCATTTTCTCATAATTAACATAATGATGGAACAGCTACCTCGTGCCGATTTACTAGTAGTATACATTATTTTAAGAGGCTGAGAAAAGGCAGTTGGAAGTTAAGAAATAAACTGTCTCATACTATTATCTGTTGAAAGCAGATGGCACAGAATTCAAGTGAAAAACCAGTGTCTACATAGTGAATTTTTTACCAAACGATTTTCTTTGAGAATAGAGTGTTTTGTGAATGTTGACCGATCACAAGAAGAATTGTAATAAAGAAATCAATATGCATGATCCCTTTCCATGTAGTACAACAGGGTTACACTGTTAGGTTAAATACAGGCAGCATTCCTTTTCCAAAAAATCAATTTGCTGTATAGCCTGCAACAGCCGGGCTCTTTGCACAGGGTCATTTGATGTTGTGCACACAGTAGATTCTGTATTGGCACCTTCAACTAGTATTGACTTCTAAAAGCTGTAAGCTTAGTAACCTGACTTCAAGAAGAAAGGGCAAGTCCCTTAATAATAAAAATAAGCTATTATTTCTTTTTTATATTTGACCACAAGCTAGTCATTTTTAAAAAGCCATTCCTTTGTTTTCATGTTTTAGTAGAAATGCCAAATGTGATTTTAGTGAGAAATATCATTTTCATATTCCCTAACTATATCTGTGTGTATTCTGACCAAGTGTTTCCACATTCCCAAGTTATCTGCATTTCTCAAAAGCTCAGTTTTTAGGCTAAGCAGCAATTGCTGCTTATTTTGAAAGCATAGAGTAAATTTGCAAAGATGAGATTATTTTATAGTTTCTTTGTCACTTGCCTCCATTTACAAATAAAACAAAAACTATATTAGAGAAGAAAAAATGTTTACTAAATATTCAGATCTACTAAGTTGCTCTATGTCATTGTTACTAGTCCAAAAATTTAAGGAAGGGGTGTAAAAATGTTTTATTTTTAGATCTTTTTACTCCTCACACTGAATTTGGCCCTTAAAATGCTTCGGTCATTTTTGACGTAGCTGTTGTTTAATTTAAAAGTCCAACCCCCTCGTTAATGATTATACTTTTATGAAGTGGTTCTGCTTTGCTTCTGACTCGGTTTCTGCCCCGCACAGTCGCATAGAACCTTAGAGCCACCCTGATCCGACTTGCGTGTCCGTATGCAGTGTCTGTGTTTAAATCGTGAGGGCGGGTTTGTTTTTCTGTGTGTTTGACTGGGATACAGCAAAGCAGTAGGCCCTTTAGTCTTTGCAGTTTTGTGAGGTGTGGTTAGTGTTCTTTGGTCCCTATTCATCATTGATTTTTGCAAAACCTTATCTGTGTGCTGCATGCTTCTCACATGATTGTTTTTTGCTAATGAATATACACATTTCGATTATAACTGAGAGAGGGCTTTCAACCTGTTAATTTTTACCCCAGCTTTTTAGAGGAGTGGTAGGATCCATAAGATTAGGAGTGTAAAATAAGTAGATTAAGTATTGTAAGTGATGTTTGCATTTTAATTAGTCTGTTATCATTATACTATCACTTGATGTTCATGGAATCATTATGCGATAATGGACATTATAATGCAAGAACCGACTAATACACAAAATGCTTTTGGAGTGCAACATTAGGTTTGGAAAAGTTCATAAGCATAAGGAGAAATAAGTAAGTTTTGGTTAGGCTGTATATTTACACATGTTTTAAATGTTTATAGAAACCTCTAACATTTTAAAAATAAATCATCACTTATAAAACAAGTTTACTCTTTGAGAAAAACACTCTTGTAATAGGCACAAAATTATCCAAACAATAGTGTAAACCAAGCCAGGCCTAGCAGCAGACAGAAAAATGCATTCAACCAGTAGGATCATGGATTTGTTTGATTCAGATAATTGAAAGTGTTTCATACTATTATTGCAACTTGAAGGCTTGTTTAAGTGTCTAACTGTCACTCACTTTGGAAGGTGAAAAGTATTCAATTGTCACTCTGTCAGTCAATAGAGATGAGAACTGTCTGCCTAATGGATTTCTTTACATAGATGTCTGCATGGAGGTAGAAGCAAAATCAATGTGTTGTCATGTGTGAGTACGAGGCATCAAACTGCCAAGTGAATTGCAACTGTATTTCTGTAACATCTCCGTTCTTAGATTGTTTGTGGAAGGCAGAAGCTGTGCATATACAGGTCGTGAAAGGCCTAGGTAGAAACATGCATTTGGGGAGAGCATTGTTTTGATATCACCTGTGCCCATGAAAATATCTGTTCAAACCTCTAAAAACCAATGCCGTTTAACGTTAATTACAATGAATGGGGTTCTCCGTGTCATAATGGCATTGTACTTAGAAAGTTTCATTTTAGGTGCCCGTCACTAAGTAGCTCTTATTTACACGTATCACGTCTAAAACCAAATAATTATTTTGCATTGGAAGTCGCCTAAATTAGTGGTTCTTTTTTTTAGTAGAAGTTTTATCAACATCTAGAATAAAGACATAAAACCTTATCAAATTGTTTGATGACAGAAACCCGGGAGGAGTAGATCAAAAAGTGGATGACCATCGTGATTTAAAATCGTTTCAAAAAACTGGGGGGGGGGGGGGCGGGGGCGAGAGC
>NW_006775077.1:2582429-2596813 GCF_000442215.2 Lipotes vexillifer | reverse complement strand
ATTTTAACAAAAAGCGGGGGGGGGGGGGGGCGTGGGCTAGAACTGAGGAAAGATTAAATGTAAAGTCCTACCTTTACACTGAAAAAAATCAAGTTATGTAAGAATGGAATATGAGTCCTGGCTTGACACAGCACACTGTGTAATGGTAAACTGGGGGATTTAGCTGGTTACAAACTAAGCATTTAGGACAATATTTCAGAAATTTATAAAGATCTGCTGTATTTTGCCCTGTTCAGATAACACCCAAAGAAATTCAGCCAGTTCTTAGGATGTTGTAGGCACTCTGGCTGACGAGAGACCCAGACACGCGAGGTGTCAGAAAGTAAGAAGACCTCCCTTCATGGGGTCAGTTGAGGGATACCGGAGAAGACTTAGGGGATCGGGCAGAGGGGTAGCGGCAGGCACACCGTCATTGCTTCTTCGAGTCTTTAAAGGTCATCGTAACCACGAAGGAGATCTCCTCTCGAGTCTGGAGGAAGCTGGAAGTTAGACTCAGGTGTCAGCAGTTCAACACAACAAGAACGTTCTAGCAATAAGGACATTACACCACAAAGTGTCAGTGAGTGGAAATGTTTGTGCAGCGGCTGGATTACCATGTTAACACGAAGTGCACAAGGCGGCCTGGTCCCGCTCGCTAGTCAGAGACCGGGGAATCGCACAGACACGTAATGCGGTTTTTCTGATCTGCGTCAGGTTACAAACTGCATTTGTCCAACGAATAATAGTTATCAAATAACAGTTAACAGTTATCACCACAGTCTCTGAAAGGGACATTTTCACATGCCAAAACCTCTACACATATTAAGTACTTTTAAAAAATGAGTTTTTAAATCTAGTAATTGATATTTTAAAAAACGAGAGTTAATAAATTGGGAAACTAGCCTTAAAAAAGGGCTCTTCTTCCCCTCTGCTGCCCCTCCCAGCCTGGGTCTCAGCCCCGGTGGTGTGGTGTTCCCATTCTCTTACTGAGGCTGCTGTGTCTCAGGCTCGAAGGTGCCACGTGGCACCTTCCCCAGCTTTGTCTTCTTTGTCTGTGACCCATGCTCCTTTGTCCATTCCTGTGGATGCTTCGGGGGCTCATCCCCACACCGTTTCCCATCCTCTGCCCAAGCCCAGCTCCCCGCAACGTCTTGTCGCTTGCTTGTGTGTCTGCTCTGTAGCCTTTGCATGTGGTCCCTTCGCCTGTGGTCTAGCTCATGTCACTGTCATTGGTGGTTACTCAGACCAGTGCTTATACTATGTCGATGCTTTCCTGAAGAAACTAAAGCACTTTTCTTTTGTGGATGACATTAATATCCAGTCAATTTTAATTGTCCCTCCAGTTTTCTATAGTACCTTTAGCTTTGATGGCTAAATGAAAGTCATAGCCAGTCAGCTAATTTCCAGGTACAGTGCTTTTAATGATAGACGACTTATAGTAGCGATAACAACAACAGCCGTTAGTTTTATTGAACATTTTCAGTGTCCCATAGTATACTCATCTTTTACATGTGTTATTGTACGTAATCCTTATGACAGCTGCATAAGGCAGGCATTATTATCTCTAAGTTAGAAAAATGGAAACCGAGACTTAGGTTAAGTGGCTTTAATCGGGTATGTGTGTACGTGGTTAGACCCCCAGGATACAGCTGATGGTGAATCTCATAAGTATCCCCATGTCAGATTGTCTTGGTAAAACGGCTTGTGAAATCCTTTCTGCTCTATGGTAATAGGTTAAGTTCATTGGGAATACAGAATTCTCTGTAGTTGAAAATGATTGGGTATCCTGCAGAGTTCGGGAAACTGTTTAAAGCCATTTTTAATTTTAGGGAGTTAGCGTTGCTATTGATAAAATTAAACCATGTTTTAAGTGCTGTAACCTGTGAAGGAAAGATTGTTTTCTCACATAGGACATATACTACTTTCACCATTTTATTTACTTAACTTTGCGAAATCCACAGAAGTATGGGTTTATCAAAGTGCTTGCCCTATTCCTTATCTTCTTTGTTCCTGTTTTTTTGTAGCTGACTGATTCATCAGAACTGTAAAAGGAATAATTTCCATCTTCTGGGAGTTTCTACCTTAATGAATTGTTCTACTGATCAGAGTTAGGTCTCAATGACCTCTGAAGTTTGGTGCATAAACCCAGTGCTTGGAGTTAGTTTAAAAATTCCTATTCATCATTCCAAATTCCCCAAATGGCTTCTCTGATTTATTCAGATAATTCTTCTGGCTGCCCCCAAATGTAACCTCCTTGTTTTTAGTCGACTGATACTTATTTAGCTCATTTTAAGTCCCTATCACTTACTGTAGATTTAGAATTCACAGATGGGACTTATATTAGAGATAGAAAATGTGATCTGTAGACTCTGGGTCATTAGACTTTGTTAATGCTTTTTTTCTCTTTTTCCCCCATGTTGTTTCCGTGGGGCATGAAGTTGCCTTTTTGTTCCTATGACAGATGATTTCTTCAGGACTTTGCTGGAGAATCAGATCTTGAAAACTTTCCCATTTCATAGAATGTAGATGGACCTGTGTTGGTTTATCACGTTTCACTTGTTGATTTTAGTTCTGAACGTTCTGTCTGCTTGGGATATTAAAAAAAAAACCTTTGGTCCCATGCAGGCTGCATGCCAGTGTGCATACCCTTTCTTCTTCCCCATGGTTGTTTCAGTCGCATCAGAAGCCCTCTCAGCATCTGGAACGCCCTGGCAGGAAGGAGCCAGGTATTCGCTGTCCGTTTGTCCTCTTTTCCTACGTCCTGTGCTGTTGATTCAGGCAGGTGACATCATTACCCACCAGGAAGGCAGATGCCACCTGTCAGAATACTCCTGTGCGCTTCTTGATGTGGTCCAGCCTCGCGTCTTCCTTGAGCCGATGGTGTGGCATCCAGCTTCTCAGGCTTTGGTCACCTTCGCCCAAGTGCACGTGGACAGAGCTTTGCCACAGGCCTGGGCCTTGGTGCTCCCAGGGAGCAGAGCGGATAGGGAAACACTCTTCCCTCCCCCCAGCTGCCTCCCCACCCCCCACCCTCACTCTCTCGGGTGGTTTGTGGATCCAGTGACCAGCCGTGGTGGAGGGCTTTCCCTCTTTCCCCTCGTTCTTACTTCCCAATGAAATTGTTTGCACATAAGCTTTTTTCTTAGGCTCTGCTTTTCGGGGAATCCAGGCTAAGAGACCAATGAATACATACATTATATGCCTGGGCATATAATGCCTTACTAAGTGCTCAAGACTGGTCATGGAATGAAGGAATGGAGAACACCTGCCCCAAGTTGCCTGCTTTCACTAGTCCTCCAGCTCCGTGTGCAGCTTGTATGCTTTGCCCAAGGAGTGTGCTCGTCTCCTTGATGTGCCGGATGAGACCTGGACAAATCCCTCCTCTGTGCTTTATCCTCCCAGGTTAGCCTGGATGGAGTAGAATTTACAAAACACTCCTTAAGGGGAAAAGGAATGGAATAAAATGTTAAAAAAATAATTAAAAATCTAAAATGATTGTGTAAATCTGAATTTTCTGAGGTGCAAACAGGGTTTTAAGATCATTTAATTTAGGAGGCCCATAAACTCTCTGTCTTTTTGCTCAGAGTATAAGCAGAAGAAAAGAAAGGGCGACGTTAATGCTTATTGAGGGATGCCGGGTATTAGGATAGGCATTATCTCTTAAATTATCTCAGGTGTTCCCTGCATGGCAATAAATGAAGGCTCTGTCCTTTATTGGTGTTGTGAGAAGATGGCATAGGGATGGTGGATGAGTTTCCTGTTGCTGCTGAAACAGATTACCGCAGACTTCATGGATTTAGGCAGTGCTTACTGTTTTACACTTCTGGAGGTCAGAATTCCAAAATCAGTTTCCCGAGGCTGAAATCAAGGTGTCAGTAGAGTTGGTTCCTTCTAGAGCCCTGTTAATCCATTTCTTTTGCCTTTTCCAGCTTGTAGAAGCTGCTTCCATTCCTTGGCTGGTGGCCCCTTACTCTGTTTTCAAAGCCAGCAGAGTAACACCTTCAAATCTTTCTGACTCTGACCCTCCTTTCTCCCTGTATTGCTTATAAGGACTCTTGTGATGACACTGAGTCCACCCACATGATCCACGGCAATAGCAAGATCCTTAATTTAATCACATCTGCAAAATCCCTTTTGCCCTGTAAGGTAACATGCTGACAGGTTCTGGGGATTAGGAATTGGATAGAGGAGTGGGACCTCTATCCTGCTTACCTAGGCAGTGTATTGTTCACATTTAGATTACGCATGCATTTCCTTGAGACCATACAAGGTCAGTAGGCATTTACTAGAGGGTTTGCTTTAGTATAAAAATCCTGAGGGTTAAAAAAGACCTGTTTCACTGTAATTTAAATATCCTTGCATTTTATATTCACCTTTGTATCCGTGATTCATTGTTATTTACCCAAAGTTTTATAGTAGCATACATAGATAAATTGTTAGTTAGAACACATGGTTCCAAATATTTACATATGTCATCTATGCCCTCTGACCTACCATTTAAGGAAGCTATTAATGTATTCTAGAAATATGTATTTATAATTTTAAAGGTGCAAGCAGTCCTCATAGAAGCTAACATCTCTGTAACACATGGATTTAATGAAGAACTAAGTATGAAATAATTGTAGAAGTAAGTCTGCAGTTACTTCGAGTTTTAGTGCTTTGCCTTAGTTGTATGGGGTTTCAGCTAACTTTTACATTTCTGGGGAATCTGAGACTTCTGTTTTAACCCTGCTATAAGTGCTGTCTTCACACACTGACCACTTCTTGATATATTCTTGCTTAGGTCCTCTGCCCCCCACTTCCCCGAACAGTGGTGTGCTGGAGCTAGGTCAGAGTAGCTTGGCACTGGCTAGTGAGAACTGGGTGTTAGAGAGTCAGGCATTTTGTGACTTAGTTGATATACTCTTGGTAGCTTGAAATTGGGAGTGTTTACACCATGGAAATTGGCATATGCTAATAATCAGGTCCCCCTTGTGCTTCCCCTGAGAGCTGGTTTGCTCTTAGGCTTCTAAGAGGAAAAATATGCAAAGAAACCCCAATTATTGAGTCCTGCTATGATCCTGCTCTGAGTTAGGCCAAGGTTATAAAGCGTTATGAAACAAACAAGAAAACAGTGTTTGGGGTTTTGCTGCTTGGCTTCGTTGCTTCCCTGAGAGGTAAAACTATTCTTAGTGCATTATCAATTGTCACTGTGCTGTCAAACTCAGTGGTCACTATTCATTACAGTTGTCCAAAAATAACGTTTTTCTCGGCTTCTCTGACACCACAGTCTCCTGGTATGTTTTTTTGTTTTGTTGATTGTCTCACTTTCTGCTCCTCACATACCCTCTGCCTGACTTGTTTTTTTTTTTCCTTTTTTAAACATCTTTATTGGGGTATAATTGCTTTACAATGGTGTGTTAGTTTCTGCTTTATAACAGAGTGAGTCAGTTATACATATACATATGTTCCCATATCTCTTCCCTCTTTGTCTCCCTCCCTCCCACCCTCCCTATCCCACCCCTCCAGACAGCCACAAAGAACCGAGCCGGTTTCCCTGTGCCATGCGGCTGCTTCCCACTGGCTATCTACCTTACGTTTGTTAGTATATATATGTCCATGTCTCTCTCTCGCCCTATCACACCTCACCCTTCCCCCTCCCCATATCCTCAAGTCTGTTCTCCAGTAGGTCTCTGTCTTTATTCCTGTTTTACCCCTAGGTTCTTCATAACATTTTTTTTTCTGAAATTCCATATATATGTGTCAGCATACGGTATTTGTCCTTCTCTTTCTGACTTACTTCACTCTGTATGACAGACTCTAGGTCTATCCACCTCATTACAAATAGCTCAATTTCGTTTCTTTTTATGGCTGAGTAATATTCCATTGTATATATGTGCCACATCTTTATCCATTCATCTGACGATGGGCACTTAGGTTGTTTCCATCTCCGGGCTATTGTAAATAGAGCTGCAATGAAATAGAACTACCATATGACCCAGCAATCCCACTACTGGGCATATACCTTGAGGAAACCAAAATTCAAAAAGAGTCATGTACCAAAATGTTCACTGACTTGTAAGGTTGACTGCCCCTGCGCTTTGCTCTGGAATCTAGCCTTGTCCGTCTGTACCAGGGCTCAGTAAGCCTCGTCTGTAAAGGACGAGGTTAGTAGATGTGGACTTTGTAGTCCCCATGGCCTCCATCACACTGCTGCAGCTTATAGTGCCAAAGCAGCTGCGGGCAACCTGTGAATGAATGAGAGTGCTGTGTCCTAGAAAACTGTTTCAGGCTGCATTTGGCCTGAGTGTTGTAGCTTGCCAACCTCTGATCCATACTTTCTTGTTGCATGGTACCCTTTAATACTATGGTTTTAAAAACCATCTTTGTGCCTATTCTCTAAGTTTATATAGCTAGCCTTGATATTTTTCTTTGAGCACCAGACTCGTACATTTTATTGCTTATTTGAAATGTTCACTTGGATATTCTGAAGGCATCTCAAAGTTGGAATGGTCCAAATAGAGTCCTTTATTTGCTTCCCGGACGAACTTTCCTCCTGTTTCCTACCACTGTCCTCCTCACCAGCTCCTCACTAACCACATTGGCTTTGAACTTGCCAAGCCTGTTTCTGCCTGGGGGCAGGGCTGTCTTTGTACTTGTTCATTTTTCTGCGTCTACTGCTCTTCGCTCAGATCTTGTCATGGCTGGCTCTTTGTTGGTATTGGGGTGTGGGTTCAGTTGCCTTTTCCTAATTTTCTTTCTATTATCACTTACCTCAGAAGTATTGGGGCTTGGCCAGAAAGTTAGTTCGGGTCTTTCTGTAACAGTACGGAAAACCCCGAACGAACTTTTTGGCCGGCCCAATACTTTGTGTATCTCTTTCCTTGTTTCTTCTCAGTCCCTTCCCACTTGACTGTAAGTTCCCTACGAGCAGGAACCATGTATATGTTTGTATCTGCAGCCTTTTAAGTATTACCCTCCCACACTGGGGGCATTCACTTGCTTCATTTTAGTGAATAAATGTGTTTTCTCCCCTCCTTCAGTATTCTGAACTATCTGCTTAGTTTCTGCTAGATTCGGAATTCACTCACTACCTCTTAAGGCAGTCCACTCCATTTTTCATGATTACTTACAAAGTTTTTCCTCATAGAAGTTTGCTTCTTTGCATTTCCTGGTCATGTGTCTTTTGGTGTGTACCGTTAAGAATCACACAGAGCAAGTGTAATGCATCTTCCATGAGACAGTCCTTTAAACAGTGGAAAGTGGTTATCACTCATTCTAGCCTGAACCTTGTCTCTTTCTAGATTTTCTGATTCTCTCAGTGGCCCTTCCCCTGATATGTTAATTTCCCCCTTTATGGTTTAACTCCCCCTAGCAGGTATTTGTTGTTTTTTGCCAGTGTCCTGACTCCCAGTATTTTAGATGTGGTCTGATCCATGTGGGTGCCATTTCTCTTACTACATGTACAGAATAAGAGAGAACTTTTTACTCTTAAAGCTTTCGGACAAATCTTCCAACATAATATCTTTCTAATTTACGTTTTATGTGTGATATACCGGTCAGAAAATCAGGGGGTAAAAATGAAGGGAGTTTCTTAAGTCACCAAAGAATTCTCC
Source organism: Lipotes vexillifer (assembly GCF_000442215.2). Taxonomy (NCBI): domain Eukaryota; kingdom Metazoa; phylum Chordata; class Mammalia; order Artiodactyla; family Lipotidae; genus Lipotes; species Lipotes vexillifer. Next base: position 2,589,239 of record NW_006775077.1, on the reverse strand, counting down.
TCAAAACTGACAAACACACAAATCCTTAGTAGTTAAAGAGAGTGAGAAGCGCTTACTGTATTCAGTGTATTTTCTTTGACAATCAGGTATAATTCACTTTTGTTTTGAAAAATATGCCAAGGAGTGATAGTTGAAGCTAGTTTATATGAAAGACGGCTCAACGTCAAATTTACAGCTTTGAGTAGATGCAGTATGATTCTTAGATTCATAGTTTTGGAAGGAATCTGAAGGCTCAAACCTGTAATTCTTAGTGTTTACCTTATCTCACTGGCCATTCTTTTTATTTGCAAAACTAACATTGAAAAAAAAAGTTGAAATATAATAACATAATGATATCTTAAGTTAAATATACAAAAGCCAGATTATTTTTGCTCATTTGTTGTCAACACTGGAAATTTAAAATCTAAACACTCAGTAGTTTTCAGATAGTCATAGCATAAACATAATTTTAAAAATTAAAAATCTTAACTTCAGTTCAAATTGACAGACATGCAGTGTGTCTTACATATTTAGCACTGTGCTTGACTCTGGAGATGAAAATGTGGAAAGACACTGTTCCTGGTCTTTTAGAGTTTACAGTATGGAAAACCAGGTTGAACCAATAATTCTAATACTTTATAGGTGCTGTAGTCAAAATGTACATGAAGGGTTCTGACAACAGAGAGGAGGAGCGGGTCCATTTTGCTTTGGGTGAAGGGCTGGAGGAAGGCAGAGCAGCCACTTCAGCAGAGATGACAGCAACTCTTATGTCCTTAGTCTTTGTTCCTTTTTTGTTTGTTTGCTTGTTTTTTGCTTATTTTTCTTCATTATTAAATGCATTCTAAATAAATCTAGTATGATCACTGGATATTTAAATTCTTAAATTTTCATGTGTTTGGGATGTTGTGTCATAAACTCATTTGTATTATGTTATCTTTCATTATTAGATACATTCTGAGGAAACATGGATGGTATATAATATTATTGGAATGGCTTTAATATTCTCTAAAGATTCCCATCCTAAATAGAATCTTTTCATGGTTAAACAGAAATTGCCACTTTCCATGGTGAGAAATATCACTACCATATATCTGAAATGCTTTGTAATTTCCTATTTTAAAACGTTGGCTTTAAAAAAAAATGAGATAGTAATCAGTTAATGACAGTCTCAGTGCTTTAGAGCCATATCATTAACTAAAAAACACAAATATTCAAAAGGAGATAAGTTGAATATATTCCAAGGATACAGAATGACCTTCCTTAAAGAAGAACCACACATAATCATCTCATTTGGTGAAAGTATTTGAACTTTTTAAAATATTGCTACACCCACCAAAAGAGGAAATGCATCTAAGATTGAGTCCCTCGTTATCCACACTGTGATTTCAGTTCTCAAAATAGTCTTCTCAAGTTTGTTATATCAGGGGTGGCAACACTAATGTTTATGACTAAACAGAATCAGGAAGATTTGAAGTTTTGAAGATGGAACAGGGTTGTAAACTGAAAAATACATTTTAATTGGTGGAAATCCTTGATTGTTTGGATGTAGAGTCAAGTGTGTTAAAGATGCTTAGATGTGACACTCAACTTTACATAAAGCAAGTAACTACCCAAAGAGCCAATTGACCCAACTCTTCACTTTGAGAAGCGTGATCACAAATCAGGGGACTGATGAGGGTTCTGTGGATTTCATTAGAATAGGGTGCAAGTTCGTTCTTCGTTTTGTTACTGCATTCTTGTGGCATAGGGTGTTACTTTAGCTTCAAAGTAGTGTATCTACATCATTCTTTTTCTCAATGGGATAAATTGATCATTTTCTCCTTTTTAGTGTGGTCACATAGCTCTGGAATTACCTGGTTTTTTGTTTCTAGCCTAGTGTGGTTTTGTAAGGTGCTTTAGGAAGTCTCAGAATAAAACTAGCTGATAACTGGAAGTGATCAAAGCCTTTTTTTTTTTTTTTTTTGGTCAAAACTTACTGCAACTGAGAATTTGGTTACTATGATTCCATCTTGGACTCTAGCCAAGATGGTTTTCTTATTTGATGTAATGTAAGAACTTCGCAATGTTGTGAACCTACATACTGCAATGACTGAACTGTTTTTCTATCGAAAGTTCTGATTTTTTTTTTTTTTTTTGCTTATACTTTAAACAAAATTTAGGCTTGTTTCTGATGGCATTCACTAGAAAAATCTCTTGTGGATTGGCTTAGTAAACGTCTGTGTTGACAGGAGCATTTTACAACTGGATGATCTGTGCTCTGGCACTGCATTGTGCTGATGCCTGTGGTGTGGTGTGTGTGCGAGCACACACACTTGTGTTTGTAAGAAGTGTATGGTGTGTTCTTTTTCAGATTTTTGAGTGGGTGGGCTCTGATATTTGTTTCTGCTTGTTGATTGGTTAGCTCTTGTTAGTGTGTCCTTGCTAAACTACTAGTTTGCTTTCTGAAGGTGTAATTGTAACCAGGTGTGTAAGGTCAGGGTAGAAAGCACTTTTATGGAGCTTTTGTTCTGATAGCATATAACAAATCACTGGAAATGTGAGTCATCAGCGCAAGGCACGTTATAAAGCAGAAGGTGGAGAAATGTACAGCATTGCAAATTTTGCAGGGTGAAAATATTGTTGTCAGAAACTTAAGTTTTTGATTTAGTTTATTCTTTTATAATTTTTTTGTAATTAGGAATATCTTGTATGGTTTATAGGATTCCATTTCTTTTTTCAGAGATGTAAGATTATTTTGGAACAACTAACTATTAGATCTGGTACTAAACTTTTAAAACTAACATTAGGTGTCATTTGCTGTGTGGTGGTTTGTGTTTGGTTTCTTTGACTAAACAGTATCAGGAAGATTTGAAGTTTTTTTTTTCCTCCAGAGAACACTTACATCGGAATTTTTAGATAACTATGAAGCTTTTTGTTCTCTCTTGTACTGTTCTTATTTTAAAGCCAAGTCTGACAGTGGGCTGTTTGCTTTGTCTCCCTTGTGTGAATGAATGAGTTATGTTTGTAGAACATACAAACTATTTTTTACTTGAATACAGCATTTATGATTTATGGCCAACATGTAGCCCTGATTTTCTATTGAGAATGATCCTTATTGTCTTTGTATACTAACTCAGTGCAGAAGCACTTGTCTATTTTGAGCTAAACCAGACCTCTTGTAAAAAGAATCAAATTATTTCATCATGTTGAAAATGAAAAGCTATAATTACTTGTAATTAGGCTTCAGAATTTTTGAAAATTGAGGAATTCTTTTCCAGAGGTTTAAGATCACTCCAAATCAGTGCCTTTGGAAAATAGGAAATAATTTTCTGTTCAATTTGAAATTGATTTAATTTATGCCTTTGACAGCTATTTTGCTTTGATATTTTTGTAGTGGAAATCATAGAACTGCGGTGATTAGTGCTGTAATGTTTTCTGTGATATCATACACTAGTTTGTTCAAAACTTGGTCTCCTGCTTTTAGCAAGTTTCTGTAAAATCTGGATTATGAAAGATGCTGAATAATTATTTTTGAGCCCCATGTCTTAATAGTGCATGAGGCGTTTTGTAGATGTTGTCAGAGGTTTCTAAATTTTCCCAAAGGGAGAATTGAGGGCTGTTTTTTTCTAGAGTAACAGATTCTTTCCCCAAGATATCGGGAAATCTGTGTATACTTTTGTAATTTGTATTTTAAAAGGAACCTTAAGATAAAGCATTCTTTCTCTATATATTAATTTCTAAGGTTAAATTTCGAAAGTTAAATATGACAAATAACTTTTTATTACCGTCTTATTAATTCTTAGGATATATATTTCTAAAAAGAGGAGTACTTAATATTTTATATTAAAGTGCTCTGGATACATTTTACTGATTTCATGTCTACTGTCTGGTATTCCTGAACAACCCAATCGCTTTCAATTTTTAAAACACTTAAAGCTGGGAAGGAATTTTGTTCTCTGAAGAGAGTTTGCTTGAGAAATCTCCGTATCGTAAACTCGAATATTCTATTGTAAACTGAATCATTTTTGCATAATATTTGAAAAATAACAAAGAATTTGAATGGGCTAAGCACGGTTCCATGAAACACAGTTCATGGAAACTACAAGAAGCTTATGTTGGGTGATAAAGGCTCCTTCTTTGTTTAATGAGTTATCTTACAGTGAGTTCCAACTTTAATCATCTGATAATTTACCTTTTGAAACTTTCTAAGAAATCTCCCACCAACATATGAGAACTCAACAGGCGGTATTTCTTCTTGTCATCTTTATGGCCTTTGGAGCATACATGCTTGTCTGTAAATCTACATTTCCTTGGCCAGTTCATTTAATTGAAATGTTGAAGAAAACCGACCACTTTAAACATATTCATTGTTTTGTTTTGTTTTGTTTTTTAATATAAAGACAATATGGCACAAGTCATATACTTTTCATTGTAAAAGTAAACTTGCCATAGCTGTAGAATTTTTTCTTGCTGTTCCTCTTTTCTTCAAAGTAGGCATTTGTAATAGAACAAGTCATAGTTGTGATGGTAGCAGAAAGGTTATTATTGTTGTTAAAACTGTTGTCTTGGGCTTCCCTGGTGGCGCGGTGGTTGAGAGTCTGCCTGCCGATGCAGGGGACACGGGTTCATGCCCCGGTCCGGGAAGATCCCACGTGCAGTGGAGCGGCTGGGCCCGTGAGCCATGGCCGCTGAGCCTGCGCGTCCGGAGCCTGTGCTCCGCAACGGGAGAGGCCACAACGGTGAGAGGCCCGCGTACCGAAAAGAAAAAAAAAAATGTTGTCTTTTTTCAAGGAATATGAGGTATAACGTATTCTGATGTCATGGCTTTAGTAGGAGGAATTCAGAATTGATGTCTTAATTGTGGGTATTTAAAAAACCCATATAAAGAGGACCAGCTCTACCTTCAAAACATATTCAGAGTCCCCCTTCTCCCTGCCATCTGTAGTGGGACCCCTGGGTCCGGTACTGTCATTCTCCAAGATTATTGCAGCGCTCTCTCATAGGTCTCCTGCTTTGTTGCTGACCTTCTGTGATCCATTCTCAACACTGAGGCCGTCTTGATCCTTTGAAAACGCACACAGGCTGTGCCACTCCTCTGCTCAGCACATCGTGTTGGCTCCCATTTTCACGCTGAGTCAAAGCTGAAGTCCTCCCCCCAGTGCTCTCCAGGGCCCCCCGTCACCTGGGTCCCCACTGCCTCTCTGGCCATGTCTCCCCTCTCCCCACCTCACTCTGCTCCAGCCACAGCGGCTTGGCTTCCGTCTTGGATGTGCAGAGCGGGCTGTCTCCTTAGGTCTTCTGCTGTTGACACTCCCAGGAATGTCCTTCCTCTGTGTAACTGCTGGGCTGACTCCCTCAGCTCTTCAGTGCTCTCTGCCCTGACCGCCTTACTTAGTACCTCAGCCTGCCCTCTTCTTAGGGCTCCTATTTCCCTGCTCCTATTCTGCTTCCCCCATAGCACCAATCATATTTTAACTTACTATATAATTTATTTATTTGCACTCTTTGTTTGTTATGTTTTGTCATCTAGTTCTTCTTAGGGCAAGAATGTTTGTTCTCTGGTTTCCAAAAGCATCTTGAAAAGTGTGTGGTACCTAATAGGCACTTCATAAGTAAAAATCCATTTTAAATATTTTAGTCAAGCGGGTCACATAGATATGGGTGCAGTGTAAGTGAACGAGCCAGCCTTCTAATCACTGTGTGACTCTCTTGAGCTTCCTTTGCATCTTTAAATTTAGGCATTTTTTAGAATTCTAACTTTGGTTCCTCTTCCACCTTTATGTCACTGAACTTTCTGGGCAATATGGTTACAGAACTCTCCCTTAATATCCTTTGGTCTCCTCCAAATTAATACGTAAACCAAAACCAGTATCAGATTCTCTCAAATCTTTGTCTTCTGTGATTCCCAGTTTATAGCAGTGTGTGATCTACTCACTCAAGGCGGAAACTTTGTGAACCCCTGGGACTGCCGGTGCTCTGGTCACCCCCAGTACGAGGTCCTGTCTGCCTGTGTTCTCTGTGAACCCTTCATCACGTCCGTGACCTTCCCTTTCCCCAAGCTCAGGTCTTGACTGTCCTTTCCTGGCCTATTCCAGTTGCTTCCTGTCTTTTCCTTCGTTCTCTCCGTGATCCAGTCTGTTCACTGCATTATTGCAAGATGTAAACCCATAACTGATTCTGTCTCCTTTTTATATAAAAATCTGTGATGCTCTTCATTACTTGTAAAGTTAAAAAAATTAACATGGAGTTGTCTGGACACCATCTAGTACCAACCCTTGACTGAAAAGAATGTAAACCATTGTTTCTACAGCTGTTGTCATGTTGTTACAGATATTTAGTGAAAGAAGGGCTCCAAGAAAAAATAAGTTTGGAAGATGATGGGTTAAACAAAGTTACAAGTTTTTTATCTTAGACATTTTAATGTTGTGACTTGCAATGTCAGTTGTTAAGAAAGTGATGAGTTTTTACACATTCTATATCATGTAGAGTATGTAATGTGCAAAATATTTTATTTAACAAATAATTATTGAGTGTGAGGTGCTAGTACTATTGGAGATGCTGAGGATTCAAGAGTGAACAAGAAGGGCAAAAGCATTGGCTCTTACGGAATTTACAATCTACTGGGACGTATAGGCAGCAAAAGGAGAAAATGCGATAAGGTAGTGTATGGAATGGTGCTGTGTGCTAAGGAGGGGAGAATGTACTACAGGGAAGGGGGATAGGAGGTGCTGGGGAGGGCTGGCTGGGGAAGGAGCAGAGGGTCACGAAGAAAGCATTTGTTGGAACGCTGACATCTGAGTAAGGAGATTCATTGTATTATTCAGGAATCGTTTCAGAAGTCAGGTGGAAAGA
>NW_006775077.1:2577315-2582398 GCF_000442215.2 Lipotes vexillifer | reverse complement strand
GAAAGAGTGGCATTATGTAAGGTATTAAACAGAAAGATAATAAAAGCCACTATTAAAGTAATATCTGTATGTCTCTTTGTAAATTAGTGCTAATGGTTAGTATAACTCAAACTGTTTCAGATTTGGAATGTAACTTGCACTCATTTATTACAAAGTCAATACTCAGCTTAAAAATTAAAAAGATTAGTGATTATAAGGTTTTCAAAGAAAAGTACTAATGTTATGCCCCACCTAACATCATACGGTTTCAAAAATGCCAGGAAAGTGATTTTTTTACTTTATATTTATAGTGTGTGGATAGCTTATTCTTCTTACTACTGTTAATTAATACTTTTATAGTGATTACAGAATACTTTAAATATACATTATTCTTCTAAATTTAAAGATCAGGCTTTTAAACAAATTAATTTAGAAAGATAATAGAACTGACCTGCTCTTTCATAAATTCTTTAATAAATTTTTCTTAAAATATCATCAGAAATAATCTTTTAAAAAACCTTTGTTTCTCTGTGAACTGCAAAATTTCATATGGGTTCTGATCCTCTTTACCCTTCAGGTTAGTCATGGTTATGCCCCTTAGGCCATTGTCTTCCGTAAAGGGGTGACTGCCCTTGAAAACAGGCCCATTAGAAGCTTTCTTCTCAGTTATACATTACAGAGCAGAATTTAATGCTAGCTAGTCAAAAGAACATACAATAAATAAATGGCAAATATAGGTACATCATCAGATATGACGTGCAGGGTTCAAAATATCTTTCTGTCTCTGTTGTATGTATGGGTGACTAATAAATGTAAATGGAAACATTTCAGTTCAGAGGCTTTGATAATGAAGTGGGAGGCAGACCAAAACGTGGCACAGTGAAAATAAGGGAAAGTTGGAGGGGTTGGTGAAGTAGATGGTCAGGGTCATTATCTTGGACAGGCTTCTAGATCGTCCAATGGGTAGAAGTAAAAATTTCCCATCATCTTCCAGCAATATGGAAACATCTGTTACTTCTTTTGTAAAATGTTTGTGATTTAATCACCATCTGCCTTTACTCCCAACCACCAAATTCACTTAGATGTCAAAGCTACCTATTTGGCGTTCTTGGCAATGTAGATTAATAAGTATGGTATTTTTAAACAGCTTTATTGGGACATAATTTACATAGCATAACATTAGCCTGGTTAGAGTTTTAAGAATTTAGTGTTTTTTAGTATACTTACAGATTGTGAAGTCATCATTATATCCTAATTTTAGAACATTTTCATCACCCCCAAAAGAAACAGAATTACAAAATATGATTTGTGTTATCAACCTTATTAGTGTATGGAAATCAGAATTTACCTTAAAAAATTAGTTTTTCTGCTACAATAAGTGTTCATTGTATTTTTTTTTTTTTTTTTTTTTTTATTTAAAAAAAACTAGAGTAATACAAAAGTTCCCCCATTCATTCAGTAATGAAGGATCACATACCAAGCAACATGCTAAGTACCTTCCCAAGTTGAAGTGCTCCTCGTCCTGTGAAATTCTCTAGTTCGCTGGTGTAATTGTTATTGGTAGTATAGGTGGTGCTGCTGTTATGGGGTTTTTTTGTTGTTGTTTTTTTGCGGTACGCGTGCCTCTCACTGTTGTGGCCTCTCCCGTTGCGGAGCACAGGCTCCGGACGCGCAGGCTCAGCGGCCATGGCTCACGGGCCCAGCCGCTTCGCTGCACGTGGGATCTTCCCGGACCGGGGCATGAACCCGTGTCCCCTGCATCGGCAGGTGGACTCTCAACCACCGCGCCACCAGGGAAGCCCTATTGTATATTTATGATAACTAAAAAATTTTTAGATCCAGATCCTAAGCTGAAATCATTTGTAGGTTCTCAAATTTTAAAATATTTAAGAAATATTTAAGTTTTAGTAATTTAAGATGCATTCTTGTCTTATTTCATCACATCTCTTTTGGAATATACAGAGGAACACTATATAGAATGAAATGTAGTGTAAATAAATATAAAGAAACTACTCTTGGGTCAGAGTTATGTAATCTATTTGTTTTATCTTTTGTTATATTGTTTTCTCCATGAATTTTAGTTTGTTTATTCATCTTTTAAGCTAAACATCCTAATATTTATATATATAATATTTTTCATTGACATTAATCTTCAACGTTGACTTTAGGGTTGGAACATTTTTCCAAATAATAAAATTCTGATTTCAGTAGTCCATATACTTTTTTCTTTATTCATTTAAATTAAGATCTAATGTATGTTTAGTAAACATTTGCTGAGTTTGTGTACAATTTTGTGAAGATTGATAAACTTTAATATAGTCATGTGACCACCCTCACAATCAGGATATAGGGCACTTCCTGGAAATTGTCCCATACTCCTTGTAGTCAGTCTCACCTTAACACCAGCCTCTGAAGACCACTGATCCCTTGTCTGCCCCTCTAGTTTTGCCTTTTCCAGAGTCTCACATAGTGGAACATACCTTTGGAGTCTGGCTTCTTTCACTCAGTGTCATGCAGTGATGTTCAGCTGGGGGTGATTTTGCTCCATAGGGGACATTTGGCAAAGTCTGGAGACATTTTTGGTTGACATGATTGGGCGGGCGAAAGGGTGTCGTGGTGGAAATTCTACTGGCATCTGGTGGGTAGAGTTGAGGGATGCTGCATTGGACAACTCCCACAGTACAGACGTATCTGGCCCCAAATGTCGATAGTGGTGAGGTTGAGAAACCCTGTTGTAACACATTTGAAATTCATTCATGCTGTCTTGTGTAGCAGTAGTTCATTACTTTTTATTTCTGCGTTGTATGCCATGGTGTGGATGTACCATAGTTTGTTTGCACATTCCCAAGTTGAGGGATATTTGGATTGTTTACAGTTTTTGGAGATTATGCAAAAAACCTCATCCTTGTAAATATGTAGGAATGGGGTTGTGAAGTCCTGTGGTATGTATTTAATTTTATAAGAAACTGCTAAACTGTTTTCCATAATGGCTTTGCTGGATTGTGTTACCACTAGATTGTGTGAAAGTTCCAGTTGCTTTGATTCTTATGAGCACTCTGTATTGTCAGACCTTTTATTTTAGCCATTCTACTAGGTCTGCAGTAGTATCTCATTGTGGTTTTAATTTGCATTTCCTTCATGACTAGTTATGTTGAGCATCTTTTCATGTGCTTGTGTTGAATTTTTTGCCCAATTTTTAAAATTGGGTTGTTTACTTTCTTATTATTGAATTTTGAGACTTCTTTATATATTCCGGATGTAAGTCATTTATCAAATGTGTATTTTGCACATATTTTCTCCCAGTCTGTGGCTTGTGTTTTTATTCTCTTACCAGTTTCATTTGAAGAGCATAAATTCTTAATTTTGATGAAGTCCAGTTTATCAGTTTTGTAGGTTTAGCTTGTTATTTTCTACCTAGAAACTCATTGCCAAACTCATGGTCACACAGAAGTTCTATTTTTTTTTTAATAGAAAAATTTTATAGAATTTTTAGGTTTTACATTAAGATCCGTGATCCATTTTGTGTTAATTTCTTTTAATATTGTATGAAGTGTGGATTGGAGAGTTCTTTTTTACATATGGATATTCCATTATTTTTTGCATAGAACAGTTTAGAGAGAATTGACACCTTAACAATATTGAATCTTCCAACCTATGAATGCAGTGTATCTTTCCATTTATTTAGGCCTTTCATTTCTTTCATCAGGGGTTTGTGATTTTCAGCATACAGATCTCACACATACTTTGTTAGATTTATATAAAAATATTTCATTTTTTTCATGGTCCTTATTGTAAATGATACTGAAATATTTTACATTTCCACTCGTTAATTGCTGTTATATAGAAATATCTGTCAGGTGACCTGTGTCCTATGGTGTATCAGTTCTGGTGGTCTTTTGTAAACTGTACTATACCAACATTTGGTAGTATATTATTATTTTAAACTTGCAAAGAGTCATTGAGTTGCCATTTCATCCCCTCGCATTGTGGATGCAGTCACTGAAAGTCAGACAAGGTAAGTGACTGCTTATGGTTTCGACTAGTTAATGACAATATGAAGCAGCAGTCCATATCTCTTGACTCTGCTACTAATGCTTTATAAACTCAGCAGTTTGTGTTTGTGTGTTGGGGGTTGTGGTGTGATGTTTTACACATTTCTAAGCAGGTTTGCCATTCGGTCACATCGCGTGCGTTGTCATTTATGGTATTGATTTGACAGAATTGAAAGCTTCCTCTTCAGGATTTCCTTTCCACTCACTGGTTTGCCTCAGGAGCTGAAGTTGCTCATGTCAAAAGGAAAGCATCTTACAAAGGAAGCACAGATCATTGTGTTGTTGTGACCTGAATATTCTTTAGTTTTTCAGAGATGTGGTATTTGTAGGTTGTGATGGCAGATAACAGCTGGGGGCTTGAGAGATAGGGCAGGACAGGTTCAGGCATAAGTGGGCCCAGGTGGGATGCTGCCATGGTGGGGACTTCATCCACATGTCACCGTGAGGACGCTGGGCACCAAGCTGTGAGAGCAGTATAAGTGAAATGTAGAAATAGGCACCAAAAGGATGTTTTGCCAAAATAGTGAACCTGGCTTCATGATATTTTTGCCTAGTTTACCTCTGATAAACAAGCTATTTGATTGTCTAACAGTTGTAATATATCTTGGATCAATATTTGTCAATAGAAGTACTGATTAATAATGCTAAAATGAAAAAAAAAAACTGTTCCCCTGTGTTTAATGGCATAGATAGTTTTCTTTTGTTAAATTATTTGCCTGCCTTCTTTTAGGGAAATTTAGATACCCACAAACCTTAATAAAGGACCAGTACATGAATAATTTTTTTTACAGAGACATGTATAAAACGAACAAGGTTAGAAAATGTAATTAACTCCATGATATCTTGAGATCTTAAGGAAAATAATATTAAAACAATCGACACTACTCACCTCATTAGAAATAAAAGAGAAAACAGTTTAGGAGATGTTATCCAGCATGAACAGTTTTATTTAGTGTTCATGATTTTTGCCAAGAAGTTTAAAGCATGACTTATTAGCCATTAGAATATTTGATTATGTATTATAATTTTGAAAATCAGAAAGAATGGTAGGG
>NW_006775077.1:2548551-2577305 GCF_000442215.2 Lipotes vexillifer | reverse complement strand
GAGACCTGAAGTACTTGTAATTTTTTTTTTTTTTTTTTGGACAGTTGAAGAAACAGGGCATAAGATAAAGTCACAGTAGTATTTGTAGGACAAAATGTCTTCCCAAATTTGGACATTTTCCCTTTTTTAAAAAATTTTTTAATTTTTAAAAATTTTTTGCTGTACGCAGGCCTCTCACTGTTGTGGCCTCACCCATTGCGGAGCACAGGCTCCGGACGCGCAGTCTCAGCGGCCATGGCTCACGGGCCCAGCCGCTCCGCGGCATGTGGGATCTTCCCGGACCGGGGCACGAACCCGTGTCCCCTGCATCGGCAGGTGGACTCTCAACCACTGCGCCACCAGGGAAGCCCCCCATTTTTTTTAGCTAGCATTTCATTAATGTTTTGCTCTACTGTCAAGTGATCGGTGTAGGGCAAATTGGTAGTCATTTATTTACTTTGATCACCCAATCACATTTTGATCTGTTTCTTATTTTTATTTAGAGTCAAACTCTTGGTTTTCGGTTCGAGCTGTTTTATTATATGTTGAAGAGAAATCTCATAATTAAATATTATATTTATACTTGTTCAAGTTTATATGCTTCCCCAAACAATTCCCAAAACAATTTTTGAAAACAATATTAACACCTCTCTCTACAGTTGCTATTTCAGGATCAGAAGCTGAACTTCTAATTTAATTTTAAAAAATGTTTTTTTGACAATTTATTTTAATTTCACTGGTGATATGTTTAACATTTAGTCTTTCTATAAGTGATATTCTTTATCCTATTATATACCTTTATTTTTACAGGTTATTATTTTAATGCTACCTTTTATTTTCATAGCACCTCAACAGTTTTTGATCACTTTAGCTAAAAAAAGTTTGCCAGTTATGTTAGTCTTTTCAAATAACCAGCTTTTGATTTTGTTGATTTTTCTCTGTTCATTTCAGATTTCATTGATTTCTACCCTTGTCTTTATATTTCTTTCCTTCCACTCACTTTAGGTTTAATTTGCTGTTCTTTTTCTAGTTTCTTAGGATAGAAGTCTGGATTGATTTTAGACCTTTTGTTTTTTCTTTCTTTCTTTCTTTTTTAAATAAGCATTTAGTGTTACAGAATTCCTTCTAAGCCTTGCTTTGGTGGTATCCCAGAAATTTTTTCTTGCTGTTTTATGCGTTGTAATTTTTGGCGGAATGTTTGACATTATCTGCAGACTGAAGTAGAGGCTGAAGTAAATACTGCTAGAAACGGGCAACCTCTTCTTCAGTCAGAGTGTTAGTAAGGGGGCTCCATTCGGCCTGGCCAGGAGCTGCACTGTGTTGGGTTTTTACTGTTGGTATTGTTACCTGTTACCTTTGTGTACTAGAGTGTTCACATTCATCTTGGTGCTGGGCTGCTGTTGCCTTTTGCTTAGAGTAGGAGCTGGTACTCTAGAGGTTTTCCTCAGTGTTCTTGGTCCACCCTCAGCTTTCTGCAGGCCCCATATGTCTGTGTCTCAGAGAGCGTCTCCCTCCGAGTTCCCGCCCTTCCCCCAGTGTCAGATGGCTGTTAATGTTGCTGTGCTAGGCTCATAGGTGAAGTTGGGGAGCTTTTCATTGCATGGAGCCTGTTTTAGTCTCAGGAAGGCCTCAAGTGCCTGATCCTCATGGTGGGGCTTCCCTCTGGTTCCTGCCCTTTCTCCTCTTGGCAGTAATACTTGGCTTTGTGTCTTTGTGGGTCTTGGGCGGTAGTTTCTGCCCCTCCCCCCTGCAGTAGCTATAGCTCATTTAAGTCCCTCAGGACAAGATCGTTTCCTGTACTTCATCCGAGGTAGCAGGTGTTTCTTGCACACTTACCTGGTAGTAGTGGGTCTTTTCCTATGTTCTGGATATAAGAGGTTTTCTATCTCTACCCCAGAGGTGGTGGGTGTGGCCTCTACTCCCCTGCAGAAGCAGTGCGTCTTTGTTTTTGTTCTGGGGAGACAGCGTTTGCTGTCCTTGCCTAGCTGCTTGAGGCCTTTGCTTCATGGGAGACAAATGTCTAGGGAAGCATTTGGGGCTCTGTGTCTGTTCCCTGGCAGCTGCTTGTCATCCCCTGCATGCCTGTACCACCCAGGTGGATCCTTTTCAGTCTCCTGACTTGCCCCCAGTCTTCCTCATGAGCACCAGTGGAGGTCTGGGAAGACAACTTGGATTTACTGCCATGTACTCTTGTCTCTGGGCCTACAGCTATTCCAGAGTGTTACAGTGGCTCACTTTTGGCCTTTAACAGTTCATTAAAATTTGGGCTGATTTCTTTCTATCCGCTTGTATAGCCCCTTGTGGCTGCCCCTTCTGTGTCCAAGGTGAAATGTGCATGCATTCCCTCTTCATTTAGAGGGCCTTGACCTTGTTTGGACTTTAGATCACACAGTTGTCTTCTGACGTCATCTCTTTGATGGGCTCAGGGAAAATTTGTAGATTATCTGACCTTTTCTAATTGTTAGCATGAGAGCAGTGTAGTTTTCTACACCGGAACATACATACATAATACTGTTTCATTTTCATTTTTTTGTTCAAAATATTATTCAACTTTCCTTGCAATTTCTTCTTCTCCTAGATTATTTAGAAGCATGTTTAATTCCCAAGTATTTATGGATACCTTAATTCCCTTGTGAGACCATTCTCTGTATGACTTTTAAATTTTTGGAGATTTGTTTTATGGCCCATATGATTTATTTTGGTAAATGTTCAATATGTACTTGAAAAGAACGTGATTTTGCTGTTGCTGAGTGGAGGATCCTGTAGTTAAAAATTGGGTCAAGTTGGTTGATACTTGTCTTCTCCAATCTAGCTTGTTCTCTCACTGAGAGAAAAGTGTCAAAGTCTCCAGCTATCATTGTGGATTTAGATCCACATTTCCAACATCTGTAATTTCTTTTCTGCCAGAAGAACTTTCTTTAACTTTTTTATAGTGTATGTCTGATGGTGATTAATTTTCACAGCTTTTGTTTGTCTGAAAATCATTATTTTATCTTCATTTTCGAAGGAAAATTTTGTTAGATATAGAATTCTAGGCTGGGAGTTTGTTTTCTTTAAATATGTCCTATCATTATCTTCTGTTCTCTGTTATTTCTGATGAGAAATCTTTTTGTTCCTCTAGATAAATCATTATTTTTTCAATTTTAAGGTTTTCTCTTTTTAATGGCTTTTTAGCAATTATATTTTGATGTGCCTTGGTGTGCTTTCTTTTGTGTTTATTCTTCTTGGGGTTAGTTACATTTCTTTGATCTGTAGATGAAATTTTGTTTTGAAATTTGGACAATTTCGGGTCATTATTTTTTCATTTTTCTCCTTTACATACCCTACCTACCTCTAACCCTTCTCTCCTGGAATTTCAGTATACATATGTTAACCTGTTTGATATACTCAGATTACTGAGTCTCTGGCTCATTTCCTTCTTTTTTTTAAAAAAATTAAATCTTCCATTCCCTTCATTTAAAAAAAGGTTTTCCTTTATGTTCACTTGCATAATTATAGCAGCTGTTTTAGAGAATGGGCTTGATAATTCCGTCATTGTGTAATCTTTAGGTCTGTCTCTATTGACTTATTTGTTACCTTTGTTTACAGGTTAGCTTTTGTTGCTTCTTTGTCTAGTAATTTTTGACTGGATGTTGGATATTGTAAATTTGGGGTTGTTTTGTGATTCATTTTGTAATATTCCTTTAAAGAATGTTGGATTTATTTCTGGCAATCATCTAAGTCACTTGAGAATCATCTTGGTCCTTCAGAGGTTAGTTTTTAAGTCTCGCAGGGGGAGTCTAACCCAACGGTAAAGTATTCCCTTTTGTGTCACTCCCAAATGCTTCAGTTGTTTGAAGAAGACTCATCGCTCTGGCTGGCCAGAAGTTCCTTACTTACTGTGATTGCTGGGAATAGTTTAGAGTAATAGTTCCCTTTCTTGCCTTTTTTCCTAGTCTCAAGGAACTTCACCTTATCCATGCTTGGCTTAGTGTTCAGCCAGGGATCCATGGGGACGTCTGTTAAGAGTTTTGGAGCTGTTTCTTTGGGCAGCTCTCTTTTCTGTGCTCTCTGAACCTCAAGTTCCAGTTGATTCATCTGTCTCTTGTAGTAAGTGAGACGCTGTGTTTTATTTGAGTCCCCGCACTGTGGTCTTAAAGTTGCTTCTTGGCGTAAATCCAAAGGTGTTACAGGTCTTACTTCCTTTGTTTCTCTTCTCTGGGCTCATAATTCTATTCTGCCCATTGTCCAGTTTCTGAAAACAGTTGTTTGCTATAATTTGTCCGATTTTTTTAGTTGTTTACGGTGGGCTCTGGGTTACTCCATTGTGGCTGGAAGCTTAACTGTTTACTTTGCAATTTTTGAACCTGTTTTAGTCTGAATTTTTATTTGATAATCAAAAGCAAGTATTTTAAGATTGAGTTACACACTACTTCTGTATAATGCCATCTTACATGTTGTGAGCTGATGACATTGATGAACCCATTATTGTTATGTTAATTTTACAGAAGATGAAACTGAGATAGTTAAGGAAACCATAGGAGTTTGCTTTCTGGTCTACAGTGAATATAAGCAGATGTAATTTCCTTTTGAGTTTCTTTTTTACTCTTTTTCACAGAAGTTACAGAAGTCTGGGCCAAAGTAATTTGCCATGTTGAACTATTGTTGATTCTCTTTGTTTGCCATATTTATCAGATTGTTTATATGTATATGGATTGCTCTGGGATGGGAGATATGTAAGACTAGAAAAAATTTTCAGTTATTAATATATGTTGCAGCAATTAGCTTTTTTGCCTCACCTCTAGACCCCTTTTGCTGGTGGCAATCTCTCATTAATTCTTGGTGGATGAGTGTCCTGTTTCCTTCTTTTGGTAGTCAGGATACAAACATGTGAACTATTGGGGCAAGTGCTAAAAATATAGAAGTGGTGCCTTGGCTAAAGTGTACCTGCTAAAACACAATTTTTGTACTTTTTTGCCTCTTTATTCTTCCAAGCATCTTTGTCTAGCTCATTTTTCAAACCCCGTGTACTCCTCTGTTTGAATTTTTTTTTTGATAGCCCTTGATGTCTTTCTTTTCTTTGCTTACCATATCCTAATTTGTTTGCCAAGGTTTAACCTTAGAATCCCAAGTGGTAGAGGGAATGTCTGACTTGGAGCTAGGATCCATATTTATTTAGTCATATATACTTACTAGGTTTCTCCTAGCCTTCATAAAAACATATTAAGTTTTTTCCTTTCTTCCCCATGATTTTGTGCTAATAAGCATGTTCATCTTTTCTCAACTGGCAGTTGGCTTCCAAATTCGTGAAATAGGGATGATAATTTTTAATATCTAGTTTGCAAACGTGTAAGATAATCTGTGTGTGTGTGTGTGTGTGTGTGTGTGTGTAAATAATATGTAAATGCAGTGTAGTAGTATTTTCGTGTGTATGGGAAAGTTGTCTTCCAGCGTGGATTTCTGCATTTTTGTTTTCAGTTAGGTTGTTTGGTGTTAAATAGTAACTGTCTGCTAGCTCACTACTTCCTTGTTGCCTTGTAGAATAGAGTGCTTTGGGGGACGAAAGAAATGTCTTAAAGTTTCAGTCACTATGAGGACTCTTGTTCAGAAATAATTGCTGTGATTTTTTTGCGGGACATATCTACAAGAGCAAGAATATGGGGGGACGCATACTGGGCTGTTAGACGCAGGCTGTTAGAGTGGTGAGAAGAAAACAGGGGCCCCGGGAGAACACATGTATCACAGAAAGCCAGTTTTGCTTGCCTTTTACTTTGGTAAGTCTTTTAATTAATTCCCTCGTTTAAACAATTATTTTTTCCTATTCCTCTAAAGACTATGATCATATAAATTCAAACAATGAACAGATGCTTAATTTAGAACATGAAAGATCCTGTCCTCCAGAGGAAACCACTTTAACCTAGCCAGTTTTCCTTCTTGACGGTGGTGTCCTGCGTGTTACAGCTGATGTGGAAAATGTTCCTTAGGAAAAGAATGGAACTAAGTGGATGCAAATCTCTTTTATTTTGAGCAGTTACTGTATTATTGCTTTGCTTATAGCTGTGAAACCACTGATCTTAAAAGGCCTGCATGGAACTTTTCTTGGCAATTTTGTTTCCAAGGAGAAAGCAAACAAGTAAATAGAAGGGAAACGTGTGCATGTGGTGTATGCATGTATGCCTTTAATTTTATCAAAACTGGTAGGGGTGGGTGAGAGGTTTGTGATGTGGTAATAATGTGGAAAAAGATATACCCTGAGCACTCTTGTTTCCTGATAAGGACGGCCCCTGAACTTTTACATGGTCTTAAGGTAGTTTGGAGGTAGGGCGAGATACTACAAGCATTCTTCACAGGCTCTCTTTGTGAGTTTTCCTTTATCGACATTCTTTTCTAATTTCATCGTATTGAGGCTATATAACACATAAAAAACAAATAAAGGCACAGTTTACAAATTATATTGAGTAAAATAGTAACCTACAAAAGTTTATTAAAGCATGCTATAAAATGCGTTGAACTGATCTGCTGCTGATGAGACATTGCGCTGTTGATGGCTGCTGCTTCGGAGAGTTTTGTCCTCGGAGGAAGCTAAGGAGGAGCACCTTGCACTAGGGCACTTATTCTAATAGTAACTTCAAAAATTTAATTGGACCTCTGTCCAAATTCATAAGCTGACATGGAAGTTAGCATTTCCCTTGTCAACTTCTTGGACCCTTCTCCAGTCTCATTAGCTTCTTGTTTGCTGTTAGGTGGGCAATGTTGTGTATCCTTTTCTGCTTCTGTGAGGAGACCGTGTAGCCTTTGGGACATACGCCAGTATGGGTCCCCATAGTTTTCGCAGGAAAATAGAATACAAATTAGCTTTGAATATGGAGTTTGATATCCCCCGAAAACTTCATTATTTCTAACTAAAATCTGAAAGAATTCTTTGTAGAGAAAGTGTTTTGGTTGTACTTTTGGTCTTTAGTTTTTTAAGCATTGCCTCTAAGCTTAAATTATTTATGTATTAATGCTAAATTAAAATGGCTGTTAGTTGTTTAGAATGTAAACTGCTGTGATCGCTTTCATATTTGTGAACATAGCGATGTCATATAATACATGGCTCTGTCATATATTCATGCCATAGAATTGTTTTATATATACCATGGTTAGTGGCTAACATTTAAGCAGAAAACACATCTTGAGAAAAAAACTACTTAAATATTAAACGATGAATTAAAACTTAAATTATGTAAAACTAAGAAGCTACATTACGAAGACCAGCAATTAATACACTATAATATCTTCAGGAAAGATGCTAACATTTTAACATTTGTTTTCTGTTAGAATTGCAGTTTGCAGTGTATGCTATTTTGGAACATTTATTTTGAAGAGCTCAGCATGTCTGAATTCAGGCATAAATCAATGGTCTAAGATTTTTAATGGTTATAGAATTTATCATAGATTAAAATCCTTGATAGTTCAAACAGCTACAGAGGAAAAAAAATTCAATTGTTTTTTAGTGCTAACATCATATCAGCATATTTGATTACATTTCTTCATTCCAGTGTTCAGGTCAATAGTGCAGAAATGCATTCAGCTGACAGAGACCTAAAGCAGTCTGTTATTTTGTTTGATAAGATTTTTTTTCTTACGTTTATGCATAATGGATGCAGGATCACAACAATGACAGCTAGTAAGGTTTTGAACTTCAGGAACTTTCTGTGAATGGACATCAGATAAAACTAAGGAATTTTAAACTTAAAATATGAACCATTTAAAAAATTTCATGTTGTGGAGGGCTTCCCTGGTGGCGTAGTGGTTGAGAGTCCGCCTGCCGATGCAGGGGACGCGGGTTTGTGCCCCGGTCCGGGAATATCCCGCATGTCGCGGAGCGGCTGGGCCCGTGAGCCATGGCCGCTGAGCCTGCGCGTCCGGAGCCTGTGCTCCGCAACGGGAGAGGCCACAACAGTGAGAAGCCTCCAAAACACAAAAAAAAAAAAAAAAAAAAAAAATTTCATGTTGTGATTCAGCAAAAGCAGACCTTGAAGTGTATATTCCATTTTAAATAAGCTGAACGTATTAACATCTAGATTTATAAACAGCACAGCTAAATTACTCATTTGTCTTTCCCGTTGTTGTTCATCATACTTACCCTTGCATGCGTGATGTTTGCATGTTTTGGATCGAGCAGACCCTAATGTTGGAAAGGAGTTCTCTGTATGGGGAGGTAAGTAAGCCTCCCCAGGTCCATCCTTCTGTCTGCTCATCGTGCCTGAAACACTGTGTCTCAGATGTCTCAGCAAGCAGAGAGCAAGAAGGCTCTTTGAAATTTTGCCTCAAGACTGTACACTCGTGGTACAGAAAGAAAGATATAAATTGATCATTATAAATAGCAAGGCAAGATTTTTCCCGAAACATGCCCCAGGTTTCATGAGGCCATCGAGAGTGAGGCCTGATTGGTGGTGGGGAGTGGAAGTTGGGGAGGAGTGTGCTCGCTTTTCTTTTAATGCTTCCCTCACTGCTTTCCTCAGGCAAACATGCAACCCAGTAGTAAACCCAAAAAGCATTTACAAAGGTTTGCCATAACCGTAGTGTAGAAAGCTTCTGGGTAAAGTTTGGATGTATTCTCGTGCACCTTTTATACAGAGATGTTCCCTAATAAGCACTCCTGTGTCCTTCCACCCCGCCCTTCATTCCGTCCTTTTACCTCACCTCACCCAGGGTTTTTCTGAATCATTTATTAATCTAATCAGTTTTTAATGTTCTGGCACGGGCCATGTTTAAAATACATTTGGGCCCAATTTCGCCTGGAACTGCACAGATGTTTTCCTCTGTATCGCATCACAAAGATAAAATCTGATGTATGGACACACACTTGAATGAAAGTGAACAAATAAAGAAGCCTTTAAGAGATGTTGCCTGTCACGTGTGCCTTGGGTTGTGCAGGTTTCGTTTTTATTCTCACCACTATGAAACCTTTTGTCAATGATAAAAGTTAAATGTTTTATTTAACAAAGAAGTTGGGAAGGGTACGTAGGTCTATCACCCGGAGGATGGTTGTGCATGAGAGCTCAGAGTAGTCTGTTTGGAGGAGATGATACCTGAATTGCGTCTAAGGGGTTGAGACAGTTTGGGGTTTTCTTTTTTTTTTTTTTAACATCTTTATTGGAGTGTAATTGCTTTACAGTGGTGTGTTAGTTTCTGCTGTATAACAAAGTGAATCAGCTATACACATACATACATCCCCATATCTCCTCCCTCCTGCGTCTCCCTCCCACCCTCCCTATCCCACCCCTCTAGGTGGTCACAAAGCACCGAGTTGATCACCCTGTGCTGTGCGGTGTCATACAGAGTGAAGTAAGTCAGAAAGAGTTTTGGGATTTTTAAAATGTCTTCTGGTACCTGAATGGAGGTGAGCAATTTCACTCGGTGGTAAAAAGGTGGAAGAAAAACCACATGTTCTGCGCCATTTTAGGGGGCTCATGAGTATGAAGTGAGGTGCTGTAGTAAAGGCTTTATGAGGGAATACTTACTGCCTGGCACACTGGTTTTGGTCCTTAATTTGCTAGATTTGGACAAACCTAAGCAGGCATTTTTTTAATTGTTGGGTTTATGTGGAATAGTTTTCCTGTTTTACGTGGGATTGTTTTACAGTTAAAATATTAAAAGGTAGGTTATATCACATTTTAAATAGATCCAGTAGTACAACACAATTTTTCTAACATCTTAGTATATTTATTTAATTGAAAGACTAGAGGTAATTTGTGAGAGTTGGTTCTCTTGAGAGAAAATTATATGTATATGCTCCTCTTAGTAAATTAAAGTTGCCCCTAAAATGTGTTTGTATTATTTAAATTGTCGCTGCCACTGCCATTTACAATAATGTTAGCACTGTGTTCCCACAGCATAACTATTGTTATCATGCTTGAATTAAAAAAACACACAAAATATGGCAAAGTTTTCAGTTCATGTATACTTTGCAGTTTATTTTCTAAGGACATTTGGAGGGTAAAATATGCTTTGTTGAATGGGAAATATTTTGTTTTCCTTTGTGAGGTTTACTCATTTAATATGCTACTATTTTCTAAATCCGCAAATCATCTATGCAACGTAAATTTTTGAATAAATTGTATAGCATACCTAAATTTAAAGTCTTTCCTTTTGCTTTCTTCGGAGAAATGTTCTGGATAAAAACCATCTAGTTAGTTTACCATGAGCAGTTTCTATGCTGCCACAGGTTTGGCATTTTCTTTAGGTCAGGGTTGTCTGTATCACTTTCTGAGATGGTAGAAAACTGCTGAAGCCATGCTTTTGGTAAGGGTGCACAGTGCCATCAGCACTTTTCACTTTCCTCCAGCAAGGGCAAATCGAGATAATTTCATTATTTGGTTTTCTCTAGTCCTCTCCCCAATTCTTTCTCTTCTAAGCTATATGTAACCCCCTTCTCCTAGATCTGAGCTGTATTCCCTTTTCTTCAAGGTCATACTTTTCAGCTTTACCTTCAGTCTTCAAAATGGTGAGGTGTTTCTGAGATGACAGAGGATACTTAGTCTGGAAACCACGTTAGTTTACAATGGTGAGATAATCATTTTAAGAAAGGAGAGAAACACAACTGAGACCACATGTAATTGTTGTCTGCCTTGGGTTTTAGCCCTTGTCATCTTAAAGGTAAAATTAGTTTTGATTCTGGAACCTATTCCTGTTTTTTTCCATTAAGTTAATCTATCTAAGATTAAAATATGTTTATTGGCATTCTAATGGTGCCAGGTATTTAGTATGTGCTATGGATTGAGTTGTGTCCCCGCAAAATTCATATTATCAAGTCCAAACCCCCAGTGTGACTGTATTTGGATACAGGGCCTATAAGGAGTTAATTAAGATTAAATTTAGTCATAAGGGTGGGGCCCTGATAGGATAGGATTTCTGTCCTTTTAAGAAGAGACACTCAAGCCTTCTCCCCCTACCCCACCTCCCTTGCTCTTCTCTCTCATCCCCACCTGAGGACACAGTGACAGGTGGCCATCTACAAGCCAGCAAGAGAGTTCTCACCAGAATCTGACCGTGCTTGCACCCTGATCTTGGACTTGCCTCCCAAAAGTGAGAAAATAAACGTCTGTTGTTTAAGTGTCCCCAGTCTGTGGTATTTTGTTATAGCAGCCCAAGCTGCCTAAAACAGCAGACAATTATCACAAGTGCTATTTGGCATTAAAACCAGCTTGAATGAGTGTTCCCTCCTTGAATCAGTTTGTTGACCAGCTAGCTCATCAAAAGGAAACAACTGTTTCCTTTGCAGTTGTCTCACTGCAAATAGTGAGACAACTTATTACAAAGATCAACCATCCTGTGATGTTTTAATTTTCCTGTACATCCTGTTTTCCTGCTGCCTATAAGGTAGCTCTGGTTTGAATTGTATGTATGGATATCATGTACAGACAAGTGCACAAGTCTTAAGTGTACAGATTGACAGATCTCATAAATGTACCCACATAACTAGCCCCTGAATCAAGAAACAAAGCAGTGCCAAAACTGTTCTCTTGCTCCTTCCGGCAGTCCCTGAGGCCTCCCTGCCCTACCACCATGGAAGGTAGCTGTCACGGCTAGCTTTTCACCCAACTATTTTGTTGAGGCTCTGTTTCTTCTACGTGGTGGTTTCTGATTTGAATCTGATCCTCAACCTGACCCTGATTTCTGCCTCTGTATTTGTTGTTAAAAAAAATTTTTTTTTTCAATTCTAGCTTCTTTTATATTGTTGGCCTTTGACCTATGAACAGTTTAGACCCCACTCGCCAGTTTGTTTATTGCACTGTGGCAAGAGAAGACTATTTTACATATTTAGGGAATAGACTTCATGAGCCTCTATAAGTAAATAAAATGCCTGTCTCAGCTTTATTTTGTAAATGTTGAAATTCAAATTTCAAAGTAGAGTTTGTGGTTTAATTTGCTTATGTTTTAGCTTGGTATGCATATAGCCCTCTGTGGGGTGCCGTTTCAGCTACCATTATTATAGTGAAAACATCTATAAAGAAGACATGCCTGTGAATTTTTTTTTTTTTGCGGTACGCGGGCCTCTCACTGCTGTGGCCTCTCCCGTTGCGGAGCACAGGCTCCGGACGCGCAGGCTCAGCGGCCACGGCTCACGGGCCCAGCCGCTCCGCGGCACGTGGGATCTTCCCGGACCGGGGCACGAACCCATGTCCCCTGCATCGGCAGGCGGACTCTCAACCACTGCGCCACCAGGGAAGCCCTACTTCATCTTTTATACAACAGTTCAAGAATGTTCAAATTCGTAGTGAGATAAAAAACATGTATTATTATCAATGTTTTAAGCTGATAAATATGTATTACAGTATATCAATATTTTCCTTAAAGGAAAGTTGATTGTTTTGAAAATCTAAAGTGAGATACATTGACTTTTGATTTACATTGTTTCTAATGCATGTAAATGAGTTTTATATATTGGTTAAATGGTTTATCAGTCCGAAGCAGAATGACATATATAGAGACTTATTTATACATAAATATATATTATATTTGCATATAAAGGTACACATACATACGTGCACACACACACATACCAGCACACATATAGACACATACATGGGTATGTTACAGGGGTTGGCCCTACCTGGTTGCCACAGGCATTGATTTTTACAGGCTATGGTAATGTTTTTAGTAATAAAATCATCAACGAGTTATGTTACCATGACCTGTCCTGCTGATAAATAATGTACTAACAAATATCCCCAAGCTGCCTCCAAACATACATTTATGTTGATTAGTTAATTGGTTACTCTCTTAGGTGCGGTGAGATACAAGGTAGATGTAGGTGCTAAGTGTCAATTTGCCCAGATTTTTTAGGTCCTTGAAATGATTTTGTTTTTATTGGAACTGTGTAGGGAGCTCTTTTATATAGCATGTTATAGATATGCTGTTAAACAGGATATAATTCAGTACAATTATAATTGTGAAAGTGAAACGAAAAAAGTTCTCTTTTGTATTCCCTGAATATGGCTGTTACTCTGAGGGGTGCTGAGCATGACACAGACCTGGGTTCACGGCCAGAGGGACCCAAAGAAACTTGTTGAAGATAATGGTTTTTTTTCTTTTCTTAACTGACCATCTCTGAAGAGTTTGCAGGTTCATGAAATGGTAAACCTTTTATTCTTTTAAAAAATATATTACCTCGAGTTGTTTAATACTAAAACAGCGTTGCCATCGCCATCATTTTACATAAATGACAATTCTTTGTGAAGCATAAGTTTGCATTTTCTTGCTTAAATTAAGTTGCTATGCTCTTTGCATTAAGAGCTTTAGTATAGGGGCTTCCCTGGTGGCGCAGTGGTTAAGAATCCTCCTGCCAATGCAGGGGACACGGGTTCGAGCCCTGGTTTGGGAAGATCCCACATACCGCAGGGCAACCAAGTCCATGAGCCACAACTACTGAGCCTGCGTTCTAGAGCTCACGAGCCACAGCTACTGAAGCCCATGCATCTAGAGCCCGTGCTCCGTAACAGGAGAAGCCACTGCAGTGAGAAGCCCATGCACCGCAACAAAGAACCAAAGCAGCCAAAAATAGATAGATACAATAAATTTATTTTTTTAAAAAAAGAGCTTTAGTATAATGTTTTGTTGCATAAGACCCAGAATGAAGAGTCTTGTTTTTTTAAAGTGGAGGAAAAGGGGTGGATGTTGACAAGGCACTATTGAATTGCAGGTATATTCATCCTGTAATTTATTGTGCCTTTGATCTTAATAGCAGACTTGGTGGAAATGTGTCTTTTTGGTAACAGGACTTTTGCTTTTCTTAAAGATTGTGTTTCTCCTTATCTCACGTAGACTCCAGTGCTATGAGTAGAAGATTGACCCTTCCCTAGCTGCATTTTACTGTCATCTATCATTGCATTTAATGTCAAAAATACATTTTGACTAAGTTATGCCATGTTGAGTTAAGTTTCTCAGTCGGTTTATAGGGGATTGATAAATAATGGTATGTTTATGGTGTTTTGACTTGAAAAAGGCATTACTTTGTAATTCTGTAAACCCAGAGTCCAACTTGTCAGTAAGGTCCCCTGAGTTAGCTCAGGGAAGATGAGTAGATTTCTGCTCCCATCTGTTGGAGGTGGGTGAGTGGTGCTGTGTTGAGAGGGATCCTGAGGCTGCCCCTGATGTGGGGAATGAAGACCATGAAGAATCAGTGGTGGCACATGAGCCACTTACTTGCCAACTCCGATTTAGTTGAATGGAATGCCCTTTGGAAATACAATGAGAAATGCTCAGTTGCCCAGATGTTCTTCATTCTATAATATTGATATAGTACTGCCTTATATCTATTATATGCCTTAAAACAACTTTGTTGATGGAGTATATAATTATCTTAGTTAAAATGTCTTCTACATATATTGCACATCTGTGGCCCTATGAATATATATTGGTAGATTAAAGACTCTAGTTTTGATTGTAGGTTAAAATTTTTTTAAAACTTATTTTGCCCCAAACCATATATTTTTATATGGTTTGTTTTATGGAAAAAAGCCATGTCTTTTTTGTGTAGAAAAACTCAGAATTCATTTATGTTGGTGAAATCATAATTTTTTGTCCTTATTTGTGATTAAATAATGTAGGGATATATTTAAAAGTTAATAGCTTATGTCTTGTAAATAGAGAGAAAACAAATACTGGACATTTTTGACAATATGAAAATTAAAAGAAATAGGTTAAGTAAGGTCTTGATGTGAGATGTGAATTTTCTTTTGCAGGTGGGAACACACTCTATGCATGTAAAACACAAAACTGTAGTACCTATTTATAGATCAAAGAGTGGTTTGTATTGTATATCTAGGACTGTATTTGCATTGACTCATCTCTGGGCCAGGGTCCTTTGTCAGCTACTAAAGATCATTTTCTTGCTCTCCTTTTTCACCCGACGATTAGGCCTAATATAGAACTGAGCGTCTAAGCTCCCCCACCCCCGCCCCGCTGCTTGGGGTCCATGGGCACGTATCACTCCATGCAGTGTGGCTGGTCATGATTATGGGTGCTTTGGATTATGGTGTTAGGTGGTAAGATCTTTTAAAATGAATTAGGTAAAAATGAAAATTCTACCACAAAAGTTCTTGAGTATCAGATTGTTATAGTATTATCATTTCTATAGGATTTATTTGTGGACTTTGAAAGGTTCATAACATCTTCATCTCTTGCTTCCTAGTTCAGTGTCTTTTCTACTATTCTATACTGTGTTGTCTTCCTCAAAGCTTTTAGTTTTGTTTTGGAAAAATCATAGAAATTGCCTTTATTATTTTCCTAGGGAAGAGGGTGTGTTCCTCGTTGTGTTGACATCTGTAATGTAGTCTTAACATCACCTGTAATTGACCACCCTGCCTGCAGTGCCGGTGGGTGAGACGATCAGTGTCCCCTGGATCTAGTCAAGGCAGAATTCTTTATGTGCGACTGTTTCTATGTTTACAGTCTTTCTCCCAACTATGCTGTGGATTCCACGAAGGCAGAGACAACGGTTGTTCTATTTACCTAACACACTTCAGAGTGAGTTATTAGTAAATAACTGTCTAACAAGTGGACTAAATTTTTAGTTACCATAAAACACCTAAGCATTTTAAGAGGTCAGGTGGCCATTGCTTTCTTGAGGAAGAATTCTAATCCCTTCAAAACTGTCTGGTTTCCTTTTTTGTATTGGTCTGATGTCTTTATGCACTTATCAATCTCAGCGCTATTGTCTGTGAATCTGGCATTTTCCTTCTGCAGTTGCTGCTTTGTGGGATGGGCGGTGCCGTCTTTACCTGTTTGCATCTCCCACACCTAGTGCAGTGCCCCTGCGTGTGAGGCATCCATCAGTATTTGTTGATTGAATCCCTCGTTGCTTCAATGATGTAAATTGTAATAGCAAGTTAAATGAACGTTCCAAAACAGCATAAATTGATATTTATTGGAAAAATCTTTTTATTAAAACACATCTAAGTGTAGCTATAACTTTCATTTTTACTAGCACAATCTCTGTTCTTTCTAACTTTGAACAATTTGGTAAATTACTATTGTGCATGGTGTTATCTGAACATGCCATGAGGATTTTTTCATGGTGAAAGAAGTAACATAAAAAACAAATTAAAAAATCCCGAACTAAGTGCCATCCATCTATCTATATTTTTTAAATAAAATTGTCATAAGCATGTTCAGAGATGGAGTTACTGTTTTTGGTAGTTTGGCATGAAAAATTAAGTTTATATTGTTAACAAACGACTAATAAAAGGGCATAATGATCTACCTAGGCTCTTAACATATAGTTATTATACTGACTGTAGGCCTATGTAGGCATTACATCATATCGCACTTAGACATCTAGAAATTTATTTCATATTATTTTCTAGTAATCTCATAGGTAACTGACAGTCCTCAGAGTTTCCTTGTATCTGTGTCACGAAGCCTGTTTGTAACCGAATCCTGCCTTTTGCTTGTGGTAAACTGTGCTTTTAAGTGAACGAGAAGCATGTTGCTTCAGGTGTATTCCTAGGACTAGTGAAGAATCAAGAATTGTAGCCAATCAGCTTTCTGCCTGTTGACCTTTTTCTTTTGGGCCCTCTGATCCGTTTTGAAAGGGAGAGCTGGTTACAGCCCATTCTGGGGGAACCTGCCTGGTGTGACGGCAGGTTCAGATCAAGCCCAGAAGTGTCTTCTCATACTTGGCTCGTACGTTCTGCCAGCTTGCTGTATGGCTGCCACAACAGTAACCCCGAGCGTGGCTTGATTGGTGAGGATTTACATGTGTGCTAATCAGAGTGGAATAAATGATTGGCCGCTTGCTGCATTGCCATAAAGGGTGCCCAGATGTACACACCACATGAACATAATGTGCCCAGGCACGGCACATCAAAGTGTGTCAGCTGCATCACCTCAGCAGGCTTAGGGCCTGTCGCAGAGAATTTGCTGATAGTCGTCCCCTAAGATTTAGTGTCTCACTTGGTGAAAAGTGAAAGACCTCAAAAGAATATCTTGGCAACAGAATTTTTGATCCTTTAGGAAAATAATAAAGTGTGCTTGAACTTAACTGGAGATGATGAATAGATGACTTTAAGCGATGCATTTTCAAAAGATGATTTCTTATATTTTGAAATATTTTCCAGTAAAACAAATATAATATCAAGTAAATTCGCCTAATTGAATAAACTGAATTTTTAAAAATTGCATAAGCATCAGTCTTTTACGTTGAATTAAGCCACATTAAAACCACCCAAATGTATATCTGATGAAAGATGTAGCATAGAATGATTTCATTTAATAAAAACAGTTTTTCTAGAACTTAAACTTTACTGTATATAAAATGTCTATATATATTTAAAAATCCATAATATATCTCCTTTGTAAACGTACAGTTAATACTCAGAATCCCCTTGTGTTGCACTTACGCACAAAATCTGTAATATGTGATTACTTTGACAAGTAATTTTGTAGTTACATGTTCATTATATTGATAATGTATTAATGTACAATGATTAAATGGTTAAGCTGCCACATTAAAGTTATGAGCAGAAACATTTATCCAGCACCGCTAGGCAGGAACAAAGCCTGTCCGTTACCAGATGGCATTATTCAATCTCTGTGTTACTCTAAGATGTTAGCCTGATGGCATCGATTCTTAGCTTTGATACTGGGCTGCACTTGAGTGACCCAGTACAGTTCAGTGATAAGGTTGAGTTAATTACTGTGTCTGTGCCAGCCAGCTTCCACATGATTACTTCTGTGAAAGATTTTGATGCCTTTTGCTTTAATTAAGCAAAAGGGAATGAACAGACCTAATTGGGTTTTGAAATAATCCCATCACTATCAACAAGCATGATGTGTTTCCTCCAACTTTGTTAAAGGTACTTATAGAGGCAAAATTTTGTGGGGGGAATGAAGTTTTTCCATTATTGTCTACACGCGGAAATGTTACTGTATAAACGTTAATGCTGATTTTTGAACAGTTCAAACAGTGTGTTTTAAAAGAATTTGACCTAAAAGAATCTGTTTGTAACTGCTGTTCAAAAAGATAATTATTTTTAGTTCACATAAATGTACTAAAGACATAACTTTCAATGCATTTTTGTGCTTTTATATTTGCAATATATTTTGAACCCAGTTTTCCATTAGGACAGGCACATTTTAACTTTTAAAAGTTTACCATAATATTTAAACTTCCATGGTTTTTGCACAGTATCTCTTTTATTTAATTGATTTCACTAATCCTGCAGAGTTTACACAAATAAATAGAAAAGTGAAAATGAAGAAATGCTGTAAACTTTTCCAGTGGTAATATGAGGCTTCTAATTTTCATTTTTTTCTCATGTAGGAGTATTGATTTTTGTTGTTGGGAAAATGTTATAGTGTTTTTACTGAATTTAGGTTTTTCCCCTCTACCCTTATTTGGCTACCATCCCTTTTCCCACAGCCATTCAGACGTGGTAAATACTGTGTTCACTGGCTGATGCGGTTGTAAACTCAGAAACTGTGGGATTGTCAGCATCACCTCTCTTTTCTGAGTGTTATTGAGAAACTTGCATAATATTTCTGTAAATATATCTCAAGTGATGCTAGAGTCAAATGAGATAAGAATGCTTTTTTTTTTTTTTTTATAAATAATACACAATGTATTTATTTATTTATTTATTTATGGCTGTGTTGGGTCTTCATTTCTGTGCATGGGCTTTCTCTAGTTGTGGCAAGTGGGGGTCACTCTTCATCGCGGTGCGCAGGCCTCTCACTATCGCGGCCTCTGTTGTTGCGGAGCACAGGCTCCAGACGCGCAGGCTCAGTAATTGTGGCTCACGGGCCCAGTTGCTCCATGGCATGTGGGATCTTCCCAGACCAGGGCTCGAACCTGTGTCGTCTGCATTGGCAGGCAGATTCTCATCCACTGCGCCACCAGGGAAGCCCAAGAATGCTTTTTAAGCAGTAGAGAGCCTTTAGTTTTAGTAATTTATTCTTATTACCTAATACATGTTTACTGATGTTCACTAGCTTACACGTCGGCAATCAAAATGAGTTCATCATTGTCTTTGACTTCTGCCCTCTACATTTTAAGTAAATACAGGTGTAGTGAACCTGAGGGGAGAATGGAAAAACTGTCTCTGCAAAGGTTAGAATGGTCAAACTGAGTCTGGATAAGAAGGAAAATAACTATGATAAAGTCTTCATTTTACTAGATAAGACTGAGAAGTCTTTTAAGTAACGCTCTTGTCATTTTCTTCTAATGTCCTGTCAGAATGAGACAACAGTTTAAATGAATGATCAATTATCTCTGTCTGTTCTCCATGGACCCCATTTCATGGGGAAGGGGTACAAAACATCAAAATTCAATTTAGATTTTACTTAGTATCCAGTTTTAATCTTGGTTATTTAGTTCGGCAGAATAATGCAACCTCTCCTCCTCCTTTCCCACTTAATACTGAAGCTGTCCACTTTCTCATCCATGGAACTTGTGACCGTGTTACATTATGTGGCAATGGGGAATTAAGGTTCCAGTGGAATTTACGGTTGCCAGTCAGTTTACCTAACATAGGGAGATTATCCTGGGTTATCTGGGTGGGCCCCGTGTAATCCCAAGAGTCTGCAAATGTGTAAGGAGGGACAGAAGAGGGGGCCATGTGATGGGAGAAGGACTCAACCCACCTTTGCTGGCTTTGAAGATGGGTTAGGGGCCGTGAGCCAGCAAACATGAGTGGCCTCTGGAAGGTAGAAAAGATAAGAAAAGGAATTCTCCCCTAGAACCTCCAGAAAAGAACATAGTCCTGCGGATGCTTTGATGTTATTTAGCTCAGTCATTTCTGGACTTCTGAATACAGGTCTGTAAGATAATACATTCGTGTTATTTTAAGCCACTATTTGTTTTCGTAATTTGTTATAGCAGCCCTAATACAATTATTTGTCATCTAAAGCAAAGTTATTCATTAAGATTTATTCAGAATTAAACATTTGACTAATGTTTATTTATTCTGTCTTTTATTTTCAGCTTCAGTAGCGCCGCCCCCCCCCCCCCCCCAGTGTGTGATTTGACACTGGCTTGCATTATGCATGTGTCTTGGCCACTTTCACAGCTTAGTGTTCTGAGGCCTTCTGTTGCACACCTTTAAAATGTGTTTGTCAGAGAGGCAATGTAGTTAGAGTTAGAGGTCTTGGGTTCATGTTCCAGCCTCTGGGCCTTAGTTAGAGGAAAATTGCCTGAAGTTTCTGCACCTGAAAATGGAGAAATGAAGTGTCTTTTGAGTAGCTGATGAACTAATGTATGTAGTGGCTTAGAAACTATCAAAATGCTATGTCTGGGGCTTCCCGGGTGGCGCAGTGGTTGGGAGTCCGCCTGCCGATGCAGGGGACACGGGTTCGTGCCCCGGTCCGGGAGGATCCCACATGCCGCGGAGCGGCTGGGCCCGTGAGCCATGGCCGCTGGGCCTGTGCGTCCGGAGCCTGTGCTCCGCAACGGGAGAGGCCACAACGGTGAGAGGCCCGCGTACCGTTAAAAAAAAAAAAAAAAAAATGCTATGTCTGCACACATTTCTATTAAGATTACTCTTCAGTCTTTAATTCTAGCCTTAATACATGAAACACGAGCATTCTGTACAACTGTGGTTAGGAACTATGAATTCTGCATCTTGGGTTCTGTGGAGCTAGGAGAGCCTTACCTTGCTGCCATAATGATTCTTCCTTTTCTTGCCTTGAAAAACCAGACAGAGGTGTTTCCTTCCTTGTTTTTAGCCCCATTTGTAAAATTGGTTCAGAATGGGAATATAGCAATTAGTTTGTATTTTCCCAGCACTAATTTGCTACCTTTCTTTTTTATTCTTGTCAGTGTTTTAAGTTTAAAGAAGATGATCATGTTTTCCATTTAGTTAAGCTCTTAAAATGCTTTATCTCCCAACAAGTTCAATTCATTTAAAATTAATAAAGTTAGTGAACAGTGTCTTTGTCCTGGGCACAAGTAACCCCCATCTCAGTCCACGCCCTCATAATCCAGTCACACCAGCAGTCGGTCCCAAGATAGGGGCTGTAACATGTGCATGGGGCACATGGCGGGGTAGCCAGTCAGTCCTGGGGAAGTCAGAGAACATATCACAGACACTTTGGAGAGCATAGGCGTTTTCTGTGTGGATACAGGAGGAGAGGGCATTTCAGGCAGAGAAAGCTGTGTGAGAACCAGTCAGGAGCCTAACGTTTCCCTAGCGGGGCCTGGAGGAGAGAGAAGCGTGGAGAACAGGACAAGGTTTAGAACCTGTGTGGGTTACTGCGTGCTTTTCCCTGTGGTCGTGGTGAGGCCATCAGCGCTGTCAGATCCCCACCCCCTGGGAGCTGTATGTGAGGAGCCCGCCTCAGGGACAGGCTTTGCTTTGGGGGCCCCATCAGCGGAGGCTGTCCCCCTGGAACCAGTGAGACAGCACGAGGCTGGAGCAGGGGAAGGTTCCAGATGAGGCGGTCAGAGTAGAGTACAGGGGTGGAGTGGGGACGTGTTTCTGGTGTGGGAAGGACAGAATTCAGGGCCCAGCTGAAGGAGGAGGTGGGGGGAGGAACTGAGGAGAATTCGGAGCACTGGTCTCAGGTAGGTGGCTGGCGGGCCTGCCCCACGGAAGCTGCCTTGGGAGAGGACAGCAGGAGGGATTGGGTCTCCGTTGTGTTGAGGGTGTGATGTCTGTGGGTCACCCACGAAGAGGTGCTGAGAATAGACATAAGGTGGGGACTGCAAATGCGGGCAGCAAGTCCCTGGCCCATGTGAGAGGCTGCAGTACACAGAGCGGATACAGGGGACCCAGGAGGATGTTCAGGGCTGGTGGGGAAATTGAAATACAAACGATACAAACCCCGGCGCTCGGGCAGGTTCCTTCTTACTGTGTGGCCCACTTCCCTTCAAGTAGGGGCCAGAGCCTAGAGGCCTGATAGACAGACATTTGCTTTATTGATGACTGCATTTCAGCTCTGTGCTGTGCTTCTCACCTTATGCACTCAGTGTCTGAGCTGGTGATCTCCAAGTGCACTTGTAAATTTAAAACCACATATCTCATGTTTTATTCCACAGTGAGAAAAAACACACGAGGGATTTGAAAGAAAACATCTCCAAAATTCTAGGATTTTTTTATTGAATTAAGTCTTAAATATGTATTGAAATAACACCTTCACAAACCCCTTTCGATTAGGAAGTGACATGGGAACAATGTTACACATGAAAATAAATCAGTACTATTATATGTTTATTGAAGTCCCGTGAAAAACTTATTAGATTTACCTAGAGCATTTTAATATCTTATGCTCCTTTTATATAAGTAGTGAAAAGGTACATTTTCTTTTTCATTTTATGTGAATAAAACATAGCGTCACTTAAATTTTAAGTCACTAAGTAATAGAGCTGTAAAATATATATATATATTAAGTAGTTATTCTCTAGATATCCTCCTCCCGTAAGCAAATTTGACTTAGGCGTTTGGGATACTTGCCTCATGTTGTTTTGTTCTGACATATTAACATTAATCATGAAATAACTCCTTTGGCTTTAATGTGGGGGGAAGTTCATTAGGAGAGAACTGTCCTCCTGCTCTCTGCCTTTTAATGAATAAAACAAAGCATAATAGCTCCCAAATTTTGTAGTATATGTGTAAAGATACTGTATTACAGGGGACAGCCTAGGTTTTCACATAGCATGACATCCTACTGTTTTATTACTACTGGGTATGTGACATTGATGGCCATTGCAAATACTTTAAATTTAGAACAATTTACTCCCCGCAGATAAATTATTGTGCAATAGCCATTTCTTTCTAAATGACAGTTAATGGACTGATCCTTTGAATACTATGTTTAGCATAATATAGCAGAAAGAAAAGTAATGATCAAAAGACTTAGTCTTTCCTAAACGGCTTGAAATAACTTGGCATCGCATATTAACATTCAGAAAACATAGTCACGTCACAACATGTTAAGCTGCTTATACATTTCAGCTGAGGTGGTGATTTTTACTTTTGGACATATGATAGAAGAGCTATTTGAAAAGTTAACTTTCTCACATCAACTGAAGTCTTTAAAAGAGTTTGATTAGTTTATTATAAAGAGTATTTTCTTGCCTTTTAAAAATAATATAGGATAATCATAAGCAGTAGCTTCATTTATTGTTGGAAAAAGTGTAATTGCAAAAATTAACTTGTCATACACCACAGCTCAGCAAAGTAACTTTCTTATAAGTCCATGGTCACAGTATGTTTTTGCAGTTCAGCATCTGGCTCTGTGGGATACTGATGGCTTCTATGAAGAAAAGTACCAGGGTGAGCAATTAAATGCAAAATGACAGCATAAAATATGATCATTATGGTTATACAAAAGACACATTTATGAATTTTGCAGATAACTGTCATTTTCCTACTCATATTTTCTCTTGCTTTGTTAGCTTAATAATTTTAGTTCAATTTATTTTTTCTTCTGGAAAGTGAACAGCGCCATTTTTATTTTCCTGGCACTTGTTTATGTCTTTTTTGCTTGTCAATTTGAAAAGTAATGATAACTCTTTTACTGTCGTTTGATGCAGTACTTTCAACTTTATTTCAAAATTGAAGAATAAAAAGAAATTACATAGCAGTTGTAAGAGTAACATTTATTTATGATTATCAGTATTTTATCATGTGAATTGAATACTATTCATGACCTGGAAATAAGGTTTGCCAGTAATTTCCTTGTAATATCAGGTAGTGTTTTGGAGCATGTTTTCTAGAGTATGAACTCTCTGATTTGCTAGGGAGTAAAACAGTGTTGACGTAAAGAATCACATCGGATATGTGGAAAGTTGTCATATTTCCTTTGCTTTTACTTGCAAAGTGTATTCTGCATACAGTGAGACTGTTGGTCTTTGTAGATGGGACTTACTCTCGAGCGCTGGAATCCCCACGACCTTTGGGGTGCTCCGTTGTTGTCGGGCTCTGCTCCTCTGCAGCCCTGGCAGTCTTTCCAGCCTAACCTTTCACTGTCCCTCAAAAACCATGCTAACCAGTTATCTTTGCCATTACTCTCTCAGATCCTGCCCTCTTCTTTTCTTTCACTTGTGCTTGTAGTATCCCTAGTTCCCTGACTACCTTTTTTCCCCCATAAATTTATTTATTTATCTATTTATTTTTTATTTTTGGCTGCATTGGGTCTTTGTTGCTGCGTGTGGGCTTTCTCTAGTTGCAGCGAGCGGGGGCTACTCTTCGTTGTGGTGCGTGGGCTTCTCATTGCGGTGGCTTCTCTTGTTGCAGAGCACGAGCTCTAGGCGCATGGGCTTCAGTAGTTATAGCACGTGGGCTCAGTAGTTGTGGTTCGTGGGCTCTAGAGCGCAGGCTCAGTGGTTGTGGCTCACGGGCTTAGTTGCTCTGCGGCATGTGGGATCTTCCTGGGCCAGAGATTGAACCCTTGTCCCCTGCATTGGCAGGTGGATTCTTAACCACTGCACCACCAGGGAAGTCCCTAGGGTTTTTTTTTGTTTTGTTTTGTGAGTTTTTGATAGCCGAGGTGTTAATGTTTCCCTCTGCCACTATTCAGGTTATTTTCTTTTCATTGCTCTCTTGACATGGTCTAACCTGTTTTATCTTACTGCATGAATACTTTTGGATGGTTTATGTTTCAAGAATTAATAGACAAGTCTTATTTTATCCATTTGTTCTTAAATGCCTTATTTCAATTATATTGTGACAGCAGGCATTTAACAATTTTTGATCAATTTTGAATAAATTTAGGTATATCAGTTGTATTTATTCATGATTAATTTCATTTATTAATGGAATCAGGTTCATGAATGATGAGTTTAGGAATCAGTGACACTCAATTTATTGGCAGTAAAGCAACACTAGGACAGTATCATACATATACCGTATGTGCCTACATTTAAATATAGACACATCTATATTAAATATACAGAGATATACTATCTGTTGTTATTAATGTTATTATTTTTACCTTTTAAAAAGAAATATACACACACATAATGTTTGAGGGAGAGAGAAAAAGAGTGTGTGTGTGTGTGTGTGTACATGCATATCTTTTAGCATTTCCACATTGGCCCAGGTGATTCTAATGTAACTATTTTTGCCAGAATGTTAGGTATGTAAAAATTCTGTATAAAATGCCAATAAAAATGCAGTCATGGGCTTCCCTGGTGGCGCATTGGTTGAGAGTCCGCCTGCCGATGCAGGGGACACGGGTTCGTGCCCCAGTCCGGGAGGATCCCACATGCTGTGGAGCGGCTGGGCCCGTGAGCCATGGCTGCTGAGCCTGTGCGTCTGGAGCCTGCGCTCCGCAATGGGAGAGACCACAACAGTGAGAGGCCCATGTACCTCAAAAAAAAAAAAAAAAAAAAAAAAATGCAGTCATTCTGTTTCATAGTGCAATTACTTATTGCAACAGTTCCTATTAAGGAAGAGTCTGCTTTCATCAGCATTGCTTTGGACAGAAAGATTGTGAGTCTAGACAGTATTCCTGAGTCTGTCACATAGTGACACTTCTTTTTCCACTGAAGTTTTATAATAGCTTTGCATTCTTTGCTTCTTTGGAGTGCACAGACATGATATATTCAAGATGAATCAGACAATAAAATTTACTTATTTTCTGTGTGATAACTGGTGCTGCTTTCAATAATAAAACTGAATTATGTGTACAGATCTGAAAATAATCTTTGAGATATGAGATCATTTTCCTTATAGAGCCATAGTTAAATAATTTGTTTATATGACCAGTTTTTATAGTAAAACCTGTAAAGGTTTTATTCCCTTATACCCAACAGAGATTTGAGGTTCAAAACAAACAAATTAAAGAAAACTAGAGATCTATGGAAGAGTGTAACTTGTTTATGTTTACAAAGTTTTCTCACCATTTAAATTTTATTTTCTTTTAAACAGGTGTGTAAGGCTTATTTACTTTAAAACCTTTGTTCATTCGCTTAACTCTATTTGTTTATTTTTTTCAACAACATTATTGCAGAATAATTTCAATACAGTAAACAGCGTCCATTTAAAGTGTACCATTTGATGGGTTTTGACAGTTCTGTACACTTCTGAAGCCAGCGACAGCATCAAGATAAAAGAACGTTTCTATCACCCCCTAAATATTCCTGTGCCTGTGTGCAGCCCACCACCCCTTCCTGCCTGCCACAGGGAACCAGTGACCTGCTTTTTGTCACTGTAAACTAATTCTCTCCATCGTGTAGTATGTACTCTTGTGTAAAGCTTTGTGTGGACATATGTTTTCATTTCTCTGGGGTAATTACCTAGGAGGGAAACGACTGGGGTGTGTGATGACTCTGTGCTTAACTTTTTTGGAAACTGCCATCGAGGTCTTCTTTAATTTCTCTCAGCCGTGTTCTGCAGTCTTTAGTGTGAGGGCCTTAGACATTTTTTGCACTATTTTAAATGGAATTGCATGCTGTTAATGTTTAAAAGTGTGATTGCTTTTTGTATATTAACCTTTTATCCTGTGAATTTCCTAAGTTCACTTAACTTGTTCCAATATATATGTATATATTTTTAGATCCTGAGGGTTTTCTACGTAAACAATCACATCTTCTTTGCATAGAAATAGTTTTACTTGTATTTATTCAATATTTATGCCTTTACTTTTTTGTCCCTCTTCTTTTTTAGTAATAATTGTCTTAAAATCTATTAGGTCTGACATTAATATACTCACTTCAGCTGTCTTGTGGTTACTGATTGCATGAAATCTCTTTTCCAGTTTTTACGGTTTGAATACATTTATCTCTTTCAATGTTAAGTATGTCTCTTATGGTTAGCGCATAATTTTGATCTTTTAATACATTCTAATAATTTATTCTTTTTAACTGTAGTATTTATTAACATTTAATGTCGTGTAGTTGGTTGGGTTTATGCTTTCTGTTTTGCTCTTTGTTATTCTATGTCTCAGGTGTTTTTCTTCGTCTCTTTCTCTTTTACGGCCTTATTTGGCATTGATGTGAATCCTATCAGCTTTTGTTTATCTGGGAATGTCTTTACGCCCCTTCGTTATCGAAGTATAGTTTTGCTGAATATAGATGTCTTGATTGATAGATTTTCTTTCACTACTTTGTCTATACAATTCTTTTGACTTTTGGCCTCTATTGTTTCTGATAAGTTGGCTCTTAGTTGTATTTTTTTTCTCCTGCAAAAGCAGATGTTAAACATGTAGCTGTCCCCTGTATGTGATGACTATTTCTCTTGTTGCTTTCAAGATTTTCTTAATTGTCTTTTTAGTTTGACTGTGACGTTTCCAGGTGTGAATTTCTTAGTGTTTATACTTCTTGATGTTTGTTGAACTCCTTGTATCTGTAGATTAATGTATTTCATCAGATTTGGAAAGTTTTTAGCCATTATTTTTAAAAATATTTTTTCTACCCCTTTCTCTCTTTTCTCTCTTATTGGGATTCATACAGCACATTTGTTGAAATAATTCAAATTGTCCTATAGGTCTGTGAGATTCTGTTCAATTTTGTTAAAAATTTATTTCTTCTGATTAGGTAATTAATGCCCTTCTGTCTTCAGTTTCACTGATTCTTTCCTTTGCCTTCTCAAATCTACTGCTTTCCCATGTAGGAATTTTTTATTTCTGAAATGCTATACTTTTCATCTCTAGCATCTCTTTTGTATAATTCCTGTTTCCTTATTCATATTCCCTGTTTGCTGAATCAGTGACATATTTTTCTTTAATTTTTGAACATTTAAAAGAATTAGTAGTACATCTTTTAAGTAGCTACTGAACTTTTTCTGCTATGCTGACATCTGGGCCAAATTTCTGTTTTTCTCTTGACATTTTTTTCTTCCTGAATCTGGGTCATAGTTTACATTTTTTTAAAAAATGCATCTTATGATTTCTTTTTGTTGTTGTTGAAAATAGGACATTTTGTACAATATGGTATGGTAAGTTTGGATTTTGATTCACTTTTCAAGGAGTGTCTTTTATTCCTTTAACTTGCATTGACTTGAGAGCGTGGAATTTTATCTGTTTGTCGTGTATAGCCTCCAGTGTTTCTGTTTAGTTTTTAAATGCTTATTGATTCATTTGTTTTACCTTGACTTTCTGGGTATTTTCCCTGTGAATGTAAGACTTTATGGTCAAAAACAATGAATTGGGAAGAGTTTGTGTCTGCCATCTGCCTGCTATTTGTGTCTGCACCAGGGGCACATTCAGAGTTTCAGGTAGTTGTCAAGCAAGTTACCTTCTGGGGCTCTGTCTGATGCCTTCCCTGGGCTTCCTTTGCACCCCTGCTTAGTCAGCCAGGAATGTGGTGGGAGATTCATCTAGTCCTTTCACTGGTCCTTTGTTTATGGTGTCTCCTTGCTGAATTTCTTACTAGTCTGCCAGTTGCCGAAACTGGGTTCACAACATTGTGCAGCAGTGTTGTTAGATTTCCTCATTTACTTCCTACCAAGTTTTTCACTTTCAGCTGACAAAGCTATAGCGTTTGTTCTCTGCCCCAAATAGCTTCCCCCTCCACCACCTTGGCTGAGAGCTCTCCTTTTTTTTGTGTGTGTGCTAGTCATATGTTAATAAAGCTCTGATGGTCCCTCACCAAGTCCGGGGATGGGTGTAGGCAATGGTAGCATCCCAGGCAAGTGCTCCTCTCTCCACCACCTACCCAAAGCTCCAGACAAAGTGCCTTTCCCCTTGTTGCCTGAATTTGATTTTTAGAATCATGAAATTGTTGCCTTTTGACAATTTTACATGGTTTTATTTGTTTTTGTGGAGAAGATTCACTGACGTCTCTATTGCCAAAGCTGGATGTTCCTGAGTGAGTTGATATTTCCTCAGAAGTTTCTTGTACCCCATTTTCTTCCTCTCTCTCTTTC
>NW_006775077.1:2529827-2548409 GCF_000442215.2 Lipotes vexillifer | reverse complement strand
CTTTCCCTCTCTGTTCTTCATGTTGGATGATTGCTATTGACCTGCCCTCAGATTCACTGGTTCTTTACTCTGTCATCTCCATTTTCCTGTTAAGCACATTTCTAATTCTAACTGTTTTATCTTTTGTTCCTGAAATTTCCATTTGGCTTTTTAAAACATAAATCCTGTTTCTTTGCTGAAATTTGCTTTCTTTTCATTTGTTCCAAGCACATTTCCTTTATTTCACATAGTATGGTTATAATAGCTACTCTGAAGTCCTTTAAAATAATTCCAGCAGTTTGGTCATCTAGTTTACCACATACTGTTTTGCTTGAGATTGGCTCACATTTTTCTGACTCTTTCTACGTCAAGTTATTTTGGATTGGATTTTGGACATTTTGAATTTTATGTTGTATGGTCTGTGGATTTTGTTGTATAGCTTTAAATACTCTTGGTGTTTTCATTTTTAGCAGGTAGTTAACTTGATTACCATCAGATAGCATCTGCCATGTCTGCTGTAGTCAGCCACTTATATCTCATTTTTGATATTTAAGCTTTAATTGCAGTCTGCTTTCACGCCTCCTGGTTCATACGTGGTTTATGTATTCTGTGTTTATTCGTAAATCAGACGTTCCTTTGGCTCTCTCTTTTATGGTATTTACTTCTTACTCTTTCTGTGGCTATCATTGCCCTGGGACACTTTCCCTCTGATCCAGAAATACAGTTGATTTTTCCATTGTGATTTTAGCTGCCTCTCCTTCTAGGGTAAAGCCATCAAAAAGGGAGGAGGGGCTGGATTTACCTTTTCCTGTTTGCATCATGCCTTGACTCCACTCTAAAACCATTCTAAAAATTTCCAGCTTTCGTTTAGTTTCCAGAAATACCAGATAATTTTTTTTTTTTAGTATTTTGTTCAGATTTTACAGCTGTTACTTGTGAGAGGTTCAGCTTATTATTAGAAGCTTATTACTTCATACCAGAAGTATATGAAGTAAAAAAAAAAAAAACCTCTTATTTTAATAAATCGTTCTAAATTTTATTCTCAACATATTATATGGTCATTGTGGGAAATTGGGAGAGGCTAATAAATTGCAACAAATATGAAAAAAAAATCACCTTTAACCCACTTTAACATTTTGATAAAATTTGACGCAGTGGAATGTGATGTACATAAAATTTAAAAAGATATGTTTTTGCTTAAAATTATACAAGGAGTGTTATTTCATGCCATTAAATATTCTTGGCAGATAT
Source organism: Lipotes vexillifer (assembly GCF_000442215.2). Classification (NCBI taxonomy): domain Eukaryota; kingdom Metazoa; phylum Chordata; class Mammalia; order Artiodactyla; family Lipotidae; genus Lipotes; species Lipotes vexillifer. Next base: position 2,547,179 of record NW_006775077.1, on the reverse strand, counting down.
TTTTATGGCAGTATAACATTCCGTCTGTGTGCATATAATGATTTATGTGACCATTTCTTAATGCTTGTCACAGTGGTTGTTCACAGTTTTTTACTTTTATGTATGACCATGTGGTGGACATCTTTGTGTATACATTATTGGGCCCTTTTCATAATATTCGGTTAGGATAGATGCCCCAAAGTAGAAATATTGGATTTCAAAGTGAATAATTATTTTAAAGTGTTCTTACATGCAACTAAATTGCTTTTCAGGAAGTCTGATCCATTTAACACCTGTGAGTGTGTGCAGCTTACAGCAACTTCCAACCGTGAGCATTAGATCCTTGATATTTTCTCATGTGATAGATGGGAACACTCATCTGTTTTTGGCAGTTTTTGTGAACTATTTTGGCCGAATTTTTTTATACAATTAAAAAAAGTCTACTTCTCCCTGTTTTAAAAATCTGTTCATGTTCTATGCCTATTAAATATATGTTTCATTCTACTTGTTTAACTGCTTTTAAAGCTCCTTTAATGATAGGTGAGACAGAACCTAATTTCCTACCTATAATACTTATCAACCATGAAAATAATTTCTTCAGTGTAGCATTTCTTCTTGATCATCTCCTTGAGTCTCTTCGTGTTTGTGCTGTCGTTTCCTCTACCTGGTAATCCAAAATGTGTCAAATCTGATGGAATGTACCTAACAGAACCTAATTAAAAAAATATATAATTGGACTTGGATTGAAATTCAGCCTCTTATAACTTTTTATTTAGGGTTTAGAGAGATCATTTTTTCACTCTTATGAAATGTGAAAAACTACTTTTCATTTTAATGTTTTCATATTCAGCTTCGTATTTGAGTAGGCGGTGTTATGTAACTGAAAAACAGAATATTTCAGGTAATGTTCATTAGCTTTTTGGTGAAAATATGATTTGTTAATAATACAAAATTGATGCGTGTTTTCTATAAGAGGCAGCTTCTTCTGTGGACAGTCTCTTGGGACACTAATTGGGTGTTGAGTTTTCCTTGGGTTTTGCTATGGCTGTACATTGTTTTGGACATTTCCTTGGGGATTTGGGGGAGGCTGGGGGCGTTTTCGGTTCTTTTGCAGACAGTTTGTGCTCAGCCACGTGGGCAGTGGTGGTGAAGTAATGGTAATGTGTTATATACTGTGTGTTTTTATGTCGAGCTCTGGTTCAGTGACGTGAATTGAGACGTCTGTTCCTCTCTCCAGTCGCCTGTCCACTTCCACTCGGCACCCCCTGGGGGTTCGTGGCAGCTCAGCCTCTTGAGCCCACACTGTCTGCTACTGTGCTTTTTGTGTCCAAGAATCATGGCTATGAGTGTATTTAATTATAAGGCACCATGATGGATCATTTCATTAAATAAGAGTGATTCCAACTAATACCTCACACAGTATATTTGCTGTGTGGAGAATTGTATAAGGCTGACCACCAAGTCTGAATCATTAGAGCTAATAGTTTATGTCTAAGCCTGAGGATACTGTGCGTGGAAAGAATAACTCTATTTTTTAAAATAAAATTGTAAAGCAGAACAAAATATTAAGATGCATAAACCAAATTCCATAGAAAAAGGAAACAGCAATGAATTGAAAAAGAATTTTGGTAAATGTGTATATATATTGAGTTTAATTTACTCATGACAGCATTTCATTAACATGCCTAGTTTTGCTACCAACGACCCTTTTGGTCAGGGTATTGTCACTTACAGTGTATCCTATACATGGAGTTAAAACATGACCCACTAAGGGATCCTAATTTGGCTGAACCTTGACTTATAAATCATCGGCTGTTTAATTAATGCGCAATAATTTTCATATTCATAGAGAAATATTCACATTTTACTTTTTTTTTTTTTTTTTCTCTTTGCGGTACGTGGGCCTCTCACTGCTGTGGCCTCTCCTGTTGTGGAGCACAGGCTCCGGATGCACAGGCTCAGCAGCCATGGCTCACGGGCCCGGCCGATCCGCGGCATGTGGGATCTTCCTGGACCGGGGCACGAACCCGTATCCCCTGCATCGGCAGGCGGACTCTCAACCACTGCGCCACCAGGGAAGCCCAATATTCACATTTTAATCCTGCAGAAATCTCTTAAATTCTAGATTCCACGTATGTAATACTGGAATTTAACCATGCCTTAGAGGAAGTATCAGTTTTGAGTGTTTTACATGTTCCTTAGCATTTGTGGTATTTCAGTCCCTCTTTTTGGAGGTGAGTAGAAGTTCTAGTCATTTTGTAAGGTAACAGTCAATCGATAGAGGAACCTAGGAATTTGTACATTTTCTACATGTCTCATTAGGAAATAAGGATCATTTACTAAACTCAGTCATCACAGTTAAGATTGATTTGCTCAGTTCTGCTCTATGAATGTTAACTTTCTCTATGTGCCAAGCACTGAGCTGGGTGCTAAGACTATTGCTGTAGATCAGATGAAGTCCCTAAATAGCCACATGTCAGTTCAAGTCTGGTTTCCCACCCAATGATTTTAAAAAATGAAACTCGCAGTTTTCATTGCTTTTCTGATTTCAGAATTTTGGATGAGGGATTGTGAGCCTTCCCTGAATATGCATTGGAAGGGAGACAGAAGTGGACATGGAGACAGGTAGCCAGTTATGAATGGGGCAGGGAAGCGTCTTGGACTTCCTCCTGCAGGTGAGTGGGAGTCCCTGAGAGTACTGTCCTGTCCGATGGCTCGTAGGACATGATTAGAGGATGGACTCATGGAAAGCTTAAGAGCAGAGGAGGAGAAGGGCCCAAGCAGGACTTTTCTGTAAAGACTTACAGATGCCTGTGGTATGCTGCCCGGATTTGGACAGGAAAACGAGACGGAGATACCAGCTAGACTTCTACTGCCGTGTGTTGGGGAGATAATGAAGGACTGGATCGAGTGCAGTGGTGAGGGCAGACCGAGAAGAGGCACTTAAAACACTGGACGAAGCTCCAGGAGGGGATGGCTGAGGTGGAAGTAAGGGAGAGAGCACATTGAAGGTTAGTCCTAAAGTTCAAAGTGAATGATCAGGAGAATGTATAAGAAGTTAGGGCTGAGGAGATGAGGGTGTCAGGTTTGGAAAGCTGGAGGGAGGAAAAGCCACGTTCTGTGCGACGGACTGTGTGCTGCCTGGTCTCCAGGAATGAAGGACAGATGCTGGCCGTGCAGAGCCATGGAAAGGGGATTAGTCTGGGGGCTAGTCTGGGTTGAGCCCCTGCCCTCTCACGGACTGCTTTTGTCTGCTTCTTACTTAGTTTTCTCACCTTAAGAATTACGACGTACTCTCTAAGAGTCCTCTTAATGGGAGTTCAGTTTTATAAACATTCAGTGTGAGGTGTTGATGGACCAGCCATCTCTATTTAGGGGGTGATGTGCTTGACGTGGCTGGAAAGGCCTTTGTGGTTTGTCTGAAAGGTTGGGACCTGGACAGCGAGCTCAGTTCTTGTCTCCTGGACGTGGCGGCTGAAGTGAACCTGCTTGTGCAGGTGGAAAACGTAGTTCGAGAAGCAGAGTTTGTGGTCAGGGCTTGGGAGGCTAGTCGCACAGAGCGTGTGGGGTAGAGGCAGAGGAGTGAGGATGGGAAAGACAAATTCTCAGTCCAGGGCCGAGAATTTTGAAGCCAGTAGTGTTGAGCAATGAGGACCTAAAAAAAAAATCAGAAAAGGAAGAGGGGTTCTCCTCAGGCCTCTTAGTTGGCCCTGTATTTCCAACGCGCTGCTTTTCACTCCTCTGTCAAAAGTTTCTGTTCATTTTTTTTCCCTCCATGTTGCTTCAGAAGGTGGTACATTTGGTCTTTTCCCATGTGGGTGCCAGGACAGGTTTCGATTGGAATATAGACTCTAATTCCAGCTGCCGGTTCATTACAGTACCTGTAACTGTTGGTACCTCAGTTTCATGGTCAGAGCCCAGTGTTTACTTTAAAGGTAATCCATTGCCTCTCCTGAAATGAGGGTGTGGAGCTATTGTGGAGGGACAGCCAGAGGAAGACTACAACCACAGCTTGGTACTGTTTACTGTTAGGTAGTGTTTACTGAACATCCGCCTCGTACTCGGGGGGGAAGTGCTAGCTGTTAGCAATGAGGAGGGCCTTCAGTGGAAGAAGAGGAGTGCCTGGGCACTGTCCCGGTCACTCGCATGGTCAGCTGGTGTCTCTGTTATTCTTGATGCCCATGAATTGATTTTTCTATAGTGCCTTTCCCTAACTAGAGGAGTGGTTTGAACAGTATAGATTCTTCTGTTTCAGATGCTCCACAAGGGAAGGGTGAAATGTGTTTTTTTTTTTTTTCTTTTTTCTTGCATGTTCATTGTTTCTCTCATTCATTCATTTAGTATGAAGTTATTAAAATATTTTAGGCGAGTACCCAGTATGTATAAAATATGTTAGGTACTATGGAGATATGGATTAAATAAAGCCATTAATAAGATACATATTAATACATTAATAAAGTGTCACTGTGGTGTACAAAGCCATATACACAAATAATGAACTTAAAAAATTCTTTTAGTTATGTGATCTGATAATTCTATAAATTGGTCAGTTCATGAGTTTTTCTTAGGTAAGTTTATCATGTTTCATTAAAGTTAAATGAAATGTTCCACCTATTTCTAATAACGGAACAAAAACAAGTCCTGATTCCTTAGAGTGAAAGTTTCTAAGCCTGTTGAGGTTAAATCCACTCATGAGGGGAAAACATTTTCAGTTACTAATCAGGAGGAGTAATGAAGTCAGAAAACTTTAATTTTGGCATATCCTGTATTTCGGAAAAAGTGTACTAAGCAGCGCTAATTAGTTTTCAAGTTATTTTTCTCCTGTACTGTTTCTGTCAGGCAGTTTTTATCCCTCATGGTTGGAGGTTTACTATCCATACGCTTGGAGGCAGCAGAGCAGTAGATGAGTGACTGTCCATCTGAGGTGTGCGGGAGCATCGTCTGGGGCTGGTGAGACGGGCCTCCTCCTTGTCTCCGTGGTCCAGGAGGTCTGCGGGTGGGTCCGAAAACGTCCCTTTTTCATAAGCGTAGATCTTTTGGATGCTGGTGATCCAGAGATTCCCAGGGTATATAGATAGTGCAGAACCAGTACTAGATCTCAGAGAGGAAGAAATCTTCAAGGTCACTTAATGTCAGGGTTTCACTTTACAGAGAGAGATGCTGAAGCTCACAGAGGTAGAAAGGCAAATATTGTCGACAGAGTAACCCAGGTGGCTAGTGCCAGACCTATAGGGCTCCAGCTGTGTCAGAACCTTTCAAGTGCTTCCTTGAGACTTTCATAGTTAGCTCCATGGGAATATAGATACGTAACATCTGGGAATTAACTTAGATCTAAAGAATGAAACCATCTTGTGGACATCCTTTCCTGTCTCAACAAAACACATAATTAAAGAAAGTGTGTTGATGCTAATTGTCAAATTAGAAAGCAAGATTTACCTAGGATAAGCACCTGTTCAGGTTATCCTTCAGTGGATAGTCAAGAAATGAGTGTAAAATGCATTATAATTCTCATAGAATTTCCCCGAATTAGTAGGAATTTTTTTTTTTTTTTTTTTTTTTGTGGTACGCGGGCCTCTCACTGTTGTGGCCTCTCCCGTTGTGGAGCACAAGCCCCGAACGCGCAGGCTCAGTGGCCATGGCTCACGGGCCTATCCGCTCCGCGGCATGTGGGATCTTCCCGGACCGGGGTACGAACCCGTGTCCCCTGCGTCGGCAGGCGGACTCTCAACCACTGCGCCACCAGGGAAGCCCAGTAGCAAATATTTTACTTTTGTTTTAAATATCCATATAAATGATTACTCTTTTTTTTTCAAAGTTAATAAAAAGTAAATCTGTCTGGTGGTTTACTTTGCCGTCACAGTGTTCACTTTTCTCTACTTGTTTTTAAGCCATGTTTTCAGTTTTTAAAAAAATCCCAGTGTTTGCAGTATACTGTGTTTAGAAATCTACGCAATATATAAAATAGGTAATTTTGAAATCCACTGAATAACTAAATGAGTTCAATTTTTAATCAATTTAATTTTCTATACTTTTTATATGTAGATCAATCCAAACATTGGAACAGTTCCAAAGTTAAGTAAGATTCACTATACTTTGATTTAAATATAGGAGTTACACATAGGCTTATGGTTTTATTCAACAGTTTTCTGCTTCAGGTAAAAAATGTTTAACTGTTAAATTATCAATTAAAATACTAGTTTTTATCTCTATGACTTTTTTATAAGATATAATAAGCAAGGTAATTTAAAGTTACCTAATGTAGTTTTAAGTTACTGCATTAGAAAGGTGCTTTATGCACTTCATTAGCTTATGGGAAAATTGAAATGCTGCAATAATTGTAAATTATAATATGTAATACATGCCCAAACCACTTTCTATACTAAGCACTCTTAACAAATTGCAACACTTGAGCAACATTAAATCATTCATGGAACAGAAACTTAATATTATTCTTCATTTTTTTTTCATCATAAGATTTCTTATTTATAAAGTAACAACATCTAATTAAAAAAATATTATTGCCACTCTATTTTATCTGCTTCTCATCATTAGAATAACAGGAGCTATACTAAAAAAAAAAAATTAGAAAATTGAGGGTGTTGTACTGGAGTCTGGTTATTTCCATTCAGGAGGCGTAGAGTCTGAGCAGTGCCCCCTTTCGGGGTGTGCTGGGCGGACATCATGCGTTTGGGGTCCTCTGTGACATGTGAATGTGTTTTGTCACCTGCAATCATGTTCACGTGCCTGAGCCCGGGCTATGGGAACTGAACGGTGCTGCTTTGCTGCGGGTCAGCTTTCATGGACAATTAGTGTCGTAACAGGACTTGGGTCACCAGTTGTCGGAAGTGTTTACCGTAAAGACCTCATCTTGCGCGGGAGCAGCCGCGTCCCGGGCCTGGGTCCTCTGGGGAAGTGGTTCCCGTTAGCCTTTTCTTGGCGACAAGTCAGGCGACTGCTCCTTGCTCCGTGCCTGGTGTCATTTTTGTGCGAAGCCTTAGGCCTTTCAAGTTTCCTGGCTGTTTTTTCCCCTCCGTGCTCATCGTGTCTGCTCATGTCTCCTCTCCGTAACTGTCAGGACCCACATGGGTTGATTCTTCTGACAGGACTGGAAGGCGCCATCGTCCCACTGTTTGGCTCTGTGTCAGGATCAACACGTCTGAAGCCACGTGAGGTGACTGGTTCCAGCACTCCCAGAAGTCGGCCAATAAATCTGCACCGTCACTCTGCTTACTGCCACTTGATTGCTCTTTTTACCCTGATAGCACCATGGAAACGGACACTTCAGAACAAGGGCTCCCCACCAGCCCCACAGTTAGGCAGGGACTTGAAAAGGTTGACCTTCAAAGGTTGTCAGGAGATACTTGTGGACACCTGTGACATTTTAGTATTTCAGTTTCATTTTGCCATTTTTTGGCTTTTTGTTTTGGAAAGGTGTTTCTATGAGTGCTTACAGATTACAGAAAAAAATTATCTTTAGTGTGGTGGTTTTCTTTTCCATAGGCACTTAATCTTTAATAGATGTTTTTAACTTTTCAAAAGTGGCTGCAATTTTTGGATATTTTCAGACATCTAAGAATGATATTTTCAGGCAGCAGGAAATAAAGAAACTGAAAGTCCTCACTTGGTATATGAGTATGACTTTGTGCTTTTTTTTTTTTTTTTTAATGTTTACCATTTTGCTTTTCAATTACTTTTTTGGAGAGAATAAAAGTACGCACACACATTCATGTGTCAGTGTATTTTATATATTTGTATTGATTTACCCTTGTAATACTCCTCCCAAGTAGATTCTCTTTGTTTAAAATCAGTAATTCCTTAGTAGGCAGAGTTCAGTTTATAAACGGCCCCGGATTGTACAGATTCAAGGAAAACATGACTTTGGGTGTCTCAGTTTGACCTGTACAAACAAGGTTGGCATTTAGTTCTGCTGTTTGTTTGAGTTCAGGAATCTCAGTGAAATTGCTCATCTCAACATTGTAAGTATTTTCTCTTTTTTAGATAACTTCTAAGATATTACAGATTCATTTTCTTTCTAGTCTCTTTTTTTCTCTCATAAATTTTCATAAGTGAGTGTTGAATATATTGTCCTTCACATGTTGGCCGGGTCCACTGATAGGACATTAGTTGATATGAAATTAACATTTCTCTTCAGCAAGTCGCAACCACAAAGATGTTTTTCTTCAGTCCTTTTTATAAATTTAATAAACAACCATACTAAGGGAAAACACCATAGATCTTTGTCTGGTTTTCTTGTGATGCAGCAGCCTTTAATGTAAGTTATTGTTGTTGTTTTTGATGCCCACTTCTTAAATTCTAAGGTTTTATGTTGTGTAATCCATGTAGAATATTTTCTAAGGCCTGTTATGTTTCTGTTCTGTGCTTATGAGCTAATGCAGTTAAGATGGGCCAGGGGACCTCACTTTAGTTTAGTAAATACACCAGCTTCAAATGGATGTGTGCCACAGGAGAAGATAATTCATTTCAGTTGTGAGAACTGTAAGCCATGATAAATGATTTTCCTTTACAAAATTCCCCATCTCTGAGACAGTATTAGTTTTTACTTTAATTACCGGCTGCCGTAATGTTTCCTATCCATAACTGTCGACGGAATGGACTGTTCCCGAGCAGAGGGTACGGCCTGTTTACTCAGCCGTTGCGAAGAGTGCCCAAGTCCCACCAAGTCTGGACTGCTGCGCGGGAGAGCGCCCTTCATTTAAATATTTAAATATTAATGTTTAATTGTAGAGGCAGAAAACTTCAATGTCATTTTAAGGATACCTAACTTTACTGGGAGTCTTTGTCTGTTATTAACTTTAGGGCCTTGTCTTGGGTCTTCACATCACTTGGAGGGAGGCGACCTTGCGGCCATATTGGAAAGTTGGAGTGTTTTGTCTTTTTATTTTCTTCTTTTCCCCATTTTAAAAACAACAACAGAAAAGCTGTTGTGAAGGGTGGCTCTCTCAAAAATGGCTTAGTTGACATTAGCTGAAAATGAGCAGAACGACACTAACTACTAATTGATTACAGTAATTACCAGTCTTTGGCTAGTTTGTATTGGCAAACTCTATGTACTCCTGGAATAAATGTGAACTTGCAGAATGCAAGGAAAAGGTCACTCTCATTTGCATGATAGGCTTCATTAGAATATGCTAAGGACGAGACCTAGTGTTTTATGACTTCAGGTGATGAATAGCTACCATATTACTCTGCTAGATGAAAGCATGTTTCAGTCACCTTAATTTACATGAGCTTTTTTTTTCTTTCTTAATTCCAAGAACAATCTTTTAGGTTGTGGCAGTAGAGGAGCATATTGTGTTTTGAACTGAAATAGTTTATATGTGTGTGCTTTTTGAAATAGCAAAAATGTTTTAGGTAGAATTACTTTGAAGGCTATTTTTAATGGTAAGATGAAGGATAAAGCTTTTTCTACATTAGATCTTGTAGTGTTATAACTTTTGTCAGTCATAAAAGAAAATGGTTTTTAGTGGTTGTTTGAATAAAATGCAGGTTAACTCATCAGAGCTTTATTTTAGATTTTAGCTTACAGTCTTCAGTGTGCTGTAGACTTATTACCTAGTGAGCTTTATTGCATCCTAGAATGCATTGATTTTCACTTTAAAACAATGCAGTTTCATCACTTCATTAATTTTTTCCTTTTACCATTTATGCTTAATTAGTACTATTTTTACTGAGATTAAAACAAAAATACAAAGTGTAGGCACAGCCGTTATATAATGCCTACTTTTGCTGGAAGCCAGGACGCACTAGACGCCTTTGCCAGTTGTTTTCAAGGCATTTGTTCAGTGCAGAAGTGGGGGGGGGGGCGGGGGTTATATAGAAATAAAACAAGGGTACTATTCTGCAGCCCTGTTTGAGTACATGCCTTTAAAGTCAAGAATTATGTTTCCCATTGTACAGATGTTCTCATTTACAGGTGTCTGATCGTGTAGTGATGGCTCCTGTTAGCTGCCATTATCTTTACATTCTCATTATGAGAGAAAAATACTCTTGGCTCCTAAAAGTAACTTTATGAGAAGTATCAGCTCCTAATTAGCAGTGCCTATATAATCTGTTGGAACACAGGGTTAACACTTCCTAGATACGTTGCTGTTACAAAGTTTCTTCATCTTTGAGAAGCCGTTCCTCTGAGTAAAACTGTGTAGAGAATGGAAAAAGTAGACAGTTTTTTCTTTTATCAAATGCGGTTTTGTAATAAAATTGTACAGTGAGCTTACACCAGCTTTTTAAAATATCATTGCTGCCACTGAATAGGTTTGTAATTTATTTATTCATGAATGTTGGAGGCATTGTTGATTTATTTGTTTTTAGAGAAGTTTTGTTGAGGGAGATAATGAGCAGAGCTGGTGTTAATCATTTACTGTGCAACTCTAAAGAATGAAAATTTTGCATATTTTTAGCATTGTTGGGGAAAATAAATTCACTCAGTGCTAATGGTCTGTTGGTGTAATTTTAAAAAATCTATCTTACTCTCTGGAGAAGTGCAGTATATTCTTGTGTCTTGCTAAAATCTAAACTAATCAATATGTAATTATACATTTATATGTACATATGTATTAAGCAATCATGATTACTTGTTATCTGTAAAGATGAAAAATTAATTGGTTTTTGGTTAGTGCCATAGATGACTACCATACTTTCTCATGTATACCTCTAGGTATACAGTTTCAACAAAGAACCACAGGTGTGTGTATGAGTGTGTGTGTGTGCACATATGTACATGTGTGCACACACGTGTTTAGGTATGTATTTTCAGAGAATCACAGATAGTTTTTTGTTTTATATTATAATTTGGAGTAATGCTGATTTTTAAATTCGTGGGGGGGTGTTACATAGTCTAGATTTAAAGCAATTATAGTAAAATTAATTATAGTCATTTATAATACTAATTATGCATATATATATATAGAGAGAGAGAGAGAGAGAGAGGATCTTTTGCTGTATGTTGCTATATTTGAGAGCATTTAAATGTTTATTTAAAATGCAATGGTGGCTTTCTAAAGCAAAGACAAATTTATTTCAAAATCTCTGAAGGTGTTGAATTTTATGATATTTTGTTGGATTTCTGTAAAAACTAGTTGAAATTATGATGATAAGTGTTACAGTGCTGTATAAAATTGAAATATGGGGATGGATTGAAAATCAGACACTGCACAACGGTAATCATGTCTTGTACGGGTCTTGAATTCAGGCATTGTTTCCTGTACAATTCTCGTAGTATGAATAGAACAGTGCAGAATTTGTTCTGCCTGAATGAACACCGGAAGGTGAATACTGGAATTTCTAAAGCTGATTTCACGTGTGTCATAGAAATTGTAAATCAGTTTAAGGAGACTTGAAAAGATATGTGAACTTTTCTGAAGTTAAGTAAAATATTTGATGTCTTGAGTTACTTATCTCTTAGTCAAGTTATAATATAAAAGCCCCTAGTATTTGCATGGCACTTTTTACATGAGAATATTAATAAGTTACTTGAATTGTGAGACATCCATCCTTATAATTTTGGTATATGGCATATGGTTCGTTGAACTTACTTTGATTTACTGTAGACCAAATGAAAATCATATATGATGTTTAATTATGTTATTGGTCATTAACATGATATTTTGTCCTGGTTCTAGTATCATAAAGACTTTTTCTGCATTTCAGTGAGATTAATAGAAAGTCTGACTTACTGTAAAGTGGAAAGCTTTTTTTTTTTTTTTTTTTTTTTTTTGCGGTACGCGGGCCTCTCACTGCTGTGGCCTCTCCCGTTGCGGAGCGCAGGCTCAGCGGCCATGGCTCAGAAAGCCAAAGCATTTTTATATGTCACTGTTTGGAGCTGTTTGCTTCTCATTTCTTTAGTGCCAAATAAGTTTTTTCTCACCATAAAGTGTATGATTTCTCTGATTAACATTTACTATTGCTGAAGAGCTAATCTCTCTAAAACTATGGCATACAGTAGATTATTGGTTTGGATATCGGAATTTAGGATTACCGAGAAAGGAAGGCTTAGGACTTTAATTTTTCCTTATTAGTGATGTCTCCTCCACTCCCCAGCGTGCCTTCCTCCCACCAGGTGGAAGCTGGAAGCGGGGGAGGGGGGGTCGGTGGTGAGGGGAGGGGACACACGTTAGAGGGCTGAGGTCTGAGACCTTGCTTCTCAGCTCCAGTTACTGGAGGATCAGCGGATGGAAGTCATGCATTGAAGCATGTGTTTCCGTTGTCAGCGCCTGAAATGTAGGTGCTTTCTGAAACAGGTGCCTTTCTTTCAGAGGATGTTCTGACTCTTGGACTCTGCCTTTTTTTAACCACCTCTGGCTTAACTTAGAGGGAGAACAGGCTCCAGACAACTCTTTTCGAAGAGTTAATATCCCTGGAAGGGAGGAGATGATAGTAAGAATATGCACGGAGCTTAATCGCCTCCAGAATACACTCTGAAGGGGGACTCATGCCAATTATAAACCTTTATAAAACGGCCTCGCCTGTTTTCATTTTCTAGGGTCAAAAAATATATGTTTATTTAAAAATAAAAATGAAACAAAGCGGAATGTGAAAGTGTTGTGAAAAAACGCTTTTATAGTATTCTGACCATTGAACTAAATATACATATAAAACTATATGTATGCCCAGAACATTATTAAGGACTTTATTTATTTTTTATTTATTTTTTACTTGATATTGTGCTACTTTATTATAGAGCGTCAGTTTAGAAATTACCATGTAAATATTCTGGGCAGAATATGAAATATGCTATATTAGTTTCCTGTGGCTGCTGTATCAAATTACCACATATCTGGTGGCTTCACACAACAGAAGTTTATTTTCTCTCAGTTTTGGAAGCCACGAGTCTGGCATTGGCATCACTGGACCAAAACCAACATGTCGGCCTGGCTGTCCTCACTGTGGCCCCGTCACTGGGACTCTTGCTTTCTTCTCTCTGTCAGTCACATCTCTTTCTGCCTGCCTTAGGAGGACACTTGTGGTTGCAACTTGGGCCTAGGAGGATAACCTGGGTAAACCTTCCCATCTTTACTTGTTTGTTTTGCCACACCACAGCATGTGGAACTTCCCGACCAGGGATCGTACCCATGCCCCGTCCAGTGGAGTCTGTCTTAACCACTGAACCGCCAGGGAAGTCCAGATCTTCCCATCTTTAGATTCTTACTTAATAACATCTGCAAAGACCCCTTTTCATGTTAGGTAACGTTTGTTTACAGGGTGAAGGGATGCAGCCCTGCTGTCTTTGAGGGTGACCCCCCTGCCCTCTATGATGTGCACATGCTCTTCGTTTAGGTATTGCTAACTAGCCATTTGTCCCGTGTGGGTTCGGTCCAAGGAACTAGGAAGATAGGGTGCAGGCCCTCACCTCTCACATGCATAGGGGAACGTGGCGATTGGGTCAAGGACAGCTTCACTGGTGCCTGCGTCCGACTGCAGGGTTGCAGTTCAGGGGTAAGGGATAGCGATTTTGGGGAGAGGGGCTTTTGGGAAATTGGTCCAGGTAGCGCAATCTTTTTGCTCTCTTAACTCTTCTTCTGGTCCCTGATGCTTCACCACAGACAGATCTTTAGATGCCCCTGCAGGGAGGTACATGGTTACTAGTGCAGAGTCTGGGGGCGTCCGCTCTCAACCTAGTCCTCCCCGCGGTACTGAAGTAGTGACCAGGTGATGTCTCTTTCGGCTTCTCGTGCTCTGTGCTAATGTGGTCGTTGCTGGGACTCTCCAGTCCCATCTGTACCAGTCTGTCCCCGTCACTCACTTTGCCTGGGGAATCTTGGCAGAGAACCAGTCTCTTTTCTCATTAGCATAGATGGCAGGCAGCTTCATCATAGGAAGCTTGAGACCATCACTGGTCAAGTGATGTGAAAACGAGCGACTGTTGTGTATGAGGTGATTTAGGGAAATCATTCAATGGATAATGTGTAAAATTGTAGGTAGTAAATCAACTGAGAAAAATTTAGGTAAGATAAATCATTAAGACTTTCTATAATTAGATTGGGAAAATTTTGTATACACACATGCCCACATACACATGTGTATGTGTATATATAAAATGTATATGTAAGTTATGTATATGCAAATACACACAAGTGAACATACATATGTACAACGAACAATTGGAATAGGCATATAAGTGCTTCTAAATTAGCCTAAAATAACCTTTGGAATTTAATTAAAGTGACTCTTTTATCTCACCTGGACTAGAGTGTGATGAAAGATGGCGGTAACCTAAATGATTTATACTGTTACCTCTCTGGATAAGAATCAAGTTAATAAAAGGATGGCAGTCTATGTCAAATTTAAAACCAAGTAAGCCAAGAAGCAAGAATTGTAAAAGCATTTATTAGGACAGTGAAGGGAAGAGAACCCTCATTTTGGGTAGTTTTATCATCATAATAAGGAAACTAGCTCTTTATTCTGCATCCTCAGTGAATCAACCTTTTAATTATAACTTGACTTCCCATGTGGCCTTTTAAACAGGTGATAAATCATGCTAGTCAATCAGTATAAGCATTCTGGTTTATTTAGTATTTTTTTATGATTTTTATCTAAACATAATAGTATCCTGATTTATTCATCTGTTTTTGTTTTGTTTTAATTTGGGTTATCTTTAATCATTTGACCAAATGTAAACACACTGTGAAGTCACATTATTAGGACCCCAGAGGTGAAGATATGTTCTTAGACTAGAGATGTTCTCCGATGTTGACTTTATCTTTAAATTCGTTAATTTATATCTGATATTCATCCAAAATATATATATTTTCCATTTCGGATCCATATCTCTCAAATGATAGCAATTTCCCTTGGTTGTCAGAGATACACACCTAAGTCTTTGTAACAGTGAAGGATACTCCCTGGCATGAAAACATCCTCTCTTGTATCAATGACAGAGGCTGCAAACCCAGAGTAGGTGCTCTCTAGAATCTGTCATTCCCTCTGAGTAAAGTGCCCAGCTGAATTTTACAATGATCACCTTCTATAGAATTGGAAGTGGAAACCTGGGATGAGGAAAAGTTTACAAAGGAAGAACAGTATGGTTCTTGTCCGGAATTCAGCGTCAGTTGGGAAAGCCCAGATACCAATGAAAAGAATTCCTGAAGTCCTTTTAAAGTGTAAATTACATTCTGGGATGATTCTTTGGTGTTAATTTTTTTTTTTTTTTTTTGCGGTACACGGGGCTCTCACTGCTGTGGCCTCTCCCGTTGCGGAGCACAGGCTCTGGACACGCAGGCTCAGCGGCCATAGCTCACGGGCCCAGCCGCTCCGCGGCATGTGGGATCTTCCCAGACCGGGGCACGAACCCGTGTCCCCTGTATCGGCAGGCGGACTCTCAACCGCTGCGCCACCAGGGAAGCCCTGGTGTTAATATTTTTAGCATATTAGCCACAGGTATGGTAATCTAAGCTTCGCTTTTGATTCTTCACGTTTCCTATGCTCTGTAGTTGGTTTAGCAGATAAGAAAGTTGCACGAGTTATAGTAGAGAGAATTGAGAATATTAACAGAGAACACGTTTTCCATGAGAACTATTGCATAAGGAATATGTTAAGAGGACATACTTTCTTAAGTATAGAAAGAATACAGTTTAGAAATAAACAGCCTGAAAGGACTATTAAATATTTGTCCTTCTTAAATATATAGTGAAAATTAAAGAGAGATGAGACCACTACCTTAATTAGATTGAGACATGGCTGATTTTGACTGCCTTTTTTTCTGTTTAGTTCAACCTAATATTTTTCGGAGATAGCCTAAATCATGCTTTGTTCTATTTTGAATGTTTGTTAATAAAGCACTCAACTCTGCTCTTTGCTATTTTGTTTAAAGTAAAATCAGAGCTCAAAAATGAAAGTTACCATTTTTTGGTAGACTCATATTGTTTTAGGAAGTGATAGGGTATTTAAACAATTTTTTTCTTTTGTTTCTTCCTTACTTGTACAATGTAGCTACAATAGCTCACAGTGTCTGTCCTCACAGACTTTTCTACTGAAGTGCAGAGAAGCTCGACCCCTGTTGTCTTAGCATCTTGTCTGGTTAGCCCCTCTTCCTATCTCGTAAGTGCTGTGGTTTAGATAAAAACTAATATGTTCATTTTTTATATAGTGTGTTCTCAGTGTAGTTAATGACTGAATTTAGAGTAATTATAGACATTTAGGCCAGTTAGGACCCCTATTTTCATTGTTCAGAAACCACTAAGAAAGGAAACAAGGAAGGGTGGAGAGAAGAGGACAGATTCAGGAGATGTAGGAGGGTGACTGGCGTGGTGAAGGGCGGCTTTAGGTTTGGAACCTGGATGACTAGCTAGAAAGTGGTGATCTCTTAACCAAGGTAGAGAACCCTGGAGAGGATGTGGCAGGGATTAGGGATTACAGTGTGGGAGGAAAGATGACACGTTTAGTTTTAGTTGTGCACAATTTAAGGTGACCATAGATTATTCAGGTGGGGATATGTACTAGGTAGCCGGAAATCAGAGTTTAGAGCTTGAAAGAGACATTCAGGCTTCAAATATGTATGCCTGTTTGTATGTGGATACAAGCAAAAAGATAGTTAAGAATCATCCTTATATAGCCGCTGGAACTGTGGAAGTGAGTGATACTGACCAGATAGAAAAACATATATATCAAAAAAAAATGGTAGGACAAATTTTCTTTTCTCTTTGCTACTCAGCTAGAAGGGACAAGAATGTGGTTGGTTAGGATTTATCCTGTCCTGTCAGATCTGTGTGCGTGTGTATGTGTGACTGTGTGTGTGTATAAGATACCCCAATTCTCCTTTAATGTTTTGGTTCTTCTTTAGATAGATGTAAGGTAATATGCTGATAATGTGAAGCTTTCATATTTATAAAATAAGAGATTCTCTGTGATTTTAAATTACTAAATCAGATAAGGATCACTGTAAGGTTTAGTTGAAGTATACAATATTTCCTTTTAGGATAAGTAGTGATAAAATCCTAATGAGTTGTCACAGTTTTAAGATTGTGAAGTTCCCTAATTGGTATTCATACAGGTATTTTTAATGGAAATAACCTCTTGCAATCTAAAATGTTGTGAAAGAAATTTTACTACACTCCTTCTGCCTTTATCTGGAACATTTTGTTTTCTTAGATGTTTATATATTGTGTCTGTTGCCTCTAAAAGAACAGGTATATTATGGTTTATTACCTGCTTCCTGCTTATAAGGCACGTTTTTTTCATATTTTAACATTTTTGAAATTGTGATGTGTTTTGAGTTAATTAGGGCATAAATATGGTGGTACTTTTTCACCTTTGGAATGGGATGTTATTAAGTCATTTGTCTATCTCAAAATCGATATTCAGAATCAGAATGAAGTAAACACTGTACAACACATTATTGTAACGCACCGCACAAGCGGT
>NW_006775077.1:2524922-2529749 GCF_000442215.2 Lipotes vexillifer | reverse complement strand
CGGTTCAGTGTCGTCACGGGCCCTTTGATTAGTTGATTCCAGTTTGGGCTCTCCAGTTATTTCATATTATGGAGTTTAGTGTTTAACCTCTGGCTGGAAACACTGGTTTTCCTGACCTTCAGGCAACAGATTAACCCGGAGAATTTGTTAATGAACTCAATATTCCTCCCCAAATCTTCTCTTTTATTGGTCACCTACTTAGGGAAATGATTAAAACATTTGTTTAAGAAAAACATAAAGCATTTGTTACGTTTTCACGCCCCTGGGGAAGCTCTGAGCTCCCCAGGGTTTGAGACGTTTTCATTCATCTTTGTATCTCCAGGGCTAGGCACCACGATGTGGCGCATACTGAACGTGGGAACGCAAGTGGGGTGGTGGACGGGCTCACGAGCTCTGACCTGACCGTGGCCCAGAATCGGCTTTTCTTTGTAGTCCAGAATGTCTGTGGACTTGGTGGAGCTCTACCTCTGTAGTCAGTATGAGGAATTTTGTAGCTGGTTTGGATGTTTTTCTTTTTAAATAGCATGAGGGTGTTGGCAGGGATATCAAGAAAAATTAATTTGCCTCTGTTATATTTTTAGATTATTAAATAAGGCATTAATTATAGAATATTTTGAAATTACAGAAAATTCTAAATAAAAATTCTAGCTTACTATTACTGCACAGAGCTAACCATGGTGAATTTTTAATTGTCTGTATATATTTATTTTATTTATTAAATTATCTATTTCATTTACATTTACGTATGACATGAAATTGAAAACAATGGTTTTTTCTAAATTATTCTGAAATGTTTCTCTTTAGTTCTCTTTAACTAAATGGTGTATTGATATATTCTTTATTGTAGATTTCTAACTTGTCTTTCATTTAAACCTAAAAAATAGATTTAAATCGTGGTCCTGACTAAATCAATCCATCGTGAGAATATAGGTTTATGTTTGGCACGGCTTTTCTTTCACTAAAACTAGTTACGTTTAAAAAATATTAATGCGTGTACATTTTTCCACTTACATTGCTAAGGACAATAACTGTAATACTTCTTTCATAGAAATGTAGCAGTGAGAATTATTATAACTGTATGTAGAAGTATGGGGGTCTGTCTCACAGGATGTGTGTGAGTATGACTTTTCCTAATTTTAGAAGGCACATTGAAGTTATTTCTATGCTTTTTACTCCTTGATGGATTGGAAAATGTTGATTTTTCTTACCACAGAGTACCGAATGAATAGTAAGGGTTCATTTTTCTCTTTTGAGGGAATTCTAGTTTTACTTTTTCCACTTCTTTTAATCTAAAATTTGAAACAGAAGTTGTGTTCTGAATACCCACTGTTGTAATGCTTAACTAGTTAGAACCGACTGTACCTAAGGCCATTATATTGACAAATGCCATCATATATAATTGCATTATTATATTAAGGTTATGACATTGAAAGTTTGAATATTAGCTTTCTCCTTTTGAAAGCAAACCTGGGGGTTGTAAAGGAGAGGCTGGAATTGTTTACAGAAGAGTTACTTCCTTTTAAATTTTGGGTTTTGGACTTGAGTAGAGTTTTGAGGAAAAATGTAGTTTGTAAGATTGATTCTTAGCTCTTCTGGTGTTGCTGGTGTGTTAATATAATTACTGCTTGAATTGCTGTTATATTCCTTTTATCCAAGTTCCCTGCCTGGGGAGACATCAGCTGCTCCTGCCTTCCAGCCCTCGGTCATCTTGTGTGTGTTAGTGCGGGCCGTGATCTATGGATGCCCAGCTGAGGAGTAGTGAAGGTCAGTTTTTCCCACACAGGGAGACCACTGGTTTCGGTTGGACCACACACTGTCGTTTGGACTACAGTGGTATCTTCTCACTGTGTTCAGTACCATTTTTGGGATGGGAAGAGTCATTACTTGTGAAAGGCTCAAATGGAATTTTAGATAATATTATTTAGTTTCACTGGTTGTAAATATGCTGCCCATTGTTTGTAAATATATTTTTAATTTTCGAATAATGGAAACACATTTACTGTTCTTATATTTAGACTTATAGGAGGTTTTCTTAGGGGAGAAAATGAGAACAGGGCAAGACCAAAGCACTTGGAAGCTGATAAATTTCACACAGAAATTTTTGCCGCAATAGAAACGATTAAAAAAAAAACTTAAGTTGTGTCCAGTAATCACAAAAAATTGGAAACAGCCCAAATGTTCATTACTACCACAATATACCATTTTTGAAAAACTCAAAAATAAGCCGAACCAAGCAGTATATTATTTTATTATTTTATAACATTATAAAATATTACATTATTATATTACAGTTACATTAAAATCACATAATATATTTATTATATTATTTAAGGATATGTACATGTGTGGTAAAACTATAAAATCAAGTAAAGAAATGATAAAGTGATTCTTCATGTAGTTGTTTTTCAGAGTAGGCAGTGAGATGAGATGAGGAAAAAAGCACACAGGTTGCTTTATGTTATTACTGCATTCTTACCTAGCAGTTATATGTGTTCTTTGGTTGATGCCAAATGTTATTTAAAGAACACATTTTTAAAAAACAGTTTCAATTACTTTGTTGTCTTAGTCCATTTGGGCTGCTATAACAGGATTCCACTGGGAGCTTATAAACAGCAGATACTTATTTCTCATAGTTCTAGAGGCTGGAAGTCCAAGGTCCAGGTGCCTACAGATTTGGTGTCTGATGAGGACCTGCTTCCTGGTTGATAGACGGCCGTCCTCCTGTGTCCCCACGTGGCTTCAGAGGTGAGGGAGCCCTGTGGGGTGAGGTCTCTTCTAAGTTCACTAATCCGTTCAGTGGGGCTCCACCCTCATGACCTAATCACCTCTCAACATCCCTACCTCCTGACACCACATTGGGGGTTAGGTTTCAGCATAGGACACACTTTCAGGCTATGGCACTTGTGGAGAGTCATAAATGTACCCCTGTTGAGGTGAATGAAAAACTCCTAGCATTATACGAATCACTATTTATGTCTTCATGGATATTTATAAGTTATTTTAATGGTGTAAGAGAAAGTAAGCCATTATATGGTAATTTGTCTGATTTGGACAAAAGGACCTAAAAATTGCTAATTTCTTCATGAGCCAATAAAAAAATTACTCTCCAGTGACTTCTGTATATGTTTGGCCAGCAATTATCAGAAAAAGCTTATGCATTCTTTTGGTATTCAGGACATCAGTATTCAAACAGATTTTCTTCCATCAAAATTACACATGACAGGGCTTCCCTGGTGGCACAGTGGTTGAGAGTCCGCCTGCTGATGCAGGGGACGCGGGTTCGTGCCCCGGTCTGGGAGGATCCCACGTGCCGCGGAGCAGCTGGGCCGGTGAGCAATGGCCTCTGGGCTTGTGCGTCCGGAGCCTGTGCTCCGCAGTGAGAGAGACCACAGCAGTGAGAGGCCCGTGTACTGCAAAAAAAAAAAAAAAAAAAAAAAAAAAAATTTACACATGGCAGTTTAGTTTAAAATCAGCTGATGTATCATTGCTGCATTTTTTTTTTTAACTAAGAAACATTAAAAAAACAACTCACAAAGTTTTATTTTAAAATAGCTTATTGATACAAATAAGATTTTGATTCTGCTTCAGTTTTTATCCCTTTTTATTTTAAAAGCTAAGGGAAAAATTTTTCCTATGACTTTCAATCTATAGAAAATGAAAAGAATTTTAACGTTATGGTGGTAATCATAAACAGTACATTAGGTTTTCTATAATAACATGTACCATTAAAAGGCTTCATTATGGCAGTATCTTATGATCTTTACATGGAAATGAAGAGGAAAGAACATTATTAAGCATGAGGATTTCATGGCATTTTTACCTGTTCTGGGCCCTGTAGTGTCAAAAGTATAGTGCGGTCCCTTCTGCACCAGCTGACAGACACAGGCAGCTCTTGTGTCACTGTGTTATCACCTCGTGTAACTGGAAGTACTCCCTGAAGCCAGCCTGTGTCGCATAGTCCTAGATGATGTCTTCATGGGTGCTGACCATAAAAAGTTCATCAAAGTAATGAGGCGAGGAGAGAGCTTGGTGCTCATGGGCAGAGCTCAGCACCAAGGAGTATGAACTGGCTCCAGCTGTGACAATAAAACAGCAGGTGGCTGCTGTCATTAGGGGTGGCAGATGAGGCAGGGGACTAACATGCAGCCCACAAAACTCTCATTTGTTAGCCATCGCCACTGTACCATGCAAAATAGCTTCCATCTCAGTCAATTTTACTTTGCAAAATATTATACATAGCCGAAGGGACGCTCAAACCCTGCGTACACACGTCTCCTGCCTTCTCCTGCCTCTGGTCCACTCTGGTCTGACCTTACGTCACTCGACTTTATCTTGCCTTCACTCCCCCTCACCTTTTTGCCAGAAAGAATTACTTTATCAAGTCATGTTGAGTATGGCCTGTACTATTCCCATAATCTATTTGAAATTTTTAATAATGGTGCCGTCCTTGCCCAAGTGCTGCAATTATTTAGTATTTGGGGATGTTTACTTTATAAATGATGGTAAAATGAGATCCCACTCCTTTTGGATTTCATACTATCCTTGTCATCCCCTGTGAAGAAAGTCGAACTTAATGAAAGAAACAGAAGAAACAAAGCAGTGATGTCCAAAAAATTTTCATGGATTTATTGTTCGAGGTGGCTGTACCATACATTTCAGAATTTACTTTTCTGATTAATTTCAGTTCAGGAAGTAAAGCATGGTGTTGTTTTAATAATACGTGGGTTCGTGAACATTTGAGCATATTGTTATGGTTGAAAGTACAACAGCAGTCCCAAGTTTTAATATTTTATTTGGGGACTAAAAACTCTAAATAAGAAACCATTA
>NW_006775077.1:2513609-2524875 GCF_000442215.2 Lipotes vexillifer | reverse complement strand
TAGGGAAAGGAAATTAAATTAGTTTGAGAATAAGAAACTGGAGAAACAAAGCATCTTATTGCCAACTATAAAAGTTAGATAAGTATGAAATTCTGTCACCTTTCTTTTGAAATTTTCTAAAGCAAACAGAGGCCAGAATTCATTCAGGAAAGAAAAATATGGTTAATATAGAATCATTTCTGTTTGTGCTTTTTAAGAGGAGAAATACAACAGATAGTTTAACATTTGAAGAAGATTAATTCTAGTTACTTTGTAGCATGTCTCTTACTCCTGTGTGTATTAGTTGGAAGAGTTTTTTTGTTTGTCTGTTTTTTCGGTTTGTTTTTTGTATGTCAGTGGACACACGTGGATTTTTTAAAATTTATGAATCATTTCCATAATTATTATCTTTGGGGCTCACACGGGAGCCTGTTCACGTTGTCTTCTGCGTCCTTTTGATACAGCCTGTCATTCTTTGAGCATTTTCTTATTTCTGGCACAGCAAGATATTCCAGGCCTGGGATCAGCTTTTTTGCCAAGAGTACTAGATTCTTTTAATGAAGAATTGTATTTCTTAAGCCTGGGTGCTAGGTGAGTTCACTGGTTTTGGAATTTTTCTCAGTGAGCAGACTTTTAAAATTTCCTACAGGATTGTTTACTATAACATATTTTCCATTTACAGCTCTGTTCTTACAAAAATAATAATAAACACATTGAATACTATTTAAAATCCATACCATCGTTTTCCAGTTCCTTTATTATAAATTTGTCTGTGAAATACCTTCCAGCCTCACTTTGCCTACATCCAAGCTGTAGCCTAGACACAGTCCTGATGTTCTCAAATGGGTTTACCTTTTCTCGTAATTTCTTTCTGTCAGAAATTGCCTTCGCACAGAAAATTCTAGTTATCTTTATGTTTTACTCTTTTGAAAGTATCCAGAATTCTTTCAGGCATTACTAACTCTCACCTACTTAATCATTTTACAATATTTTTTGCCTGTCAAAATAGAAGATACAAAATGACATTCTAGTTAAATGTTTGTATCTCTCTTTTTACTGATACGTAATATGTGAAAACTTAGAATGAATACCTAAATGAGTGGTGTATTGTGCTGTTTGTGAGCAGAGAGAGAGTCATTCACTGTTCAGCTTGATTCATCTGCACATAATCTACTTTATGTCTGTATGGATTTGCTTATTCAGATTGAATCATATAATATGAGGCCTTCTGTGCCTGACTTCATTCATTCTTGTGACATGCTTTCAAGATGCATCTACGTTATAGCAGGTATCAGTACTTCATTCCTTTTTATGGCTGAATAATATTGCATGATATGAATACAGCACATTTTCTCTATCCATTCATCATCGTATGGGCATCTGGATTATATCTACTTTTTGGCTGTTATGGCTAATGCTGCTCTGAATATTCATGCACAGGTTTTGTGTGGACATAGATTTTTCAATTCCCTAGGGTACATACTTAGGAGTGGAATTGCTGGGTAATGTGTCCATTGTATTTTTTAACTATATTGTGTTCCAGTCCATGAACATGGGATATCTATCAATTAACTTAAGTCTTTAGTTTCCTTTTATGATGTTTTACCACTTTAAGTGTATATCTTGCACTTTTTTGGTTAAAATTATTTCTAAGTATTTAAAATATTTTCATAATTCTATTTTTCTTTATTGTTAGTGCATAGAATACCACTGATTTGTTGAATATTGATAATGTATCCTGCAAAATTGCTACAGTTGTTTATTAGTTTTGGTAGTTTTTTGGTGGATTTTTTAGGATCTTCTATGTACATAATTGTGTCAACTGTGAATATTTATCCTTCTTTCCTTCCAATCTGGATTACTTCTTATCTCTTTTTCCTTGCCCAACTTCCCTGGGCTACAGTGTTGAATAGAAGTGATAAGAGCATAAATCCTAGCTTTGTTCCTGAACCTAGAGTGGTGGCATTCATTTGTTCACCATTAAATACCATATTAGTTGCAATTTTTTTTTTTTTTTTTTTTTTTTTTTTTTTTTTGTAGCTGACCTTTAGTTTTGATGATCTTCTGAACCAACTTTCAGGTTTCTTGATTTTGGCTATTTTTCTTCATTTTTTATGCCACAGTTTTTATTTCCTTCTATCTGCTTGTACTGGGTTTTGTTTGCTCTTCTTTTTCTAGTTTCTTAACATGGATAGTTAGGTTGTTGATTTGAGATATTTCTTCTTTTTAAATACAGATGTTTATAGCTATAAATTCTCCTCTCACCACTGCTTTAGCTGCTTATAACTTTTGGTATGTTCTGTTTTTGTTTTCATTCATCTCAAAATATTTTAAAATTTCTTTTGTCTTCTCTTCTTTGATCCATTGCTCTTGTAATAGTATGTTATTTAAACTTACACATATTTGTTTAGTCCCAAATTTCCTTTTGGCATAGATTTCCAATGTTATTACATATGGTTAAAGGAATTAAAAGTATTGTATTTATGATTTAACTTTGGGAAAATGTATAGAGACTTGTTTTATGTCCCAGCATATGGACAATCCTGGAGAATATTCCATGTACACTTGAGATTGTTTTTACTATGTGACATATTGTATACATATACGTTAGCTCTGCAGGCATATCTTGGAGATATTGCTGTAAAGCAAACATTGCAATAAAGAGAGTCAGCACAAATCTTTTGGTTTCCTAATGCATATAAAAGTTATATTTACACTATACTGTGAGATAATTGTGCAATAGCATTACGTTTAAAAACACAGTGTACATACCTTAATTAAAAAATT
Source organism: Lipotes vexillifer (assembly GCF_000442215.2). NCBI lineage: Eukaryota > Metazoa > Chordata > Mammalia > Artiodactyla > Lipotidae > Lipotes > Lipotes vexillifer. The sequence continues at coordinate 2,522,109 of NW_006775077.1, read as the reverse complement.
TTATTTCTAACAAATGCTAACCATTAACTGATCCTTCAGTGAATTGTAGTAGAAACATCAAAGATCACTGATCGCAGATCACCATAACAAATATAATAATAACGAAAAAGTTTGAAATATTGCCAGAATTACGAAACTTGCACACAGAGACATGAAGTGAGCAAAGGCAGTTGGAAAAATGGCACTGATAGACTGGCTCAATGCAGGGTTGCCACAAAGCTTCAGTGTGTAAAAAAGACATTATCTGCTAAATGCAGTAAAGCAAAGCACGATAAAATGAGGTATGCCTGTAGTTGATTTATGTTTTTATTCTAATATTCTCTTTCTTTTTTTATCTTCTATCTAGTTGTTTCCATTATTGAAAGTGGGATTTAATGTCTTCAACTCACATTTTTAAATTTTTCTCTTTTTCCCTTTAATTCTGTCAGTTTTTACTGGATGTAGTTTCGGGCTCTGTTGTTAGGTGTGTATATGTTCATAATAGTTACGTCTTCCTAATGGATGGACATTTTTATCATTATAAAATGTCCTTTTTTTCCCTCCAGTAGCAATCTTTGATTTAAAATCCATTTTGTCTGACAGTAGTCTAGCCACTTGCAGCTTTTTTTTTTTTTCTGGTTACCGATTGCATGGTATATTTTTTTCATACTTTTGCCTTTAATTTACTTGAGTCTTTGAATTTCAGGTTTGTCTTTTGGCAGCATATAGTTGGATCATGTTTTGAAAACCCACTTTGCCAGTCTCTGCCTTTTGATTGGAGCATTTAGTCCACTTATATATGATGTGATTACTGGTAAGGTAGAATTTACATCTGCCGTTTTGCTGTTTGATTTCTCCATGACCTTATTTCGTTTCTGCTCCACTTTTTCACCATTAATGCTATCTTTTTTGTGTTAAGTATTTTCCTGTTTACCCTTTTAATTCCTTTTTTGTATGCATACATATATATAAATATGTATCGATGTAACACGTTTGAGTTTACATACATGCATACCTTCTTTGCACACATATATTGTGTGTGTATGTATAGTATGTAACATATATAACTATTATATTTATTCATATATGTATACACAAATATACGTATATTTACCTTGTAGTTGAGAATTATTATCTCAAGTTAAAACAATGTAGTTTTGATGAATAGCAACTTAATTTCTTTTTTTTTTTTTTTACATCTTTATTGGAGTATAATTGCTTTACAATGGTGTGTTAGTTTCTGCTTTATAACAAAGTGAATCAGTTATACATATGTTCCCATATCTCTTCGCTCTTGCGTCTCCCTCCCTCCCACCCTCCCTATCCCATGCCTCTAGGTGGTCACAAGGCACTGAGCTGATCTCCCTGTGCTATGCAGCTGCTTCCCACTAGCTATCCACCTTACGTTTGGTAGTGTATATATGTCCATGCCACTCTCTCGCTTTGTCATAGCTTACGCTTCCCCCTCCCCATATCCTCAAGTCCATTGTCTACTAGGTCTGTGTCTTTATTCCTGTCTTACCCCAGGTTCTTCATGACATTTTTTTTTCTTAAATTCCATATATGTTAGCATACCGTATTTGTCTTTCTCTTTCTGACTTACTTCACTCTGTATGACAGACTCTAGGTCTATCCACCTCATTACAAATAGCTCAATTTCGTTTCTTTTTATGGCTGAGTAATATTCCATTGTATATATGTGCCACATCTTCTTTATCCATTCATCCGATGATGGACACTTAGGTTGTTTCCATCTCCGGGCTATTGTAAATAGAGCTGCAATGAACATTTTGGTACATGACTCTTTTTGAATTATGGTTTTCTCAGGGTATATGCCCAGTAGTGGGATTGCTGGGTCATATGGTAGTTCTATTTGTAGTTTTTTAAGGAACCTCCATACTGTTCTCCATAGTGGCTGTACCAATTCACATTCCCACCAGCAGTGCAAGAGTGTTCCCTTTTCTCCACACCCTCTCCAGCATTTATTGTTTCTAGATTTTTTGATGATGGCCATTCTGACTGGTGTGAGATGATATCTCATTGTAGTTTTGATTTGCATTTCTCTAATGATTAATGATGTTGAGCATTCTTTCATGTGTTTGTTGGCAGTCTGTATATCTTCTTTGGAGAAATGTCTATTTAGGTCTTCTGCCCATTTTTGGATTGGGTTGTTTATTTTTTTGTTATTGAGCTGCATGAGCTGCCTGTAAATTTTAGAGATTAATCCTTTGTCAGTTGATTCATTTGCAAATATTTTCTCCCATTCTGAGGGCTGTCTTTTGGTCTTGTTTATGGTTTCCTTTGCTGTGCAAAAGCTTTGAAGTTTCATTAGGTCCCATTTGTTTATTTTTGTTTTTATCTCCATTACTCTAGGAGATGGGTCAAGAAGGATCTTGCTGTGATTTATGTCATAGAGTGTTCTGCCTATGTTTTCCTCTAAGAGTTTGATAGTTTCTGGCCTTACATTTAGGTCTTTAATCCATTTTGAGCTTATTTTTGTGTATGGTGTTAGGGAGTGATCTAATCTCATACTTTTACATGTACCTGTCCAATTTTCCCAGCACCACTTATTGAAGAGGCTGTCCTTTCTCCACTGTATATTCCTGCCACCTTTATCAAAGATAAGGTGACCATATGTGCATGGGTTTATCTCTGGGCTTTCTATCCTATTCCATTGATCTATCTTTCTGTTTTTGTGCCAGTACCATACTGTCTTGATTACTGTAGCTTTGTAGTATAGTCTGAAGTCAGGCAGCCTGATTCCTCCAGCTCCATTTTTTGTTCTCAAGATTGCTTTGGCTATTCGGGGTCTTTTGTGTTTCCATACAAATTGTGAAATTTTTTGTTCTAGTTCTGTGAAAAATGCCAGTGGTAGTTTGATAGGGATTGCATTGAATCTATAGATTGCTTTGGGTAGTAGAGTCATTTTCACAATGTTGATTCTTCCAATCCAAGAACATGGTATATCTCTCCATCTATTTGTATCATGTTTAATTTCTTTCATCAGTGTCTTATAATTTTCTGCGTACAGGTCTTTTGTCTCCTTAGGTAGGTTTATTCCTAGATATTTTCTTCTTTTTGTTGCGATGGTAAATGGGAGTGTTTTCTTGATTTCACTTTCAGATTTTCCATCATTAGTATATAGGAATGCAAGGGATTTCTGTGCATTAATTTTGTATCCTGCTGCTTTGCCAAATTTATTGATTAGCTCTAGTAGTTTTCTGGTAGCATCTTTAGGATTCTCTATGTATAGTATCATGTCATCTGCAAACAGTGACAGCTTTACTTCTTCTTTTCCGATTTGGATTCCTTTTATTTCCTTTTCTTCTCTGATTGCTGTGGCTAAAACTTCCAAAACTATGTTGAATAAGAGTGGTGAGAGTGGGCAGCCTTGTCTTGTTCCTGATCTTAGTGGAAATGGTTTCAGTTTTTCACCATTGAGGATGATGTTGGCTGTGGGTTTGTCATATATGGCCTCTATCATGATGAGGAAAGTTCCCGCCATGCCTACTTTCTGCAGGGATTTAATCATAAATGGGTGTTGAATTTTGTCGAAAGCTTCCTCTGCATCTATTGAGGTGATCATATGGTTTTTCTCCTTCAGTTTGTTAATATGGTGTATCACATTGATTGATTTGCGTATATTGAAGAATCCTTGCATTCCTGGAATAAACCCCACTTGATCATGGTGTATGATCCTTTTAATGTGCTGTTGGATTCTGTTTGCTAGTATTTTGTTGAGGATTTTTGCATCTATGTCCATCAGTGATATTGGCCTGTAGTTTTCTTTCTTTGTGATATCCTTGTTTGGTTTTGGTATCAAGGTGATGGTGGCCTCGTAGAATGAGTTTGGGAGTGTTCCTCCCTCTTCTATATTTTGGAAGAGTTTGAGAAGGACAGGTGTTAGCTCTTCTCTAAATGTTTGATAGAATTCGCCTGTGAAACCATCTGGGCCTGGGCTTTTGTTTGTTGGAAGATTTTTAATCACAGTTTCAATTTCAGTGCTTGTGATTGGTCTGTTCATATTTTCTGTTTCTTCCTGGTTCAGTCTCAGAAGGTTGTGCATTTCTAAGAATTTGTCCATTTCTTCCAGGTTGTCCATTTTATTGGCATAGAGTTGCTTGTAGTAATCTCTCATGATCCTTTGTATTTCTGCAGTGCCAGTTGTTACTTTCCCTTTGTCATTTCTAATTCTATTGAGATGAGTCTTGTCCCTTTTTTTCTTGATGAGACTGGCTAATGGTTAATCAGTTTTGTTTATCTTCTCAAAGAACTAGCTTTTAGTTTTATTGATCTTTGCTGTCGTTTACTTCATTTCTTTTTCATTTATTTCTGATCTGATGTTTATGATTTCTTTCCTTCTGCTAACTTTGGGGTTTTTTTTTTCTTCTTTCTCTAATTGTTTTAGGTGCAAGGCTAGGTTGTTTATTTGAGATGTTTCCTGTTTCTTAAGGTAGGATTGTAGTGATATAAACTTCCCTCTTAGAACTGCTTTTGCAGCATCGCGTAGGTTTTGGGTCATCGTGTCTGTATTTGGTCCTTGTTTTGAGAGTGACTCCTATTGTCTAGGTGTGCTGCCAGTGATCACTTCGTTATTAAGTAGTGTATTGTTTTGCCTCCATGTGTTTGTATTTTTTTTCTTTTTTTTTTTGTGGTATGCGGGCCTCTCACTGCTGTGGCCTCTCCCGTTGCGGAGCACAGGCTCTGGACGCACAGGCTCGGCGGCCATGGCTCACGGGCCCAGCCGCTCTCCGTCATGTGGGATCTTCCCAGACCGGGGCATGAACCCGTGTCCCCTGCATCAGCAGGCGGACTCTCAACCACTGCGCCACCACGGAAGCCTGTGTGTTTGCATTTTTAACAGAACTTTTCCTGTAATTGATACCTTGTCTCATAGCGTTGTGGTTGGAAAAGATACTTGATCCAATTTCAATTTTCTTAAATTTACCAAGGCTTGATTTGTGACCCAAGATATGATCTATCCTGGAGAATGTTTCATGAGCACTTGAGAAGAATGTGTATTCTGTTGTTTTTGGATGGAATGTCCTATAGATATCAATTAAGTCCATCTTGTTTAATGTATCATTTAAAGCTTGTGTTTCCTTATTTATTTTCATTTTGGTTGATCTGTCCATTGGTGAAAGTGGAGTGTTAAAGTCCCCTACTATGCATGTGTTACTGTCAATTTCCCCTTTTATGGCTGTTAGAATTTGTCTTATGTATTGAGGTGCTCCTATGTTGGGTGCATAAATATTTACAATTGTTATATCTTCTTCTTGGATCAATCCCTTGATCATTATGTAGTGTCCTTCTTTGGCTCTTCTAATAGTCTTTATTTTAATGTCTGTTTTGTCTGATATGAAAATTGCTACTCCAGCTTTCTTTTGGTTTCCATTTGCATGGAATATCTTTTTCCATCCCCTTACTTTCAGTCTGTATGTGTCTCTAGGTCTGAAGTGGGTCTCTTGTAGACAGCATATACATGGGTCTTGTTTTTGTATCCATTCAGCCAGCCTGTGTCTTTTGGTGGGAGCATTTAGCCCATTTACATTTAAGGTAATTATCGATATGTATGTTCCTATTCCCATTTTCTTAATTGTTTTGGGTTCGTTATTGTAGGTCTTTTCCTTCTCTTGTGTTTCTTGCTTAGAGAATTTCCTTTAGCATTTGTTGAAAAGCTGGTTTGGTGGTGCTGAACTCTCTCAGCTTTTGCTTGTCTGTAAAGGTTTTAATTTCTCCATCAAATCTGAATGAGATCCTTGCTGGGTAGAGTAATCTTGGTTGTAGGTTTTTCTCCTTCATCACTTGAAATACGTCCTGCCAGTCCCTTCTGACTTGCAGAGTTTCTGCTGAAAGATCAGCTGGTAACCTTATGGGGATTCCCTTGTGTGTTATTTGTTGTTTTTCCCTTGCTGCTTTTAATATGTTTTCTTTGTATCTAATTTCTGACAGTTTGATTAATATGTGTCTTGGCGTATTTCTCCTTGGGTTTATCCTGTATGGGACTCTCTGTCCTTCCTGTAGTTGATTAACTATTTCCTTTCCCATATTAGGGAAGTTTTCAACTATAATCTCTTCAAATATTTTCTCAGTCACTTTCTTTTTCTCTTCTTCTTCTGGAACCCCTATAATTCGAATGTTGGTGTGTTAAATGTTATCCCAGAGGTCTCTGAGACTGTCCTCATTTAGTTTCATTCTTTTTTCTTTGTTCTGCTCTGCAGTAGTTATTTCCACTATTTTATCTTCCAGGTCACTTATCCGTTCTTCTGCCTTAGTTATTGTGCTATTGATCCCATCTAGAGTATTTTTAATTTCATTTATTGCGTTGTTCATCATTGTTTGTTTCATCTTTTGTTCTTCTAGGTCCTTGTTAAATATTTCTTGCATTTTTTCTATTCTATTTACAAGATTTTGGATCATCTTTACTGTCATTATTCTTTTTCAGGTAGACTGCCTATTTCCTCTTCATTTGTGAGGTCTGGTGGGTTTTGATCTTGCTCCTTCATCTGCTGTGTGTTTTTCTGTCTTCTCATGTTGCTTATCTTACTGTGTTTGGGGTCTCCTTTTTGCAGGCTGCAGGTTCGTAGTTCCCATTGTTTTTCATGCCTCTCCCCAGTGGCTAACGTTGGTTCAGTGGGTTGTGTAGGCTTCTTGGTGGAGGGGATTAGTGCCTGTGTTCTGGTGGATGAGGCTGGATCTTGTCTTTCTGGTGGGCAGGTCCACGTCTGGTGGTGTGTTTTGGGGTGTCTGTGGACTTATTATGATTTTAGGCAGCCTCTCTGCTAATGGGTGGGGTTGTGTTCTTGTCTTGCTAGTTGTTTGGCACAGGGTGTCCAGCACTGTAGCTTGCTGGTCATTGAGTGAAGCTGGGTGCTGGTGTTGAGATGGAGATCTCTGGGAGATTTTCGCCGTTTGATATTATGTGGCGCTGGGAGGTCTCTTGTGGACCAGTGTCCTGAATTTGACTCTCCCACCTCAGAGGCACAGCACTGACTCCTGGCTGCAGCACCAAGAGCCTTTCATCCACACAGCTCAGAATAAAAGGGAGAAAAAGAAGAAAGAAAGAAAGGAAGAAAGAATGAAAGAAAGAAGGGAACGAGGAGGGAAGGAAGGAAGGAAGGAAGGAAGGAAAGAAAGAAAGAAGATAAAGTAAGATAAAATAAAGTTATTTAAATAAAAAATAATTATTAAGAAAAAAATTTTCTTTTTAAAAAGAAAAAAACAAAAAGAACAGAAAAAAACGGATAGAACCCTAAGACAAATAGTGGAAGCAAAGGTATACAGACAAAATCTCACACAGAAGCATACACATACACACTCACAAAAAGAGGAAAAGGGGAAAAAATAATCTTGCTCTCAAAGGCCACCTCCTTAATTTAGGATGATTCGCTGTCTATTCATGTATTCCACAGATGCAGGTACATCAAGTTGATTGTGGAGCTTTAATCCGTTGCTCCTGAGGCTGCTGGGAGAGATTTCCCTTTCTCTTCTTTGTTCGCACGGCTCCTGGGGTTTAGCTTTGTACCTGGACCCGCTCCTGCGTGTAGGTCGCCGGAGGGCGTCTGTTCTTTGCTCAGACAGGACGGGGTTAAAGGAGCCGCTGATTCGGGGGCTGTGGCTCACTCAGGCCGGGGGGAGGGAGGGGCACGGAGTGTGGGGCAGGCCTGTGGCAGCAGAGGCTGGCGTGACACGCTGCACCAGCCTGAGGCGCGCCGTGCGTGTTCTCCCGGAGGAGTTGTCCCTGGTTCGCGGGACCCTGGCGGTGGCGGGCTGCACAGGCTCCTGGGAGGGGAGGTGTGGAGAGTGACCTGTGCTCGCACACAGGCTTCTTGGTGGCGGCAGCAGCAGCCTTAGGGTCTCCTGCCTGTCTCTGGGGTCCGCGCTTTTAGCCGCGGCTCGCGCCCGTCTCTGGAGCTCCTTTAAGCAGCGCTCTTAATCCCCTCTCCTCGCGCACCAGGAAACAAAGAGGTAAGAAAAAGCCTCTTGCCTCTTCGGCAGGTCCACACTTTTCCCGGGACTCCCTCCCAGCCGGCCGTGGCGCACTAGCCCCCTGCAGGCTGTGTTCACGCCGCCAACCCCAGTCCTCTCCCTGCGCCTCGACCGAAGCCCGAGCCTCAGCTCCCAGCCCCACCGCCCCAGCAGGGGAGCAGACAAGCCACCCGGGCTGGTGAGCGCCGGTCGGCACCGATCCTATGTGCGGGAATCTCTCTGCTTTGCCCCCTATACCCCTATTGCTATGCGCCCTGCTTCATGGCTCTGAAGCTTCCCCCCTCCGCCGCCCACAGTTTCCGCCTGCGAAGGGGCTTCTAGTGTGTGGAAACCTTTCCTCCTTCACAGCTCCCTCCCACTGGTGCAGGTCCCGTCCCTTTTCTTTTGTCTCTGTTTATTCTTTTTTCTTTTGCCCTACCCAGGTACGTGGGGAGTTTCTTACCTTTTGGGAGGTCTGAGGTCTTCTGCCAGCGTTCAGTAGGTGTTCTGTAGGAGTTGTTCCACGTGTAGATGTATTTCTGGTGTATCTGTG
>NW_006775077.1:2481389-2512706 GCF_000442215.2 Lipotes vexillifer | reverse complement strand
ATTTCCCTTTCTCTTCTTTGTTCGCACGGCTCCTGGGGTTTAGCTTTGTACCTGGACCCGCTCCTGCGTGTAGGTCGCCGGAGGGCGTCTGTTCTTTGCTCAGACAGGACGGGGTTAAAGGAGCCGCTGATTCGGGGGCGGTGGCTCACTCAGGCCGGGGGGAGGGAGGGGCACGGAGTGTGGGGCAGGCCTGTGGCAGCAGAGGCTGGCGTGACACGCTGCACCAGCCTGAGGCGCGCCGTGCGTGTTCTCCCGGAGGAGTTGTCCCTGGTTCGCGGGACCCTGGCGGTGGCGGGCTGCACAGGCTCCTGGGAGGGGAGGTGTGGAGAGTGACCTGTGCTCGCACACAGGCTTCTTGGTGGCGGCAGCAGCAGCCTTAGGGTCTCCTGCCTGTCTCTGGGGTCCGCGCTTTTAGCCGCGGCTCGCGCCCGTCTCTGGAGCTCCTTTAAGCAGCGCTCTTAATCCCCTCTCCTCGCGCACCAGGAAACAAAGAGGTAAGAAAAAGCCTCTTGCCTCTTCGGCAGGTCCACACTTTTCCCGGGACTCCCTCCCAGCCGGCCGTGGCGCACTAGCCCCCTGCAGGCTGTGTTCACGCCGCCAACCCCAGTCCTCTCCCTGCGCCTCGACCGAAGCCCGAGCCTCAGCTCCCAGCCCCACCGCCCCAGCAGGGGAGCAGACAAGCCACCCGGGCTGGTGAGCGCCGGTCGGCACCGATCCTATGTGCGGGAATCTCTCTGCTTTGCCCCCTATACCCCTATTGCTATGCGCCCTGCTTCATGGCTCTGAAGCTTCCCCCCTCCGCCGCCCACAGTTTCCGCCTGCGAAGGGGCTTCTAGTGTGTGGAAACCTTTCCTCCTTCACAGCTCCCTCCCACTGGTGCAGGTCCCGTCCCTTTTCTTTTGTCTCTGTTTATTCTTTTTTCTTTTGCCCTACCCAGGTACGTGGGGAGTTTCTTACCTTTTGGGAGGTCTGAGGTCTTCTGCCAGCGTTCAGTAGGTGTTCTGTAGGAGTTGTTCCACGTGTAGATGTATTTCTGGTGTATCTGTGGGGAGGAAGGTGATTTCTGCGTCTTACTCCTCCGCCATCTTACCAACTTAATTTCAATGCTGTACTACTTCCAGTGTATTACTATCCAACAGTTTCTATGTTGAAATAGAAATTATTTTATTAAAAAAAATTTGTTTTACTTAATAATCAGGGTGCCATGTTGACTTTTCCAATTTTTGTGTTTTAATATACAAGTCCTTTATCAAATATATGATATGCAAATATTTTTTTCCCTGTCTGTGGCTTTATTCTCTTTAGAAGAGGATAATTTTAATATTTTCATATTATTAAATTCATATATTTCTTCTTTTATGGACTTTGCTTTAACTGTAATATCCAAGAAATCTTGGATAAAAAGTAAATAAATAAAATAAAATTTAAAAAATAGAATAGACATAAATACTAAAATAAAGCATATTTAGTCAAATCATGGTTTCCCTTTTATTTGTAAAGAAAAAAAAAAAAGAAATCTTTGCCTACCTAGTTCAGCGTCACAAAGATTTTGTTTTGTATTTTCCCCCAGAAGAGTTATAGTTTTAGATTTTACATTTAGGCCTGTAATGCACTGTGAGACGTTCTTTGTAAATGATGTAAGGTATTAAATGAAAATAATTACCATTTCTTTTGGTCTTCATTCTTTACTCACATTGTGTGTGTAAATCTGCTGTCATCCTTTGGTCCTCTGTATATAATATGTTTCTTTTTCTCTGGCTACTTTTAAGATTTTGTCTTTCTCATTGGTTTTCTTTATGTTTGCTTTATTTGTAGTTTGTTTAGCTGTTTGTATCTGTGGGTTTATAATTTTCATTTAATTTGGAAAATTTTTGGCCACGATTCCTAAAATTATTTCTCTCTTCCAGTTGCATTTTTGGACATTGCAGTTACATTGCTTAAAATTGACAACTAATTCTGTTTTCAGTTTTAAAAAATTCTTTTTTCTCTGTGCTTTAATTTTTTAAGAAATTTCTATCCTGATTTCTTTTGGTCCTCTATTTTGCATGTCAAAACTGTTATTATTCTCATCTAGTGAATACATCTCTCCCATTATAGGTTTTAGCTTTAGATGTTTGCTTTGCATTTTTTTTTTTTTGCAGTACGCGGGCCTCTCACCGCTGTGGCCTCTCCCGTTGCGGAGCACAGACTCCGGACGCGCAGGCTCAGTGGCCATGGCTCACAGGCGCAGTCGCTCCGTGGCATGTGGGATCTTCCCAGACCGGGGCACGAACCCGTGTCCCCTGCATTGGCAGGCGGACTCTCAACCACTGCACCACCAGGGAAGCCCTGCATTTTTTATGACTTCCATCTCTCTTATCTTTTTGATCACTTGGTATTCATCTATAGTAAGTTTTAATATCCTTGTCTGCTAATTTTAACATCCTGTCTGTTTCGGGTTGGTTGTAGTTCATTAATTTTTCTCCTTATGTGAGTCATATTTTCTTACTTCCCTGAGTGGTAATTTTTCATTTTATTCTAGTTGTTACGAATTTTACTCTGTTGCTAATATTTATTTTGCGTTTCAGTACATATTCTTGAACCTTGTTCTGGGATGCAGTTAACTCAGCTGAAAAAAGTTTCACATTTTGTGCTTTACTTTTGAACAGATTCGAACAGTGCTTAGTTTGTGGCTAATTATTCTCTACTACTGAGGCTGACCTTTCTGCACAGGCTTTGCAGAAAGTGCTTCTGTGTGAGCACTGAGGTGTGCTGTTCCTTCTAATCTTTTCTGTGTGTTCCTACATTGCCATTGTGTAGTTTCTTCACACAGCAGCTTGATCAATAATTAGCTGAATGCTCCACGCCTTCCCCCTGCAGATCTTCAGTTCTCTGTATGGGTAGGGTCCCTCTTCTCTGTACTCTGTCCTGTGAATTCCAGCTGCTTGTTTTTATGCGGTCTCAGTTCGTATCAAGTCAGGGACTCTGCTCCTCTCCAGCTGCCTTCCCCCACCTCGTTACACTGTCTGACAGCTGTCTCTCTCAGATCACTTTCTTGGCCTGATGTCCTGTGTCTTAAAAATTGTTATTTCATGTATGTTGTTAAATGTTTAGTAGTTTCACTTGGGGAAGGGTAAATCTCTGTCACTCCGTCTTGTAACTTCTGATCAGTCAGGCATTTGGAATCACTGTGATGTATATTACTCTGTGTGTGTGTGTGTGTGTGTGTGTGTGTGTTGTGAATAAAGTTAAGGGATTCGTTACAGGGATTTGGTCTTACACCTCGATGGGAGCTTTTCAACCAGTGTCTGTAAGGTGTTGTCATTGCATCTGATGTTGGAGGTTGAAATGTACAGGGTAGGCCGTTGAGAAGTGAGGAAGCATGTACATTAGGGGGAACAAGGGTAAGATGGAACCCACAAGCATGAGCTGGAGCCCTGGAGGACAGACAGAATCCCCTGATTGTTTTCCCTGTCTCTGATGTTGGGGGCCAGGAGGGCTGGTGGTGGTTTTTGCAGCAGCTGGCCTCTTCCTCGGTTGCTTAAGCATACACAGCTGTACCAGGAGTCAGGAAGGCTGACGGAGGCCCCTGGTTGTGGAGAGTAGAGTTTGTTGTTGCCTTACGACAGTCAGGTGATCCTGGTGATAAATGACAATACCCGTGAGCTGTGGCTCCACTTCTGCCCTCTGTATGTCTCACCAGACTCTCTCCTGGCAGTCCCCACATGGGTTCCTCTCGGGCATGGAATTCCGGGAAGTGTGGTTTGGTCCGTCCGTGTCATCATGTTGCAGAGCCCCAGGACCCTACCCTTGCTGAATTTGCACCTGTGTACATCGTCTTCACCTGCATTTGATATCTCATGTAGACAGAAAGGATACTCTGCTTCTACCTAATGTGATGCACAATCCAGTAGACAATCAACCTTGACCCATCCCTTGCAGAGGACACACAAGCCAGTTTTCGTCTTTGAGGGGTATTCATTCTTCTTCTGTCTAATTCACATTTTCTCTTTGCTGTCTGTGACTGAAATAATGAGTTGTAAAAGTAATATTGCTAACACATCTTATTTTAGATAAGGGGATTAAAAAAGGGAAAGAATTTATTATTATTTAAAAAATTTCTGAGTGTTTCTTATTTCAGTTGGTTCACTTAGTTCATTTTATTATAAATTGTTATGGGAAAGTAAGTCACCCAGAACTCTTATTAATTGACACTTCTGCATCTCTTCAATGCAGCAGTAATTGATGATGATGATTATCTCCCTGAAACACTCCATGTTTTTGATATGCCTGATGAATCATTAAATAAAGATTAAATTCTGTCCTATAAAATTTTATTATTAAATGCATTCTCTTGTGTTCTAATTTTTTGTTTAATTATGTTCCTCAAAAGATATTTATCTTAACTATGTGTGAACCTTGATGTAAGGTACAGATTACCCTTATCTGCACATATCTCATGATGGTGTGTTCATGCCAAATGAGTTCAAAAGTAGATTTTATCATTTTGAAATCTCAGTTTTTGGCTCTTATTTATAAATAGCTCAAAAAACATTGGTTTGGATAAACATTGAATTGGTATGACCAGTTTCAATTCATTTTCACACAAACTGCAACTTGAATATTCTTGTTTGCCAAATAATATTTTGAAAGTAATAAATTCAAAAGTCCCCCAACTCAAAATTGCCATTAAACCACAAGTGCCTTTACGAAGTCTTGGAAATAGCGCTTTTGGACAGTTTAGCACTTCACACTGGCTCCTTCTCTAATGGAAATTACCAAAGAATATTTCTTACTGAGTGTTAGATCATGTGTGAGGCTTTGAAGCAACTGTCTGCTGGCCCCTGTGGGCTCAGCCGTTTCCAGTTTCCTCTCGGACAGGACAGGAACCAGGGAGTGGTCACCACCCCCTCCCTGACGTGCCTGAATTTCATGTTATTGTATTGTCAGTTTACACAAAATATCCCGGAAGAAATTGGAAAACAAATAACATGTAAAAATGGAAATCCCTTTTTCGGTGAATTTATTGATTGCTGTTTTACTCCTTGACATAAACACCCTCGTGTATTATAGCTCTTGCACATTTAATCAATAAAGACAATACCAGAATTATATGCTTGGATAGGAAGAGACTCTTAATTTATTAATAGCAATCATTTATTGAGACTTACTGCATTTCTTGCAGTATCTAGGTACTTTACTATAGGTTTCTATACACTGTTTTACAGAAATGTTTCCATTGCTGTATTTAATTCCATTAAACCCCAATTTCTTATTTGGAAAGTGAGGTCAGTAATGCCATATATCTGATAATCCTTGGCAAATGTTTATTACCCTATTTGGCACATAGTATTCACTCTCCAAAATGGTTTACTTTCTTAGTCTTTATTTTTTACCCCTTGCATAGCCCTATGAGGAAGTCTTCACATCCCAGAAGGAAGACCTGGGGATTCAGGGAGTCCCATGTGCCGTGCAAAGCTCCGGTGCTTGTGCGGGGTCCTCTTCTTCCTGCTGTTCTAGGAGGAACCCTAGTCTTCATCATCACTGTAAGGTCAGCTGACAGTTCCTGAGGGCTCGCTCGCTCCTGGCACTCCCAGAAGCCCCGCCACACTTCCTGTCACGTCACGTCACAGCCGCCCTGGGGAGGAGAGGTGGTGTCCTCATCCGGTCACCGCATGGCTGGACTCAGCCCCAGGCTGCAGTCTGGGCCTTGGGCTGCGCTTGTCCCTAGGGTGCTGCGTGTATTCGGATTTCTGTTGACCGTATTAACAGTTTCCTTTCCCAGGATTATATCTAACAGTAACTGGACCTCCCACCCTTGTTCGCCACCTTCAGAGGGGTTGAGGTAGCTCCAGGTAAAGGGCTCCTTGGGAAGGTTTTCAGTGCATATAGCTCACGTTCAGAGTCTTCTGTCTCACCCCTTCCTTCCTTCCTTCCTTCCTTGTCACACTGGGACCATTTGAACATGTCTAACAGTGTTAATTTTTGCTTCGCCTTCTACGTATCATTTCACTGGCTATGGAAATCCTTATTCTGTAGTTTATCACTAATACAGTTGTTTACTAAACTCATTGTATCTTTTTTCAAAATTTAGGTGTCAGTGATTTCATTTTGCCTTACATTTCACTCTTATGATCTGAACCAAGGTCCAGTTACTGTTAATTTCAGACCCTAGATTAGACCAGCTTTTTGCCTCTCCATTTCAGCATTTTAAAAATATCCTGCTTAACCCGTGTTGTTTCTTGAACTCAGAAATAAAATGCACTTACATTATTTATTTCCTTACTTATTTTGGCAGGAGACTTTTTAGTTAAAAAAGCAAACAAACTAATGCAGCAGACACCTGAAATAATGCCTAATACCTTAATTATAATTTATAAGGTGAAGAATGAAAGAACGATTTAGTGATCAAGTACGGTATATGGGCTCTGATCAGACAACCTGTGCTCAGATCACAGCTCTGCCATTCACTAGCTGTGCAACCTCGGAGGAGTTACTTAAAGTAGATTAAGTTACTTAAAGTATATTTAAAGCTCCTCATGCTTTTCATCCATCAGTTAGGTTGTTTTAAGGGTTAACTAAGTTGGTAGATGTAAATACTCAGAGGTTGGCAATCTCCCTCTGTACAAACAAGCAAAACTACAAAACAAAAAAAATACCTGGATTATGTGATTGCTTTCATTATTGTTAAGAATGTAGTTAATATTTGGAAGTCTACAATGTAATATTAAGGTTTGGGGGGTGTAATATTTATAGTTCTGACAATACTAATAATTGCATTAATTGACAAGATCAACTCTAGAAGTAAGTAGTAACTTGCTGAAGGTCTCCCCTTCCTCCTTTTTGTAGTGCAGGAAATGGTGTGTGAGTGTGTTTGTGTTTGTGCCACTACCTCATGGTTTTCTCAGAAGACTGTTTCTGATTTTGCTCTCGCTAACATTTTATAAAATCTAAAAGCTGAACACAGAATGCTTACTCTCAGGAGACATGTGACACTTAGAAAAGTTTTTGTTTCTTGTGAATGAACAAAAATTTTCCAAGTTTTGTTTCTCCATGGGGATTTTCAATAAACATAATAGCATTTATTTTCATGGAGAAGCAGAGCCATATAGGAAAATTAAACTTATAATTTTAAAGGATTCTTGGTAATTCTAAATTTGGGGATGTTGATAATTTGTTTTTGAAGGGAGTTTCTTTATGTAAAATTACAAGGATAAACATTTCAAATGTGGAAGTAGTCGGTTCTGTGTGATGATTATAACCAAAAAAGGCAATAGCATTCTGAGAAATTGTGCCTTAAGATACTCCAGAAACAATGGAAGACATACTTGGTCTGGCCTAGCAATGGTTTGGTGAAAGAGTTTGAGAAATGTAGTTTTTAAGTATTATTTAATACCTGTTAATTTCTGAATTTTGGAGTAAACAAATGTCATGGAATTGTACATTTTTCCTTTATTTGCAAAAGGTAAATTTTTGGACAGATTAGAATTCATGTGAACTTCAGGTTTTTCTGTGTTCCTGTAAGTTAATGTGCTCATTTATAGGTAAGAGAAGTGGATGAGAAAATTTTTTCCATGAAGTCATGGTTGAACAGTGTAATTGGAAGCTGCTTTCAGATATGTTGACGATGATATATAATGTATTTCATTTTATGTATTACGTAAATGAAGGTTTAGTGCTTCACTTAGGTTTTTAAAACATTGTACAATGTATTTTACGTTATCACACTAATATTAGCATGCTCTTGATTTCCAACACTTTGAGGGTAAAATATTTTATTTTATCTTGATTTTTGTTGATAATAAAACCAATGCAGTTTATCTCAATTGGCTGTTCATTTAATAATGATCAGCATCTTTATATTTATTTCTAAGCATAATTATACTTGTCAACTGACTGTACATATTTATTTTTGTCTGACCTGTTTCACAGGCCATTAATTTTTAGTTTGTACCTTAAACATATGATAAATATTTTCTTTTTAAATATTATGAGCACTTTTCTAATCTTGGTGAATTAAAAAAAAAAATCTGTCCAATATCAGCTACTTGGTTTTTCACTCATTAGTTTAGAAAGATTCGTACTCATTTAGAACAGCATTGAATATACTGTATTGATTTTATTTGTGAACGCTTTTATTTCTGTAGTTTTTCTTTTTTCTTGTTTTCCATGAGGGTATAATCTTTCATTAGTCAGGGGGTGTGGAATGGTGGGAAGAGCTCTATGTAAAGGTCACCAGGCATGAATCCTACTTTTGCATTTTCAGCTCCTTTGCCACATTTTCTTGAAAAAGTCAAAGTCGCTTATCTTCTCTGAGCCTCAATTCCCTCTTCTCTCGGGTTGAGCTGATAATGCCTCCACCACTTACTCATTCGGTTATGCGGAGCCATTGAGGAAACATAAAAAATCCTGTGTAAGATGTGAAGCATCATTTTGCTTCAAAAATTTTTACTTATTATAGAAAAACAAATATAAAGAATCTAAAACTAGATCTCATATCAGGACGAATTTGCCTGGTATTTGCTTTTCTTTATATATATTTGTATGTGTATATGTGAGAAAACAAAAATGCACATACATATATATACATGGGATTACATTGTATGTAGTACTTTTGTCCCTTTTAAATCTAATATCTCCTGAGAAGTGTTCTGTATCTTTTACTGATGCATAATATTCTGATAATGCCACTACTATTGCACACTTAGGGTGTTTTCATTTCTTTTGTTGGACTATTTTTTTTTGGCCTTCATTTAAGATTCTTTCTTGAGGGTACATCCAGAAGTTGGAACAACTGGTTCAGAATGACTATTGAAGACTAATGTTTGTTTGCTTAGTACTTGGTGCTTTATTCAGTTCAGAAAGGGAAGCATAAAATGTTTATGAGCTAAGCTGCAGTATGAACATACTTACAGGAAGATTGTGTGATGGTGGTATATAGGGTGAATTGTAATGGAGAGCACCTTGAAGCTATAGCCCTTCAATAAAATGGTTTGGTCTAGTGTAATTATAGTAGAGAGAGAGAAGTATGGTCTTGAGAGGGAGCAGTTGTGAAGAAGCAATTGATGACTTATAAACATGAGAATATGATTATTAAATTGGGAAGCTGGTGCAGTTGGTAGAATTAGGGAGGTCTGGAGCAGCCCCTTAGTGAGGGAAGATCGTGACTGAGTGTTGGATATGTTTTAAGGTATCAGCAATTCAGACAAGAAGAAGGGCCCTTGCAAAGGCCGTGGGTGGAGATGTCAGTCACTCACAACGTGGTTATGCACTGAAGCCCAGGAATTGAACTATACCTTTGAAATAAGACTGTATACGAATAAAAGTGTCACCCTAAGAGGATGAGAGGAGGAACCAGAATAGACAGCAGTGAGAAGCAGGAAGTGCTCAGAAATGGCTTAGAAGAACTAGCACCAGAAGCCAAGTTATTAGAGTTTAAGAAAGTAATAGTGAGCAGTATGTTTACACCTTAATGATTCACAGAAAAGAATGATCTGAATAGAAAGTTTTGCTTCTATAGATAAAATATGATTTGTTTACATAAATGTATTTGTATACCACTCGAAAATATATTACAAAGTATATTGTAGAATAATGAAAAGATATGATTGATTGTTATGACGAATGCTCATGTACCAAATGTGGCCATTACAGTTGAGATCCTCTCTATTTCCTTTCCTGCCTGCCATATGGTTATTTATTTGTGTTCGTTGATTTATTTCCTACCTTTGTATATTGAGAGGGCTTGGACTCAGTGATATTCCAAACAGCAGCTGTCATAGCTAGCATCTAGGTCTTGCCTTGTAAATACCACTCCTTACCCTAAGAAACCAGGGCTGATCCAGGTCTACAGCAGGGAAAGGACATGGTGAACCTGGAATGTCATCTGCTAGAAAGTAAGGAAGAGCCTGAACACTAAGAGGAGTGATGTCAAAAGGACACAGAAGCCAGCTTTAAGGGGCTTCCATTGGCCAATTTTGGGATAGTATGAGAATTACAAAGCATAGTTATGATAATTGATTATGAAGCATGGCATAAAAGTGAAAATCCCAGAGTCCATTTAAAGTGCTCTTGAAAGAGAGCTAGAGAGAGCAGATGAGACAGACAAGGGCAAAATCCTGAGGTTCTTTGTAGAAGAATGCCAGCTAACAAATGTCGAAGGCGTGATAGAATTAGAACACTGCCATCCTGCAGCACTCCTTGTAATCACTGTGATGGGTAAGCTTCGTCAGTGAGCCCTGCAGCCGCTGGGAGCTGGTTGTTAGGAAGCAGGATATTCACACAGTGTCAGCTTCTAGCGGCCACGTGCATTCCTTGGCTCCTGGTCCAATGCTTCATCTTCCAGCTGAGCAGCGTAGCATCTCTGTGACCCTGCCCTCAGAGTCATCCCCCTTTCTCTGCCTCCTTTCTTCTGTCTGCCTCTTCCACTTCTAAGGACACAGATTACATTGAGTCCACCCAGATACTCCAGAATAGTTTTCTTATTTTAAAGCCAGCTGTTCAGTGACCTTAGTTCCATTTGCATACCACGTAACCTAACAGGTTTCACGAGATGAGGAGGTGGACATCTTTCAGAAGCCGTTGCTCTTGTGATGTAGAGTCAGTAGGAGAAATGCACACTTACTGCAGTACTGAAAATCTATAATTCATCTGTCTTTTATACTGATACCATTAAATAACTGAAATTATTGTAAAACTATAGTATAAAAGTAATCTATTCATTTAAGGACATTTTCAGAGTGGTAATACCTTATTAATCATAAAACAGACATATCAAGCAAAATGGTAGCAATTTCTATACGTTTTTAATAACAAGGGGCATTTGCTCCAAAAGTCAAATCACATTATAGATAATATATTTTTGTGTATCTAAAACTTGAATGATGACCGTGTAACAGCCACTGTGCCAAGTAATGCATTTTTATAACTTTCTGAGATAAGTGTGACTATCCCCACACTACAAATTAGGGAGCAGAGGATTAGTGTGACTTAACGAATTGTGCAGGATCACCCATATGGTAAGTGGTAGACTCAGGATCTGATCTCGGTGCTGCCTGACTGCAAAACCTGTGCCTTATGAAGTGTGAGCCCAGTCATTTTTATGTCCGAGTCTCAAAATTCCTCTGACTCTACAGCGGCATTTTCTAAATCGTGTCCTGAAGACACAGTTCTAGGAGATGTGCGTAGGTCTGCTCTGAGGAAGGTACTTAGTGATGAGCAGGTGTAGAGAAAATGGTCCAGTCCTCCTCCCTTGCTTGGTGCCCAGCGCTCACCAGCGCTGCCCTGACTCGAAGTCTGCAGTGTTTATACTCTTCTGATCCGGGCCTGTCCAGTCTTATTCCATACCACCCCCCATCCCTACGTCTTTGGGTAACATCCCTGTTAACATTCTGCGGAACAGTCATCTGTAGGATATTTGGCAATGTTAAGAATCTGGATAAAATCTAAAGTTTTTGGTATGATTTATAAGACCCTTCACAGCGAGGATTCTGCTTGTTTTCTTTGTTGTCTCAAATTTTCACTTAATTCTCTAGCAATGTTTCTTGACCTTTCCCTGTTATTTTGTTCCAAACTGTACGCCCTGTTCCATGCGTCTGGAATCTGTGCCCACAAGCCAGTTTAACCATTCTGCTCCCAGACTTCGTTGGAACTTTTCCAGAAGCTGCTGCTGTTTGCGCGCTCGGTACCTCTGCTACCTCAGTCGTTGCACCTGACGCTGTTCTATCGTCGTCATCCTTCTCCTGTCTGTTCCTTGGTCAGGTCTGATGCTGTTTATTTTTGGGTCCCTGGTGCTTTGCTTATTAAAACGTGTGAATCTTTTAATTAGTGTTTGAATTGAATCACACTGAATGGCATTGTAGTTCCTGTGAACATAGTGTTCCTATACAGATTCACAGAAGGGTAGGCATGCTCTTCCTGCTAACTTGGTGCCCAGTACTCGAGAGGCACTGGTGTGGGAATGAGGTAGAATATCGGGGGTGTTCATTATTTCTTGAACCTTCGAACCTAGGGTGCTCAATCGCTAAAAGTGGCAAAGGTTTATATAAGGCTAAGAGTGTGTCAGGCACCAGGCATTAATCATGTACCCCTCATGACCACCATTCCATCTTATGTGAGAAGGAACCAATTAAATAACAGGTCTCAGTTTACAGAGAGAATTAATGGTGGCCCAGAGATGGAAACCCTGGGAGTTTATTTCCAGAGTTATACTCCTCAACTGTCAGTACCATCTTGGCTCCCTCTTACTTCAGAGGGAAGAATGTTGGGCATCACCTGTGAGGTATTCTTCCCGAGTGTCTGCCACACCTATATTAGCACCTGGAGGATTACTAGGAGCCCTGAGTTCTGCACCTGCTAGGAAGGCGAGGGCCTTTTGTAGAGGCCAGAAGGGAAAGTGAAGGGATTGTGGTGGAGGAGTAGGTCCCAAGCGTGACTTGGTTATGCAAAGCACAGAACGGTGGGCTCTTTTATAGGGCTCTCTCTGAAGTTCTGACAGCAGACACAGGATTATTGGTGATGCAGTTTTTGTGTAGATTTGCTTTCTTATGAGATTCTAGGATTTAGAATATATGTATAAACACCTTGAAAAAACCAAATATGAGTTTCTTTTAAAGATATATCAAAATTCAAAGTTTAGAGTTTTCACTCATTCGGGCCATTTTTTTCTCCAAGTTAGTTAACTTTTTATTTTTAATTTAGAGACCTACCATTCAAAGTCAAAACTATAAAGAGGGACAAAACAGAGCCTTGGGTTGTTGGACACCTGGATGTGTGTGATGGTCCATTATTCTTTGCTTGTTGCTGTTGCTCAGTTTTGGAGTGCATTATTCTTTCTTGGCCCCCAGCCCCCTTCTTGGGGATTAGTGTAAGCAGAAATGGGTATCGAACTTACGTCTCAGATCAGTGGCTTTCACAGAGGTGGGCACTGTTGTTTGACGTGGTAGATCTGTCAGGTCTTTGTATCCTGATTTTCTAGGTAGTCTTGCTGCATCTGCTGAAATTTCATTTAAGTTGTTATGCATATCAGTTAAGATGCTATCTGAACTGGCTCAAAGGAATGGAGGCTTTCAGAGTTGGAATCCTTGAACTATTTTTTTTCTAGATGTAACTGTGTCGCGGACACTATTCTAAAAATAGCAGTACTAATATTAGCTGTTATTTATTAAGTTGTCTTTATCTGCTCCTCATGCCACATTGTGTTTATGTTGTTTTATTTAACTCTCACAAAACTGCTATGAAGTATTGCTTTTCTCATGTTTCAACTGAGGAAACTGCTGCTTGGAGAGTGTTCTTAAAATTCTCACAGTTACAGGAGCCGTAAATGGCAGAGCCCTGACAGGAGTCACCTGTTCTCACTTGTACTTGAAGTGCTACCAGGGGGACAAATGCTGCGTGGTCAACCCAACCTGAGGAGTTACCCAGCCTTGACCAGGAACATGGCCACAAGTGTCTGCTTGCGAGGGCCTTGTTTCTTGTATTCCTCAGGTGGTGTTGGCCTGCTAACCTTGCAGCTTGCTGTGGTTGTTTTTTTAAATTTTCTGCTTCTTCAGCAGTGATGAAAAACTGTCAATTATATTCTTGTTTGGTCCACTCAGCTTTTCACTGTGTGGCCCCTGTGCTCTGACAAGCTGTTTGGGAGGTGTGTGGCACTGGTGTAGAGGGGGACCAGCTGGGAGAAATGGGTGGATTACTACAGATCCCTCATTAAGACTAAAAGGATAAGTGACTGTGCACATGTCATAGTCAGATAGTAATGAGTTCTTAGAAATTTTCTTTTAACTTATTGTGTTTAGATTTTAACTTCTTAGCAGCAAATGCACTTTCTTTCCTGTAACCTATAGTGCCTACGTGGACCTGATCATCAGAAATTTTTGAGGAGTTGGATATTGTATCTTTTAGGCCTGTCTTTCAGGAGCATCTGACCTTATTCGACAGATGAGGGAAACAAACAACATAACAGAACTTCAGGGAAGCTGCTGTAGCTGCTGCTGCTTCTCTTGCCTTGAGTTCAGGAGAAGCATAGCCTGTGCAAACCTGACTTTTGGCCCCTGAGTTGAGCACCCTGCCTTGCACTGTGTGAGGCGGGAGTGCCAGGGTGCTGTGGCTCTGGGTGTCTCCTGCTTTTCACGTTGTGTTCTCTGTAGTCACGGTTTTGTATTGTATTTGCTTTCATAGGTGAGTCAGATAATCTTTTGTGACTCACAAGTGAAATAATTCTGCAGTGAGAAAATCTGAGGGGCTGAAGGAAGAGGTTTGTATTCTATCTCCATATAGTGTAAGAAAAATTATTTTAAAATTAGGAGTTCAAATCTGAAATTTTTGTACTAAAAAGTAGAAATCTGTAGCTAGTTTGCAAATGCTACTGTTGTGCTGTTCTTTTGACACCAAAAACAATTTCAAATGATGCTGTTTCAGGCAGTTATAGATACTTGGAAATCAGTCATACTTTAAACAGCACTACTTTTTATTATTTCGAGGTGTTCCTTTAGATTGTTAGGCGCTTGCCAGATGGATAGCTTCGGAGTATATATTTCTAGCATGAATCTTCCCCTTGAACTCAAGACCAGTAGATTCAGCCTCCTGTTACAGACCCATCTGGGATGTCAGTGGGCTTCCTCATTGAACATGTCCTAAAATGATGTTCTCCTTCAGGCCAGCTCAGTTTTTCCCAGGCCGAAATCTTTGATGTTGTCTTTGATTCCTCTATTCCAGACTCCATGTGCAGTCCCTAGGAAAATTTTTGGTTTTCATCACAAATATGTGTCTAGAATTTGACCAGATCTCTTCTCTACTGCTAGCCCTTGGTCCAAACCACTATCACCTCTTCCTGGATTATTGCAAGAGCCAGTTAGTTCCTCCCTCTCTTTGTGTCCCCGCACCGCCCCCTTCCCCTGCCCCCGCAGTCTCTGCTAAACAGAACAGCTAGAGGACTCTATTAAAATGCGAGTCCCGCACATCTGTCCTCTGTTCGGACGCCTGTGACGCTTTCCTTCTCACTCAGTGCCAGCCCAGGCTGTATGGCCTACGAGCTTGGTACCTCCCCCAGTGCCCGGCCACCACCTCGTCCCTCCTCTGCTCCGCATTTCACTGCGGACGGCCCCACGGACTCCTGCCCCAGGTCTCCGTGGCTGCCCTTCCTTCTGTGGCCTGCTGCCCCCTGCTTGGTGGAATACCCAGCTCGCCACCACAGTGCTGAGCCACCCAAATGTAAAATGCTGATCCCCTGCTGAGGTTTCAGCTCTTCCTTCTCTATTTTGTTTTTTCTCCCACCACTTTTCACTCTTTAAGATGCTCTGCATTGTAGCTTTTGTTCTTGTCATCTGTTTCCCTCACTAGGTTTTACGTTTTCCGAGGCAGGGACTTCTCTTTGTTTGATCACCTGTGTACCACAGTTGCCTAGACTGTTCCTGTCTAGGGTAGGTCCTGCTTTTAGCACACGCATTAGCTTGTGCACACATGATTAGGGGAGTCCGTGCGGGAGCGTGGCAGGCTGAGTGCAGCTGCTTCGTCCTGATGAGAAGCCACAGGTTATAGAAGGGAAGCTCCGTGAAGACGCGACTTTAACTGTCTGATTTTGCATCCTACATGCAGAACCTGCCCATGGCTGGTACATAGTCACCAGTGAATGAATGGAAACAAGCAAAGTATTAAGTCACGTGTGCTCATTGGGAGCAAGGCATTTCAGTTGTATAGCTTTTCAGATTCAGGATTATTTTTGTTTTATTTCTGGTGGTATCTAGATTATAAATTTTCCAAAACAACCATTATGTTAAAATATTAATACTCTTATGATGGCAGTGAAGGATAGGCTCCGTTCAGTAAACACAAATTACTGGCAATCTTATTATCCATGGAGGTTGGTAAGTTTATTTTAGTCGGTCATGCTTGGCTTATATTGTTTCACTGCGGATGATGTTGAGACTTTTACACTACACGTACTTTAGTTAGACCAAATTAAAAGAATTTATAGTTACTTTATGTCAGGTTTTGGATGAATAAATATTTTGCATTTGACTACAATTGAGCTGTGTTTTAGTATTGTAAATTCTTCCCCATAATAATAAAAAATTGTTATTCCTCTAGATAATTTAGTATTATAGACATTCAGCAGATGATGTCAGAATGTTAAATTGTAAGAAGCTTTCCTTCTCTGTGTACTTTAGTTTGTTCCCCTGTGCAATGTAATATTTTTGTTTTACTTCTTAAACCTGAAGCATTTTAATTAATAAAATTTTTGTCTTTTAAAAGCTACCCTGTGGTTTCTAAGCTCAGATCTCTTAAATTATACTTCGTCATATAAATAAGCTGTGCTTTGCAACTCTGGGTTCTTAACCTTTGCTCTTTGCTATTAGCTTTATGTTTTTTTAATTATAGGAAAATAGAGGATAGTAGGGAAGTTATGACTTAAATGGACTGTTGTTATTGCTGTATTCTTTTTTAAGGAAATGAAAAATATTATTTATTTTGTTCAAATCAAACAGAAACAAATATATCTTATACTGTAATTTTGTTAAGCACTTAATATCACAGTTTGATTCTTTGTATGTAATAATCATTTTTTCATTTTATGGGTTGGTGGTATGATTGGTTATTTATAGTTGTAAAGCATGTGTTGTCCATAATTGTTACTCAGTGTAGAGAAAAGAATGAATGTTATATTTAGTGTTATACAAATGCATTACTTGAATAATGGACCCAGTCATTAAAAAAATACAAGCATATTATTTTAGCCTCAAAACTGAGGTTCCCTAATATTATATGAAAATAACCAAAATAGACCAGACATGAAGAGGAGCATTCACATTTTGGTCTTGGCTTTTGACACACGTCTCTTCCATAAGGCCATAGTACTTTATAGTCTTGTGTTGCCTGTTTGTGCAAACATGTCCAGATGAATTCAGTGTTTAATGGTAAGAATCTTATAACATGCCAATTTGATTTGTAGCCCTTCATATCACAGAATGCTAATTAAAATCGTATTTTTGCACATGTCATGCCTTTCATGTACATATGCAAATAGATTCTGTTGCCTTTCAGCTATTAGTAACTTTATGAAGGACAGCTGTAATACGTAATTAACAAAAATGTTTGCAAGCCCTTTTACAGTGAAAGTTACAATAGTAAAATTTTTTTGCTTATCAAGAGAGCCATTTTAGTCTGATGCTTCTGAATGAGATCTAAATTGTTTTAAATACTCACACGAAGTAATTAAACTGTGTTGTACTCTATATATGCAGAAGAATGGTGCACTATGCACTGGCTACTGATTCCTGTCCATTTCATATCTATGTCAGCAAAATTGAATTAAGTGATCTGATTTGTGTGTAAAATAGATAGCATGTCAGGTAATACTTTTTGTTTGTTTTAGTTATTGATACCTTCTGGACACTTAAGTACATTTTTTTTTTGCTTGTATTGCAGACATGGTAAACATTTATATCATTTAAAAAAAAACTCTCCAAATAATTACCATGTTTTTAAGGAAGCTTCATGAAGGCTGTTCATTTTCTCTTTTACAGTCCCGTAAATGTTTAATAAAATGACATTTTCTCAAACTCATTGCATGATTGAAGTGTGGGATCAACTAAGGGGCAGGGAATGTGATACTGAGGTGTTGCTTTATCTTTCTTACTAACTGACAGTGAAGACAGTGACTAAAGAACTAAAATCATTGGTTTGGTCCCTGTTCATCTACTCAAGTGAGAAAATGAACCAGTGAATTTAAATGCAGTTATTTCTTCTGGTTTTCAGGTATTGCAGTATATTAATCTGTATGCAAGCTTTCTGCTTAGAATTTAGTGCCACTGTAATGTGAATTTTCATGTTACAAATATATATATATTTTCATGTTTTATATATATATATATAATTCATGTCTATTTTTTAAAAAATTAGTATGTATTTCTAGCAGAGTTAAGTTTTAGTTCTATAATAACTTTTTTTTTTTTTTAGGGTTGCTTTTGTAATGAAGAAACACCTAAATACTCATCTACTGGGAAAACATGGAGTTGGCACACCAAAAGAAAGGTAATTTTCATCCATTTTTAAAAAATTTAACTAATATAATTATGTTTTCATTTTAGATTTTGTTTAGTGGGGTGACTTGTAGAACTTTATCAAGTCAGTTTGTCATGCTCTACATTAGTGATATTCTGTTGTTGAATATCATATTTTATGCCATTCTCCCATAAGAATTTTTTTAACATCTTTATTGGAGTATAATTGCTTTAAGTGTTGTGTTAGTTGCTGCTGTGTAACAAAGTGAATCACCTCTATGTATACCTATATCCCCATATCTCCTCCCTCTTGGCTCTCCCTCCCACCCTCCCTATCCCACCCCTCTAGGTGGTCACAAAGCACCAAGCTGATCTCCCTGTGCTATGCAGCTGCTTCCCACTAGCTATCTATCTGTTTTACATTTGGTAGTGTATATATGTCCATGGCACTCTCTCACTTCGTCTCAGCTTACCCTTCTGCCTCCCTGTGCCCTCAAGTCCGTTCTCTACATCTGCATCTTTTCCAATAAGAATTTAATGTTGCATTTTAATTGTAGAAAATTCAATCAAAGAATATTCGAAAAGAATTTGAAAAGAGTTTGTGAATTTGTGAAACAACCTTGAAACAGTAGAAGAGTTCAATTAGAGGGAATTGACCTCTGCAGATGCATCAGAATGAGCTAAAATAAATATGTAAAACCAAACTGTCTATTTTCATTTGAACTTTGTGTATTTTTATTTTGAGGTTTTAAAATAACATTTTTTGAATTCTTACTGTAGAATAAAACATTGCTGATGTTAAAAAAGAAATACATCTTGTGTCATCCTCCAAATAATACTACGGTTGCCATGTCATGAAAAATAACACTACAATTACTGTGTCATCAACTGCCAGGTTTTCTTTTTTCTTGCTACTGTATCATAATTAGCTTCATCACATAGACTTAATTATATTAGGTGAACTGAAATACAGCAATGTCAGCTACCAGGTGAGCCTGGCTACTTCTGAAACTCTAAATCTTTAAAATGTGCAGCTCCCTCAGCACTAGTGCAAGTACTCTCACCTCCTTCAAAGACCTGATAGGTTTTCAGCTTTCCGCAAATCCTCCAAGATGGTATCTGAAATTCTGAAGACACTCCTAGAAACTTTTGTTTTAAATACTATTTGAAAATGTCAGTCATGATGCAATTTATTCTGTCACTCTATAGCCTAGGGCTTCTTGTGCCATGTTTGTAAACGTTTAATAAATTTTTAAAAAATTAAAAATACTCATCAGTATGTTCTGTGTTTACAAGGAATTTAACTTGACTTTTCTATTGGTGGCATATTGTTTTCTTTAGCATTTTAGTTTGGACATGACTACTGTGTCAGAATATTGGAATGTTACATATGCCTACTTTCTGCCTTTTGGTTTCTCATACTTTTCTTTGTAACATTATATTTAACTTGAGACAAAATTTGTGTGTTGAACAGATCCTGAATGCATTATTCTTGAAATTCAAAAGATTTTGTATTATTTAAATTGTAATTTGGAACCTGTCAAAGTTATGTTTTTAAGTATTTAAGAAACAAAACATTTGTAGTTATTGTGTTCTTGTTGCTTTCATTTGCATTATCTCATTAATCATTATATGACATTATCAGTGGTGCATTGTTATTCTGCTATAGAACTAAAGACAGATTCAGGAATATACAACAATTTCTTCAATATCTCATCATTAATAAGTGTTGGAATTGTTATTTTTCTAATTCTGGTGCTCTTCTGTGTACTGATTATATTATCTCACATTGAAATCTTTACATATAGGTACTTAGGGTGTTTCATTCACACAATAAATTTGAATGAAAACAATCTAGATCAGATAATTAGTAAAAAGAAAATATTTCCCTACTATATAACTCGTATACATTTTGAACTCAAATGTATCATTTTTGCTTTTTATTTAGGAATTTAAAAAATTTGAGTATGTCTGTTCATATGGTTTCATATTAATGAAAAATTCAACATCTTAAACATATATTTATCCTCCAAGCACCTTAAAAACAGTAGATACCTCCTATATATGGTGCTAGGAGTTTGAAAATTCCAGTTGTACTCTTAGGTTTTTCCATTTACCTTTTCCTGTGCATTCCAGGATAACTCTCTGTTGCTTTCACTCATTTTAGTCCCTAATACAAAAAGAGAGGCTAAAAAGAGGCAAGAGAAAGATTGCATGTCTTTTTTAGCCTTTGGGATATGGTAAGCTTTTTCTCCAATTTTTACATGATTTTTGTCCTCAAATGAGGAGATGAGTCTCAAATGGGAAAGTATTCCTCATCTTCTGGGTTATTACCTTCTAAGTAGTCCAAGTGCAGAGTTCATCTACATTCAACATTAGACTGAATTGTTTTTCCTACCAAAAATTCTGTGTTTCAGAGGACCTCTTGTTTATGATATCTGTTTATAGATAGGGCATTCCCTCTTCCTGATAGAAATACTGAGTTGGAATGCCAGGGCTTCAGCCACAGCATAATTTTCCAGTAGACGTCCATAGCTGGAGAAGGCTAAGATTTAAGTAGCAAAATCTAGCACAGTAAATACCGAAAGGCTCCTTCCTTCCAGTCCACCTTCCTCCATTCCTTGGAGTGGGAATTGATGCCTTTTACCAGCCTTAGGAAACAAAGAAACTCTTTATCAGCATATTCAACCATCACTTTGGGCATAACTGTTCTCTAAACTAAGTTAAACATTTTTTTCTTCCTACTTAAAACATTAATGCCTTGGCCATAGTTTTGCAAGCTTGCTATATTTTAATTTCTCTAGGACAATATAATCAGTTTATTCTTTTTATGTTTTGAATTTGACTCTCCCCTCTTATGCATTGCATATTATAGCAGATAGTAACAGAAGTTAGCTAAATAGGCTGTGACAATTAAATTAATAATGTATTTTGTTTGCAAGTATTTAGGCCTTGTGCTTTGACTGATATATGCAAAAATGATAATTTATTACAAATAAATCATATTCTTGCACTATAGTTTGTTGAACTAATGAATTTTGTCAGCATGACTGTCATTAGCAACAGAAAAGTAGATAATTTCAAATATATATTTTTTGACTCTGTGAACACCTGAAGTGATGGCTTGTGTAAGAACATACTTTTTTGTCCCTAAATTTGCATGAACTTATTTTAAGGTAGTTTATTACTATATTTTAGAAGTCTTGTACACTTAAATATAAACAACTAAACATAGCCACATTCAGTTCACATTCCAAAATGATAAACTCCCAATTAATTTGCAAGTTCATTCTAAAGTATTCCTTATTTTAAGTAAGTAATTCTCTTTATAATATAGTTAGCCAAAGTAGCTTTCTGAAGCTGAAATCTCTCTGAAATCTCTAATAGAAATCTAGAAAACGAGCTTATCCACAATTGAAACAGCCATAATAAGTATATCTTATGTGAAAGCCAGGTGCATATTACAGTAGAAAGAGATAGCATTTGTAGTTCACTGCTTGGAAATCAGCTGGGCTTTGAATGACTGTGTAAACAGGAGGAGGGGGAAATGATTCACTCAGAATTTCTGATCTGATACACTGCTTTTGTGGTGTCTGGGACAACATCAGGAAATGTCTATACTGGCAGTATCTATGGAAGGCTGATGTGCTCCCCAAACCAGTTTTACCAGTAAAGGATTTTAAGTTGGATGTGTATATCTGAGAATCTAAGAGCTAAATAATGTACCTAGTTTTTCAAGTTATTAATGAATATCCACCCATAGTGTTTTTTCAGTGAAGCAGTTTTTGCAGGAGTCTGTGAATATTTTAAGTCTCAGATTGTGCCTTATTGTCAACCTAGCTGTGGGGTATCTTCAGGCCCCTGGGGGCAGGCTCAGGGCTGGCCAGTGATTTTGTTCAAGTGAATGGGTTTCCCCCAGGCCTCCTTCAGATTCCTGAGCCCTGATATTTTTGTTGGCTTCTCTCCTTTATCAGACATTTGTAACTTGTGATTGGGCATCTTACTTTTAACAGTATCTTTGAGCTTATTGATGATAAAATCTTTTCCCCTCATTTTTACATATACCAGATATTATGTAGTCTGAGTGTGGGATAGAAATACTGGCAGCCCTGATAGTGGTTCTAATTTGTTATGAGCCATTGCTATAGGACAGGATGTTGTGTAAGTCTTTTGGAATCTATCTCATCTCCTTTCTCAAGAACTTTTTTTGTTTTGCGGTACGGGCCTCTCACTGTTGTGGCCTCTCCCGTTGCGGAGTACAGGCTCCGGATGCACAGGCCCAGCGGCCATGGCTCACGGGCCCAGCCGCTCCACGGCATGTGGGATCTTCCCGGACCGGGGCACGAACCCACGTCCCCTGCATCGGCAGGCGGACTCTCAACCACTGCACCACCAGGGAAGCCCAAGAACTTTCTTATTTATATGGTAAAAATTGTATGAAGGCATCATCATTGTTTTCTGTCTCTCAGTTTAGATGTAAGCCTCACCCTTTTTCCCTTTCTTCTTTCTTTCTTTCTTTCTTTCTTTCTTTCTTTCTTTCTTCCTTCCTTCCTTCCTTCCTTCCTTTTTCTTCCTTCCTTCCTTCCTTCCTTCCTTCCTTTCCTTCCTTCCTTTCCCTCTCTCTCTCTCTCCCCCTCCCTCCCTCCCTCCCTCCCTTCCTTCCTTCCTTCCTTTCTTTCTTTCTTTCTTTCTTTCTTTTCTTTCTTTCTTTCTTTCACATCTTTACTGGAGTATAGTTACTTTACAATGGTGTGTTACTTTCTGCTTTATAACAAAGTGAATCAGCTACACATATAAATACTGAAGCATGAGAATGTCATCCGAAACCCAAACATTCCTGGGAAAAGCATATATACGTGTACGTGCACAGTTGTTATTGAAGCTTTGCCAGTGGTACTTTGGGTTCATTAGAAACTTAGGTTACTTTTAATTGAGAGAATAATACATTTTTTAAAAACTCTGAATTACATATATTTAGGTAGACTCAAATTTTTCCTATTAGAAGAGATTATATTCATAATGTGAGATCAGCTCCTGCTGTTGTCACTTTATTGTTCATCTTAAATAAGTAACTTGCCTTTTGGCTAAGTTGTTATTGCTTATATTTTCTTTTATTAAAGGATCAACCATTTTCCTTAATATTTGTTCCATCTGAATTTCTGTAAGGTAAATTCTGTTTTATATTTTATCATTGAAACAGGTAGCTTATTCTCATGGATGCAATGAGATATTTCATTCCGTGTTGAGTGTCCTTCTCGTCTCTGAAGAGTGTTCTTTATAACACTTGTCAGTCACGTTGTGTTTTCTGGCTCAGGTCTGCTCTCCCGTCACCGCTGCTTATCGCTTATCGGTTTCCCCTCTCAGTTCTTCTCTTAATCAATGGCTAGTGATTTTTTTTTTTCTTTAATGAGGCCCAATTTTGGAAAAAAAAAAGTGTCTATGGGCTCCCTTCTGCTTTCAAAAATATTTATATAAGAAGTGACTCTGTTGAGCCAAAATGGAGGAAAAATATTTCAATTCATTCTATCTCGGATTGCTTATTTTAATGAGTGGGAGGTTGTTATATTTCAGTGACTTACTATTGCTTTTGCGTGAGCTTAGGACTCCCTTTCCCCTATCTTCTCCCATTTCTCCATCTGTAGACAGCATCTAGTATGTAAATAATATCCTATGATCATTTGACATCATTTTATTATAAGAAAGTTGGATTGAATAGACAGCCCTGCTAAATAATTATTTCTATGTGGAATGATAGATAGAAGTCACATCACTCATGTAAAGCCAAGGTTGTTATTTTTAGAAAACTCCCTTCTATATTTTCCTGACTTAATCTGACCACTTATTAAGGTACATAAGGAGATAGTATATATTTTCCACTGAAATTATCTTGTTAGCATTTGGGTAGTATTTCTAAATTAAATGGATAATTAGGATGTTCTATGATTGCTTTATGACAAATGTTTTCTTACTGAAATGGGTATATTCTAATTCTTACTTTATAAAATTTCCAGGTGAAAGTTAGCAAAAGTTAACATCACTTGTGAGAATATCGGGATCTCAGCTCCTTATTTGTTTGTTGAAGTTTCCAACTTACTTTTTGGGAAGGTGTTTGGACCTAGTTACAAATGGTTCTCATGACTCATCTGTGAGGGGATAGAAAACCTGCTTTTCATGCTCATAACTTCGTTGGGGCCCTCAGTTCCCATGAAGCAATGGAAGCCCTACTCCTACTTCAGTTGCGCAGTGCAAAGCTATGTGGAATATCTGGATTCTGTATATTTGTCCTATAATTTAGTTTGCTGTTCTGAGTAAATATGCTTTCTACTCATTTCTCAATGTGCTTTCAGTTTTACCCTTCGATCAGTCCCATCCCTAGAGAGCTGCTTTCCTTTGCCTCCATTGGTTTTGTTTTCTTCCTCCAATAACATTTTGACTGATTTTGTACTTAGTTTTTATGATAATGACTTAAATTTCAGAATGCTTTAAGAAGTAACCTTATAAAATGCGTGTCTTTATTGTAAAGATCGTGCTCAGGGGCGCAGCTGAACACATGTCGTATTTTCCTGGTGAGATCCTGGGGGTGGGCGGGCAGTGTCTTTCTGGTCTCTCTTCCAGGAAAAGTTGTGCCTTTCTGAAACAACTTGTCCTTTTGGTCTTAAGTACTAGCAGATCGTGAGTATAATTGAGTTTTCTTCTTCATGTTCACTGCTGGGAAGCTCAGTGCCAAAATTGTAATTCATCTCTAGAAATCAGGATGGACTTCATGGAATGCGTTTTATTTACTACTGTTATTTCTAGTTTCATCCTTTTTTCCCTTATGGGAAATTCCCATTTTATGTGAGTGGTATATTTTAACAACCTCACATAAATCAGAGCTCACATAATTCAAGGGAAGTTTTGTAATGAGAATTTTTGTGGAGTAGGGTCAGTATTTGTCTGGGAGGACATGTGTCTCCAGCCCTGTGGTTTGGGGGCATTGTGTCGAGCAGTGTGCAGCCCTGTTATGAGACGTTTTTTTAATTGTCCTTGCCCTGTTGTATGAAAATTTAGTGCACTTTAATGGTGCTTTTTATTTTTCGAGATTATCTTATTTTGAGGAATGCTTGCTCCTAAAGTGTGCTGAGCAGACATGGTGTGTAGTCCCCAGCCAAAGAAGGGAGGGTTGCTTAACTTTTATAGCAGGGTCCTTGCTCTCTGCCCCGTCAAAAGTAACTGCTGCTCTTAGCGCATCACAGTTGTGCTGATAAAATTCCATGTTTACTACTCTAGGGGAGATTTTCATGTTAGCAGCAGGGAAAGTCTAAGTGTTAGAAGTATGTGTGTGTTACAGAAATGTAAGATTGTTTTCTTTGTTTTCTAAGATTCATTTTTTAATTTTAAGCTAGTATTTTATTGAGCGTTCATCTCTGTGTGTTTTATTCCTGGGCATTTAAATAGACATGGATATTATATGATTCTTGTTCTTTTAGAAGATATTGTAGGTTATGCAGTTATCCATAATATGTGAAAAGAAAAGCTACACGATGATACAAAAGAAAGTTTTAGAAGCGGGAACAATTAATCTTGCTTAAGAGGTATTATGGGGGATGCTAATGAAGACATCTAATTTATTCATTAATTTATCCTCCCAATAAACATTCACTACATCTGCTATTTACAATTACTGCTGTGTTCCAAAACTGAAATGGCATGTCGTGTTTGAAGATGATACACCCTCCGTTCTCATGCCCCTTCACTTTAGGGTTGATGGACTGAGGCTAAGCATAGAGGGATAATACGTACATACAGGAAAAGGAGAATTTTATTAGGATGCGCTGACAAAAATACAGTAGGGTGCTATTCCAGAGAGTGTCTGGGCCGGGTGTTGCTTTAGGATGAGTGCTCAGAAAAGACCTTTCTGAAGGGGTGCATTTTAAGTGCAGCATAGATTCGGAGCCCTCCCAGCAGAGAGCACAGTCAGAGGCCTCCAGTGAGGCGTGCGCGAGCTTGGTGAGTCCTGCCCCAGTGCGCCCTGGGGCTGGGGGAGGGCAGAGGGGAAGATGAAGAGCTAAGACACCAGCTGTTTAGGAAACGGTCACCCGTGGGAGTGTTTCCTTTAGCGGGATCATGGGGCGGGTGAGGGTGGGCCTGGGCAACTGAGTTGGAATCCAGCTGGAAAGAGCCTTGAATGCTATGCCAGCTTTACCTCTTACTCTGTACAGAAGAGGAAGCCAGCAAGCCGTCAGTGTGGAGTTCAGCCCCGGGACAGTGTGGGCAAGTGGATTAGCCGGTCACAGCGACATTTCCTGGAGACCCTCACCCGCTCTCCCTGCCTCGCCTGCTCCCTCTCTCCCTCAGTGCCAGTCACCTTGCCTGATTCAGTTGCGGAGCTTGCCTGCAAATAAGCCGTTTAGGCATTGGTTTTACAGGCAGACCTTCTTTTCTTGTGCTTTGCAAATATTGTACTTTTTACAAATTGAAGGCTTGTGGCAACCCTGCATCAAGCAAGTCCATCAACTCCATTTTTCCAGCAACATTTGCTTACTTCCTGTCTCTTTGTCACATTTTGGTAATTCTCACAAGATTTCAAACTTTTTATTATTATTATATTTTTTACGGTGACCTCTGATCAGTGATCTTTGATGCTTGTACTACGACTCTGAAGGCTCAGATGATGGTTAGCATTTTTTAGCAATAAAGTATTCTTAATTAAGGTATGAATATTGTTTTTTAAGACATGATGCTATTGCACACTTAACAGACTACAATGTAGTGTACATGTAACTTTTATATGCACTGAGAAACCGAAAAATTCATGCGACTGGCTTTACTGTGATACTTGGCTTTAGTGTGGTGGTTGGGAACTGAACCCGCAGTGTCTCCGAGGTCTGCCTGTATTTTGTTAGACACATTCTGTTCCCAACTCCGTAACGTATTTCTTGCTTTCTCTATACTTCCATTCTTCCTATTCCTCATTACACTCCTACTACATTCCATCTTTCCTGGTTATCATTCCAAGTCATTATTGTATTTCAAGCGTCAGTATGAGGCCCCTGTCTTCTATGAGTTTCTTCCTTGTGTATTCCATCTCTAAATGATTTTGCTTTTTTCATCATATTCCTATGGAACCTTGGTGAATAAAGTATATATATTTCTCTCTCCATCTCCCAAAGTGGAAACCCAAAAGGCTATAATGATACTGTATATGTTATAATGATTTAATCTAGTACTAGCTCATTGAGTTATTAGACCAGAAATGTATGGTTTAGTACTGATAATCTTTATTAAAATGACATCTGTTTTGTGCTATTGCCTCCTCTTTCATTCCTATATGGAAATAAAAGTGAATTCTGTGGAGATAGTGAACTATACCTTTTCTACTATGAATGTTCTAATTGCTTTTGCATGTGATAATACATTGTTGTTTAATGTCACAAGTTAATTTTTTAAGGGTTTTGGTTTTTTTTCTGCTACCATTTAGTAGTTCAATCAGATCTTGGATATAAGAATATCTGCCGTTTTAACCCTTTTTGAAGTCAGTGAATAAGTGATCCCAAATATAATCAATCAGATATGTTAAATGTTCAGAATATAGGTGTTTTCCCTTTGCAGGCATCTAGAATATTTTTGGCTATTCTCTTCTTTTATTTCACTTAAATTGCTTTTAGAACACTGGGGCTTATGCATCTGGACTCTGATTAAAATATGCCTTAAGCTCTTATCCTTAATTCCCCATCAGTGCCAGAATTAAAGAGAACAAAGACCTATATGTTCACTGCAGCCTTCAATTAGGCCTAATTACCAACTTTCATACAGTTTCATTATACAGTACTGACTTCTTGTGAGATGTTCTTTATATTCATGATGTCTTGGTAGTTGCTTATAAAAGTGCAAGTTTAAATTTTTTTCCTGAGGAATTTTCAGGAAACTTACAACCTTTCTGAAGTAATTTTTGTAAAGTTGGATCAAAGCGGTATAACAATCCATTTTAACAGATGAAAAACAAGATGTTTACATTTCATTATGCCCAGAACTCTGATAGGAAAACTCAGGGTTTACACAGATTATTCTCTAAGATATCTCGTCCCACCCCCAGTTCTTAGTCCTTGGGTCACCTGAATAATCCACTGTGAGCTTCAAACAAAGGGCTTCTCCACCAACCCTGTGCTGCTCTCGCCCTCGTACTCAGAGAAAACAAGCAGACATTGATGTTCTGTAAGAGACTGGCCGATCTTGTAGTAGTCCTTATGTTCCACAGAATGACTGTCTTCTGCTGCATCAGGTCCTTCCTTCCCTTTCAAAAGAATCATGATGTCATTTGATACATTCTAAGATATTAGCACCTCCTAAGGTTGAATCATATGAAATTAACACTTAGGTTAAAAACCATCAAATATTGGCAATTTCATTTGAGTCAAACCTAATTCTATTTAGAACTGTTTCTAGCATATGATGTCAATATAGAGATCTGCTTTTCAGTGAAGTAATCATTTCCATTGAGTTTTTAAATCTTTTTTTTTTTAAATTTTATTTATTTATTTATTTATTTTTGGCTGCGTTGGGTCTCCATCGCTGTGTGTGGGTTTTCTCTAGTTGCGGCAAGCTGGGGCTACTCTTCATTGCGGTGCGCGGGCTTCTCATTGCAGTGGTTTCTCTTGTTGTGGAGCACGGGCTCTAGGTGTGGGGGCTTCAGTAGTCATGGCTCATGGACTTAGTTGCTCCGCGGCATGTGGGATCTTCCTGGACCAGGGATCGAACCTGTGTCCCCTGCATTGGCAGGCAGATTCTTAACCACTGTGCCACCAGGGAAGTCCCTCCACTGAGTTTTAATGTAATCCAGTTCTTGCTTTTCTTATAGACAGTGATTCCCTAGACATAGTGTGGTGCAGTAAGTATGATACAGAAATTGGGTCAGTATAATAGGAAAGCTGTCTCAGCAGACTTTTTTTTTTTTACTGTTTCCACTCAGTGTCCACTGAAAGCCATGTCTGCAGGTCTTCTAGGTCTGTGTCAGCTGCAATTTCAAGGCCCAGGTTTTGTCTCACTGTGAAAATCCTTCCCTGGATTTCCGTTCTATGTAATCGCTTCTTACTACTGAGAAGACTGACGTACAGCTTAGCACGTTCTATTTGGATTCTCTTTTTTGTTTAAAACACAGTGGGTGTATGTCCTGGGTCCACACTAGATGATTTCTTGAGGGTGTGGTTGGCAACTGTCCTTCTCTGTCTCAGCTTTTCCAAAGGTGACTGACTTTCAGTGAATGTTGATAGATTTAAGGTATTAAAGTCCTCATTGAAATTTTTCTTTTTCAGGATGGACTTTTTCTTAGCTGGTCTAACATATGATTTATAGTCACATTTCTAAAAAGGCAGTGCAAACTAGTGTAGTTGTGTGTAACTGTCGATGGTTCTGTCTCTTGATGGAATCAACCTCAAGTGCATTCTTCCTGAGTCACTGTGGCTTTATCACCTTCTCCTGGGAGGTCCAGGACACATGTTCTCATTTTTCAGGGGTATGGTGACATGGACATGAATTTATAGTTATACAAGTACAAAAAACATCATACTATATGTAAACACAGCATTTTATAATTTTAAAAGTGCTTACTTTTAGATAAAAACATGTTAAAGAAATTTTTAGTTGCTAAGGTCTAAACAATATCTGTGTCTCCTTTTTCATGCTAATCTGATGGAGAAAAGGATTATGGGAAACAGCAGATTCAGTGGAACATATATATAATGAAGTTTTTATTTAAATTATACCCAAATTTTCTTTCAAGTTAATTAAAACAATAATTTTCCCTTTCCTTCTCACAGTGCACTGTAATATTGAGAATGTCTTTTTCTCATTTCACATTTATAATTACATAATATGGATATGCCGTATACTTTTGGCAACTAGAAAGTGGCAGTCTTATTGCTGGATATCAGGTCTTTAAAATTTTATACCTTTTCCTTTTGCTAAAAATATATTGTTTATATGATAATCATATCTTGAACATTAGGAAAATTTTTAACAAGAGAACTAGCCCAATGCTTATTATTTATTAGTACTCATAGTGATAGCAGTATATGAACATATTCAAAGTCTCAGTGAGTTTCTGAGTTTTCTCTTTCTAATAAACAGGGAGAAAAACCTTACATAGAACACTGCTGTGTAAAACCAGTAAAAAGCAA
This sequence comes from Lipotes vexillifer, assembly GCF_000442215.2. Taxonomy (NCBI): domain Eukaryota; kingdom Metazoa; phylum Chordata; class Mammalia; order Artiodactyla; family Lipotidae; genus Lipotes; species Lipotes vexillifer. Next base: position 2,482,576 of record NW_006775077.1, on the reverse strand, counting down.
GTGCTCTGTCGGAAGCTGCAAGGGGGGCTGGGCCAAAGACCATGTCAGTGGTGGGGCACCTTCTCTGCATCTCAGAGAAGCTGTGTCTTCCTCATCAGATTAAACAGAATCTCTTTATACGTAGAGCTCTTTTACTTGTATAGTAAGCCATTGACTTTTTCACCTTTAGCATTTATAATATTGTTGATCCCTAAGTGATGAGACATAATGTAAATTTCTGTGGAAATTCCAGTTTGAATCTGACGTGCTCAGGTGCCGCTGAGTCTGAGCCCTTAACTTAGCTGGTGTTAGATCTCAGTACAGCTTTATTTACTGTGCTCTGCTTGTCATAGGTATCTATGCCTCTGAAGAAGTGATTAAAACCAAAAGTCTAAACAGATCCAACTGCTGGAGTTGATGAAAATAAAGAAAGAATGAAAAAAATGTAAGAGCGTAATCATTCTTAGCTAGAGATGTAAGGTTGGGATAAGTTAAAATCTGTAAGGTAATGTTCTAGTTTTCAAGTTCAGTGGTAAATTCATAGATATTCATTATATTATTGAGTGAATCAGTAAAGTAAAATGGGGCCACAAATGGATCAGTGATGAGCAAACTTATTTTTGGCCCAGTTTTGTGCCTTGACGTCTATGTAGTGAGACCGTGATTTGCCACATTCGCATGACCCACATCATATGCTTGATGGGAAACAAAGAAAGTTGGTTTCAGAAAACTTTCTATTTAGTTCTCTAGCTAGTACTGAAAGTACCCCATTCAATGAAGGAGAAAATTTTATTGACTCTTGAAGAGATGGCTCTCTTATTGGTAATGTTATGAATGGAATACATCTGGCTTTCAACAAAAATGTCAATTCTTAGAAAATCATTAGTCTGTAAACATTTATCTGAAATAACAGTGGGGAACTATTAATTCATGTGGCTGTTAGCTCACTTTTATTATGAGAAAAGTTTGACTTGGAAATTTTAGGAAGTGTTTTTCCTTGCATGAGGTCAAGTTGGCAGTGGAGGGACCCTCAGCTCACCCTGCCATAGAGAAGCACTTTCTTCTGAGTGAAGCAGCTCTTAGAGGAGAAGCGTTGGGAAACCAACAGCCGTTCCTCTGGTGGAGCTGCCATCACAGAGAGGTGCATCTCAGGAAGGACCCTGCTCTCACCGGGGATTTGGGTGGCCTGGGGCTGACCTCGCCTGCTG
>NW_006775077.1:2473889-2476389 GCF_000442215.2 Lipotes vexillifer | reverse complement strand
AAACTTTGATTACTAGGAATTTAGCTGTGATTTTATGAGTTTTCCCATATGATTGCCCACAAATTTTTATGTTGACTAAAACTGTAAATTGTTTAAACTGACCAATCAAATTACTTAGCAATTAAACCTTCAGCAAAATTGTAATTCATTTTAAATTTAGCACAGAGGTTTGAGGCTCTTTCTGAGGAGAATAACTGAAGTTAATAGTGAAATACGTAAATTCAGTGTTTTGCATGAACTACTTCCCATAGGACAAAAGCATTCCCAGCCCTGGTACAGGAAAGGTTTCCACTAATGCGAATCAGTGTTGTAGTAAATGATCACTTGGGAGAATTACTGCTTTTGAATTGTATCTAAATTTCATTCTTCAAAGCATACATTTTTAAAATTTGTGTTTCATTCCTAATATGTGGCACTTCAAATTTTAATATTTAAACTCACATGCAATTGAAGTCATGTAACATCGATTTATATTAGATATTACCTGTTATGCTGAGAATTGTATAACCTGAGAACATTAAAAAGAGTAAGTTGGACATTGGTACCAAAAAATAGTGTTTAAAAAGTTCTCATTGCTGTTCATGTCTCTAGATAGAGACGGTGATAATGTGCTCATGTAATGTATGCTTCAACTCTGTGTCCAAATTTAATTGTTTGGATTAATGTATAGCGTTCATCTGTTAACTAAAGATTTCTTGCGTGCGCATGCGTACGGGCCCAGGTGCAGCAAGGAGCACTGGGATGAATTTTTAATCTGAATTTACATATTCAAATTAGTTTTAGGTGCATTTGTCACTTTGAGGTTCTATTTCAACAGTGTTGCCATTCTTGACAAAAATCTTTGTCTTTGATCTCTTTACTAGATTGTTAGCCAAAGCCTACCAATACCATTACTTTAGGATTACACTTCAGTTTTGGCTCAAAATATCATGGTCTAACTTAATCACTCATTTCCTTGATTACTCATGACTTTCAATAACTTTAGTAACAATGGAAGATTTTCTGTCATTAAGGAGAGTCAGAGGAATGTCCTTAGGTACGCACAGATACCTACACACGGTCTTTCCCTGCATTTCTTAAGTCAAATAAAAATATTCATGTGACATCACCTGTGCACAAAGTACATTTACTCAAAAGATAAAATGAACTAAGTTGTGTGAGTGACTTCTGAATTTGGTCTACTTTATGTAGTACTTGGTCTCAGCGCTACACACCATTTTTCTATTGTAATTTTGTTATTCTGGCGCTAATTTTGTATACTTTCTGACCTCTGAGCCTGCTGATTAATTTGTATTCTATTACTGTTTTAATTCAGCTGTGATTTTCTTTGTTCTTATAATACTTTTTTATTCTCAGAATTTTCCAATAAGCAAAACTTTAGTCACATTGCTCCCCATCCCCTAACTTTTCTAGTGGTAGAGATCATTTATCTTTTCTGCCTGCTTTCTGGTAGTGTTGTTTAATGAAAATTCATGTTTTTCTTACTATTTTATGGCCTAATTAATTATTTCAGTTTTAAAGGAAAGTGAGCAGTTCAAAAAGAACAGAATGAATGTATATGCATATGTATATGTGTGTATATATATCTACATGTATATATGTTATTGTGATAGAAAGAACCCTAAAACCAATCTTTATCATTTCTTGTTGGAAGCATACATCAACTCAGATCATTTTAATACTGAAATTTTTGACCAGCACAACTTAATTTGTTGCCTGCATAGAATGGAAGCCCAGTGTCACAGTAAATGTTTCTCTGTTGAATATGGTTTTTTCTTGATTGCTACTAGATAATTTGACTTCCTTTGTCCATGACTTTCTCTATCACCGATAAGAAGACTTTTTTTTTTTTTTTTTTTTTTTTTTTTTTTTTGTTATTTGCGGAGCACAGGCTCCGGACGCGCAGGCTCAGCGGCCATGGCCCACGGGGCCCAGCCGCTCCGCGGCATGTGGGATCTTCCCGAAACGGGGCACGACCCCGCGTCTCCTGCACCGGCAGGCGGACTCTCAAGCACTGCGCCACCAGGGAAGCCCAAGAAGACTTTTATGTAATATTTCAGTTTATTATTTCAGGAACTATATAATTACGACCATTATTTGTAACTCAAGCATAGTTTGTTAACATTCAAATTCATCATACCAATATATATATAGAATTCTATTGATGTTTCAAGAAGTCATCCTAAAAATGTAAAGTGTTTTTCCATACCTTGACATTTTGTTAGGTCTTGTTCATTCTTTTATTAAAATAGCTCAGAAAATAAGTAGCTCATACTTTTGTTGATGTTCTATGATAATTCCTGTTTGAGACACTTTGAAATGATAATGATATTGATGTTATATGAATCTTGTCTTGATCACCAATTATTAACTTTTTTTTAAACTTGTTTTATCTTGAGCATGGTGAATATTTAGTATGTCATAATATTTTTGGTCAATATATATGAGATTAATTTTATAAAACTGCCTTATTTTTTTTTTTTTTTTTTTTTTATTTTTT
>NW_006775077.1:2455461-2473779 GCF_000442215.2 Lipotes vexillifer | reverse complement strand
TGGCACACGGGCTCAGTAGTTGTGGCTCACGGGCTCAGTAGTTGTGGCTCACGGGCTCTAGAGCGCAAGCTCAGTAATTGTGGTGCACTGGCTTAGTTGCTCCGTGGCATGTGGGATCTTCCCAGACCAGGGCTCGAACCCATGTTCCCTGCATTGGCAGGTGGGTTCTTAACCACTGCACCACCAGGGAAGTCCCTAAAACTGCCTTATATTTTCATTTTGTTATCAATGTGCTTTTGTAGAAATCCAGATTTACTCTTTGCATTGTAAATATATTTACAAATGTGGGCCATGAAAACGACAGTTTAATGGTATCAGTGATATTCTCAATCAAGTAGAATGTTCTTTCAGATCATTTGTCAGAGCTTTAAATTGTTAAATTTTATATTTTCTAAGTGTGTTCAATTATATCTTGAAAATGAAAGGCAGTTAAATGTATTATACTTATAAGCACGTACCTCTTCAACCTGTAATTAAGATGCAACTTGGTATTTTGACCAAAATTTCATAACAGAGAGCAGGTACACATGAATGTCTCTTAGTTGGTTCGCTTTTGATGCCAATGATAGCAGTGCAATAGATAGAAAGCCAGTACTAGTTTATGAGCTTCACATGGAAAAACATTCCTCTGTAGCAGCAGTGAACACCTTTAACCTCTTCCAGTCACCTCTAAAATTAATGCTGCTCGTTGTGGAAATGACAGAATGAGAGTGTGAATTACTTTGTATTAACAATGAACACTCCCAAAGTCTTCAGAGTACATAGGCCCTACAGAATGGTAATGTGCACATGACCTTGCTAGAAGAAAATGCTCTTCCTTAAAAGTATAGCCATTTCCTTGTCCCTTCTCATCTCATGTCAGAATCTCTTTAAAAAACAAAACATTTTATTTTGAAAAGAACTTCTTAATTAAGTGAATTATGCTTGCTAAAACATGCAGTCAGCATATATGAGGGCAGAAATAGAATCACAAATCTCATCACTCCAAGACCATTGCCACTGTTAGCTCTTGCTAATGTCTCTTATTCATTAGTAACTTTTCTCACTTCTCGTGTGTGTATAAATGCATGTATAGAATTTTGTATAAATGAGAATCATACTGATCATAATATTTTGCTACTTCCTTTGTTTCATTCATATGTCATGGATGTTATCCTCTAACTTTATAAATACAGATTTGAATTGTAATTTAATGGCTTTATAATCTATTGTTTATACATATCATGATATTACTATTTAACGGACATTTGTAATGTTTCAAAATCTTTACTGTGAGAACAGTATTGTGTGTAAGTCTTTTCTCAAGTTATTAAATTATTTTTCTTGTGTAAATTCTGGAACTACTGAAGTTACCCATATTTTGTTACATTTGATAAGTCTTCCACCTCGTTCTCCCAACAAGGCATGGTTGTTATTTTACTGTGTGTACTGGATGGATGGAGAAGAATGATATTTTTATTTTACATGTTTTATGTAACCAAATACAAAATGTGAGATTTCAAAGAAAATTCTTACTTGCTTTGCATTAGAGCAGCTTTAAAATTCCTCTGGTACTCATTTCATCATCCCTTTTATTAACAGTATTTTGATAGAAGATCTTGAAAAATATTCTGGGTGTTTGAAATATCAAGTAGCGATTATCCAGTGAAAGAAAATAATAAAGCTTAATATATTAAATTTAGATTTCATATTTTTATGTTACTAGTTTTAATGTGAACACATGTATACTCAAACTCTTGATATTCCAGGAAAGCTTTAATAATTAAGTTTGTAATTGTCAAAGGTTAATGATAAATATGGCAGCCTGAGTTCTAACATAGAGTTAGCTATCAGCCAACCCTTAGTGGAAGTTTTCTCCTCGTCCAATGTGTGGGAATTCTAAGGTAGCTTAAGATATCATACCATATAGAATTTAATAATGGCAGATAAGGAATGGATGTGATGATCCTTTTTTTTTTTGTTAAATGAAACAGACTTTTTCTGACTCTTACTGGGTGGTAGATAGTGAGAGCGAGCCCCAGCTTTACCACCCTGTAATTCTTAGAGAATGTTGTTACCTGTAAACGTCAAATGAACGTACCAGTACCGCAAGCGCTCAGCCTTCCAAGCCCCATCTTGAAACGCTTTACCCCAGTCTTGAGCTAACAGACTGAGCGGAGGCCCTCGGTGCTTCTCTGCAGTGTGGAGTTGGTGCTGGCCTTCCTGGAGCTACAGTTGTCCTGGGTTAGCTCTTCCTGATGGCTTTGCCCTTGGCGGGAAGGCTCCTCTTCCCCAGCCCTGTGGCTCGTGACTGTGCTGCTGCGGGGCCACTCGTGGCAGTGAGACTTGAACTCCCTATCAGAGAAAACTTGCCTGACCATCTAGAATGTGGCTTTGGGATTTCTCTTTATTTAGAACTGAACATGGCAAAATTCATTTTGTACTGTCAAGTAAAGATGCACAGTGTTTACCTCTTGAGAGAAAAATATTTCCCTCACACATAGTTACAATTTTTAAATTGATTTTCTGAAATGTTTTATGTGGTTTCTTTTACATCTTACTGGATTTTATCAGAAACTTTAAAAGGGCAGATTTTAAGAAATGGGTCAGTCTTACCAGAAAACGTATAACTTGTTCTCATTCCATATGAAAAAGAGAGTTTGGTATTTCTACTTTAGTCATATTTATCTAAGAACCAGGGAAGCTGTGTTGTGTTACCCTGGGTCCGGATGTCAGCAGTGAATGGCAGAGATAATGTGGTTTTTATCAATATTAATACTTACTGGGGCACCGTTTCAAAAAGGTCAGGAATGACAGAGCAAAAAATTTTCACGAGAATATGCTTTATAACGTGTCTTGAAAACCTGAAGCAGTTCAAGCCACTTGATTGTCCTCGGCTGCCGAGGAAAGGCTGCATCTCGAGAACTCAGGACGTTGCCGAGAATACAGAGCAGCAGGACCTCGGCAGTGCCTCTGCGGGTCAGAGTCCGTGTGGGCTCCTGGGAGCTGCTGTGACCCCAAGCGGGAAGGGGGGCTGCGGACTGACTTAGCAGAAGTCACAAACGCTCCATTGTCTTCTTTCTTTTATGTGGAGGATACTTCTTTGCACACTTGAGTTATTTGTAAGTCATCCCACATTTGTAGACTGGTCTCGTGCTTTTCCGAGAGGAACTGTGGTTTTAATAATTACGCACTCAGTTTTTATTGAATTGCCCTCATCAAAGATTTTTTAAGAACCTCTTAATATTGTGGGGTTAGACTTTTTTTGAAACCTGACTATCCAATCACAGTTTTTCTCTGCTTGCCATGTGACCAATGCCTAGCATTACCAGGAAAGATCATATTAATTACTTTAATTAACACGTGACTTTAGGAGTCTTAGATTAATCAGCACGTGACTGTTGGTTATCTGTACTCTTGTGGGAATTTTTCGCCACCAAATGCAAATACCAGGCTAAAAATATTGCTTTGTTTGTGCGTGGAGAGAATATTCATTGCAGTAGTACTGTACGTTCAAGAAAACAGAAAGTAATTAAAATGCTGATTACTATAGTAAATCTCTAAAATGTCCTATTATTTGTATTTCACATGTGCTCACATTTCTGAGAAGTTAGCTTTTGCACAGCAACCTACCATGATTATCTGATATCCTCCGGAAGGTTAGCTGAGTTGTTTCCTATATTACTTAGGAAAAAAGTTCTTTTCACAATTGAAAATGTCAGCATCAATTTAAAGTAACACTAAGCATGTGCTCGCTTTCTGAATATTATCCTCCAGCCACCCTGCCGAGGATCTGGCTGTGACAGTTTGATTAGATCATCAATCCTCACTGTTAACAGCACTTTTCCTGAACACCTGGGCTGCCGGGTCACATCTGAATCCAGCTACCGTTGTTTCCGTGACCCAACGTGCGCTCACCATAGCAATTTACATTATGTGCACAAATTAAAAGTTACCTTATAACAACAGTTTACTTTAAAAACTGACCTTGTTTTCCCCCACGTTAAAGTTATGTCACGTTACAGGAGTTGCGTTTTTGTATATATGATGAAAGACCCTTTGAGACACAGTCACCCGCCGTGACGAAGGTGTTGTTTCTTTTTTTCTTTTTATTTAGGCTCTTCGATCAGAATCTCTATAATGAAAATAATCTTGTCTTTCATCTTCTTGTGCCATTTTGAAATCTGCTTTGATTGCATTTAAAAATTTTTCATTACATTTCACTAGATTTAAACCTAAAAAAAATTGAATTTGTCATATATTGCTGAAAATCTTTCTGCTTTCTGCTCCCAAATTCTCCACTTGAACTGTCACAGTGGTCTGATTTATACTTTCCTATTTATAGTTGTAGTGATAGAGATAAATACCTTACTTACATTTTCAGTGCAAATTGTTTAGTAGCATAGTGCAACATAAGCATACTGTTAAAGCTAGCATTATTGGATTTTTCGATACCATAGTTATCTTTAGTTTTCCTCACAACTTTTCATTTATGTAATGAGGGGAGGAAAATACAAAAATTTATGTCATTAAAATTTATGATGCTTTGGAGTAGGGGCCTGACTTCTGCTATTTAACCAAAGTTTTACTCTCCAGGTTTGAACAGTGTTAAGTGTTTCTACCTTATTACTGGTAGAGACAAAGTAGAATCAGATATAAATTGTAGCTGCTCTTTTAGCTGGAACTTATTATTGTTTTTTAGTTTTTAATTGTTCATTATTTTAAGGTATATGTGAATATTGTATAAGCATGTCAAAGTGGTGTGCTGTTTTGTTGAGAAAATCATAATATCTCTCCCTGATTTCTCAACTTTTTAATTCTTTCATTCTTTCATGTTTAATGGAAGAGCATATGAGTTTATATACAAAAAGGACTTTGCTAGGGCTTCCCTGGTGGCTCAGTGGTTGAGAGTCCGCCTGCCGATGCAGGGGACACGGGTTCGTGCCCCGGTCCGGGAAGATCCCACGTGCCGCGGAGCGGCTGGGCCCGTGAGCCATGGCCGCTGAGCCTGCGCGTCCGGAGCCTGTGCTCCGCAACGGGAGAGGCCACGACAGTGAGAGGCCCGCGTACCGCAAGAAAAAAAAGGACTTTGCTATTACTGATGCACTGTATTTTTTTCTAAAGATGTAACTCTTTTGGAATCATTAAAATCTTTCATTCTTATTTTTTATGACCTATTACTTCATATGTAATAGGACATAGGAAAATGTTACTAAATAATACTAAATATTCTTAAGTAAGATTATACTTTGTAGAGACCAAAGCCAACATGTATGTGTTCTGGGGCAATGAGTGAGCACTGGTCTGCTGGAGCCATAGGCACATATATCCCAGTCAAGCTGCCTCTCTTACCTTGGACCACTTACGGTTTCATTAGCATGGCTAATGTTCATAATAGAATCTTTATCATATCTCAGAAAGTTTGGAACAGTGGTAAACTCCTGGGCATTTGACAGTGGCACAATGTGATATGCTGAAAGTTCATTTGCTTAATAACTGGTTGACCTAGTTTTAATTCAGCCTTTTCTCTATCCAGCTGTGTGACCTTGTGTACATTACTTTAAATCTCTGTCTCAGTCTTTGCATGTGTGGGATTCTAGGAAGAAAGTGAGAGCTGGGGTTGCAGCACTTGAGTCCTGGCTGTGTCCATAAGTAGCTTTATTTCCTTGGACAAATCTCTCTGACTCTCAGAGTCTTAGTTTCATTATCAGTAAAGCTGATATGATAAGGTGTAGACTACTGTGAGGATCCAGTGAGATAATACGTGACAGGTACTATGAGGGAAGTAAAATAACATGCTGTAATGAAGAAAACTCTAGCATAGGATTATTAAAATCTAGTACCTGAGTTTTAATCCTAACACAGCCATTTTAGTAACTCATGCAGCCTTAGCCAAGTTATTGAACCTCTGATACTCAGGTTATTTAACTAAAAATATGGGGAGGAACTCTTTCAAAAATTTCAAAAGGAGTAAATTAGACAAGGTTCAGTATGTAAGTGATGTCGCTGATCGTTTGACATGGAGAAGGTGCGCTGCTCATGTGCGTCACCTTTACCTGGTGTGTATGTTAACTTGACAAGATGTACCAATGCTCAGTCTGGTTTTGAGTGGAGTGGTGAGTGAGGTAAAGGCATTCTTCTGGCACTTACGTTCTTGTGGAAGAGTCAGAAAATGTGCGAGCCAATAAATAATTTTAGAAAGCAGTGGGTGCTATGGAAAGAATGAAGTGGGGTGAGAGGCTAGGAAGTGACAGGTGAGCAGGGGTTAGTATTATTAGACTGTTCAGGTAAGGCCATTCCAAAGCATTTTGTAAAAACTATTTTTGAGATAATCGTAAACTCACATGCAGTTGCAAGTAATACTACTCTGTATTTTAACATAAAGATAATGAAGCTAAGACTCATTTCTGAGGCAGTTTGAGCAGAAACTTGGAACGATGAGAAGGACTGCGTCAGAGCACATTCTGGGCAGAGGGGATAGAGTGCAGACTCTGAAGTGGGAACACATTTGGGGCCTTGGGTGTGCTGAGCAGGGTCCCCGGAGCTGTGCCATATGCCCACAGAGGTGCGTGTGCTGAGGACAGCCAGGCAGCAGTCTGATCACGCGGGACTCTGGAAGCCGTGGTGAGGCCTCGTGTGCTTTGTGCCATGGATATTCGTGGAAACGTTTTGAAAGGGCAAGCAGCACTTTGGACAGTCACTCTAGTTGTGCTACAGGACATTGCTCAAGGTTTCTCTGTGTAATTTTTCAAAATTCTTGACACCCCCCTATTTTTAAACTGGACTTCAACATTTTCATCATAAGTGTAAATAGTTGTACAGGATGTAATTTCTAGTGTATAGTAAAAATTGACATTGTAAAATATTTATGCCACTTAAAAATATATCCAAGAGACTTAATACAATGGTGATTTGATACACACTATCATCCACTTAAACAATCCATGACTAAGTTCTTCTTTAGCTGTCAGAAAATTTATATTTGTTGTTCTTTTTTTTTTTTTTTTTTTTGCGGTACGCGGGCCTCTCACCGTTGTGGCCTCTCCCATTGTGGAGCACAGGCTCCGGTCGTGCAGGCTCAGCGGCCATGGCTCACGGGCCCAGCCGCTCCACGGCATGTGGGATCTTCCCGGACCGGGGCACGAACCCGTGTCCCCTGCATCGGCAGGTGGACTCTCATCCACTGCACCACCAGGGAAGCCCTCCCAGGATTCTTTAAAAATAAAGCAAGAACTGAGGCAGTCCCATTCTAGGGAAGGCATGGATCTTTGCTGTGGGTTTTTTTGCCTTAGTGAAATAAAGTTCTGCTCGCTTCAGTGTTTCTTACCTGTTCTCTTTTTGCTTTCCCTCCTTTAGAAGTAATGTCCTTCACTGATAATAATTCAGGATCGATGAGGCACGATCTCTAAGCAAAATTGTCATCGCTGTCACCATCCCATCCACAGTATACCTGAATTTAGAACATTTGAATTTAGGCCAACCGTCCTGTGTCCCTTTGTATAGCAATATGTACAAACAAGGAAAGCCCAGAAGCTCCTCCAGGATTATGGTGCCTTGATTATAAAAACCGCTTTTCCAATAACAGTAGTTTCTTGGGTTCCCCAGTGACTTTTTACCACTTTGGAGCACAGGACAGGATGGGTGAGAAGGATGCCTTCCTTTTGCTCAGTGAGAGAAGGGCTGTTGTGAATAAGATGTGGTTGAGAATCCCTGGCCCGTGGTTCTGCCTCAGGAGCTTTCCTCGGCAGATCAATAAATGGAAGGAGAATGAACGGAGCTGGGGATCAGGAATCGATATCTTTACCCCGCCTGGACTCGTAGCCTCTTCCATGTGCCCTCCAAGTGTAAGGAGCTGACTGGTCATGGCATAGAGCATAGACGGTGAGCGGAGGACACTGAGAGGAGTTAGTTCAGGTGAGGGACAGTGGGGTTTGGATCAACAGGATAGGATGTATCAGATTTGTGATACATTTTGAAGGCGGAACCAATGGCACTTGCTGAAGGATTGATATAAGTTAAGAGGGGGGGATCAAGACTGCAGCGGATGGTGTCAGTGATGATGCCTTTAACTGAGATGCAGACACCTGGAAGGACAGCATATTGAGAATTTGGGAATCAAGAGTTAGATGTGAGGTACTGTGGGCCGTTCAAGTGGAGATGGTGACTGGGAAGGTATATCGGTAGTTCTGGAAGTGAAGGCAGAGGCCAGGTCTGAAAGGACACCTTTGGGAGGAGAGGCCTGTACCTGTTGCCTGAAGCCAACACTGGGTATGATCTGCAGATGCGGCGTGGAGAAGAGGAGGGAAGGGGTCAGGCCTTGGTGTCCACGCAGAGGTCAGCGAGGTGCGGGGGAAGCTGCCGTCGGATCGGGTAGCTTGTGGGCGCACCGTGGAGTGTGGGCATCTTTAACACTAAGTGACAAAAGTACTTCAAGGAGGGACTTGATATTTGGGTAAATTATCACTTGTGACATCAAGACACAGAATTAGGTATTCAAATTCTTACTGAGTCTAAACTGGAGTTTGCTGAACTGGATGGTTTTTGAGATTCCATCGTTCCGCAAGTCCTAGGGTTCTGTAATGTCAGACCTACCTCTGAAGACAGGCTCCGGGCCTTTGTTAAAAGGGCTTTTCTGGTAATGGTGGTGCTATAAGAAAACAGAAGGTGTCCTCCTCTTGTGACTGGCCTCTGTATTGCCCACACTATCCACAGGTCATTCTGAAAACTCAGGTAAATCAGTCCCAGCCCCGTTTCCTTTTTTCTTAAGAGAATTGTTACGACGTGAGTAAATCCTGAATCACTTTCACTGTCACCCCCTTGCATATTAGAATGTCTTATTCAGTTAACAGAAGTGATGTTGCAGTGATGCCGCATGGTTGCAAAATAACTTCCCTTGGGCAGTCTCTTTTGGGATCCTCCTAGCGAGTGATTTTTTTAGTCTTTTTCCTAAATATGTTTATGGTTCTGAGGTAGAGTAAAATAACGAGAGGCCTTTACTCCATGATTTATTCTGTTTCTATTTTTGTATTTTTAAAAGATGCTCATTTCGTGGTTGGTATTTTGCATGTCATAAACTTTTATAGTTACTCATTTCTGAACATGAGAGTTCCGGTATATAGTTTTGTGTTTTTTAAGATATTTTGAGATGTTGATGAAACTGTCATAGTTATTCTATTGTTTTATATCTTAATTATCAAAGAAGATTTATATTTTTTTCTATTAGTAGTCTCATCAGTTGATATATTGAATTGTCTTCTTAGAATGCATTAGGATTGTGCTGTGAAGTCCATGTGTGTTTTAAAGCTGAATATCATTATATAGTTATATCTTGCGCTTAGTCTTAAACTATTAGCAGACTGAGAGAAAAGTAAACACCTAGTGTGATTAGGTCAAATACCATGTTTTCGTTCATGTCATCCATTGTATCAGGCAAGTGCGGTTCACAGTTTCATGTTTTTACAAGTCACTTTAATTTTAATTTTGTTTCGTTGCATGTATTTTCTGTTCTCTGTAGTTTTGAGGTTCCCTTTGTGTGTTGCTCCATGGCTATATTTTCCCTTTATTTCATTGACCTTAATCTTGGCTTGTTATTCTCTTAACTTTCTTTTATAAGCTTTATATCATTTAATCAGTGTTCTTGTTTCCTTCTCTTGAATGAAACAGTAGGGCAGGCTATTTGAGAGCACAGCCATTGTTTCAGACAGTTCTGGATTTGTGTCTTAGCTCTGCCACTTACGAATTATGAGACCTTTGGCAAGTAGCTTAGACTTTCTATGTATAAAAGGAAGTAATAATATTTATCTCACAAAGCTGTGAAATTTAAATGTGTCATAAATTTTCTATTACATAACAAACTACTCAGTACATTGCCTACAAGGCCGTCTTTATCTGATTCAAATCTATCATCTTCAATCCCGTTTCCCTCCATACCATGATGGAACAGCCAGAACTTGATTTTCCCACAATATTGCATTTTATTTTTCTAGATAGCCTATAGTTCTTTTGAAGACAGTGTCTCTTCCTTCCACCCCAGCTGCTCTTCTTTTTGTCTTTGGGTTTTTGCACTTTGATTATAATGTGACGTGTGCCTGTGTGTATATGCATGCGTGTACCTCTGTGTGCCTCTATGCACACGTGTTTTTTCACTCTGCTTGGAGTTTGCTGAGCCTCTCGAATGTGGAGGTTGATGTCTGGCTTCGGCTTTGGAGTTTCGTGGCTGTTATGTCTTTGGATATTGCTTTTGTCTCTCCTCTTCTTCTGGGACTCCAACTACATATGTGATGGGCCTTTCTGCTGTGTCCCTTGTGCCTACCATGCTCCGATCTGTTCTTTCCATTTTTTCTTCTCCTTATTCTTCAGTTTTAGTATTTTCTGTTGACTGTCTCAGAATTCACTAATCATGTCCTTTGCCATGTCGACTTTTCTTTCAAGTCATCCAGTGGATGCTTAATGAAAGATATTTTACTTTTTAGTTAAATGTTCCTCTGATTTTTTTCACATAGATTTCAGTTTTCTCTTGCAGTTCTCCATTTTTTCATCCATTTTTGTTCCTCTTTTTATCTATTTTATTGGTCATGATGATCATACTTATTTTATTCTTTGCGTGTTTTTACTCTGAATTATTGGCTGCATTTTTGATCCATTTGCATTTCTTGTAATTTCTGAGTTGTGTGCTCAGTGTGGAGTATGAGAGAACAGAGGCCCAAATGGTTTCCTGTGATGGGGAGAGGACCGTCTCTCCTGTTAGGCAGGAGGCGGGAGGGGTGACCATCTCTCCCGACAAGGGAGTGTGTGCATCGGGCGGCTCTCGGTGCCCCCGGGGTTTGGCTCTCTTCCTAAGCTGTGGACATGCTGTGCTTTGGATTGAGACCCAGTGGTGAAGGTGGGCTGCCATTCTTCTGGGGGGAGGAAATGGCCTCCGACCAACAGCCTGGCTGGGAAGGGCTTCCTGTCTCTGGAATGACAGTTCATCTACGTCTGGTCATTCCACTGCTTCCTTGATGTCACAGGGGGGCAAGGTGGTGGTGATGAATCTGCCTTTTCTGGATGTCGCAGTGGGGCTGTGGCTGCTCCAGTCCTATCAGGGAGTGGAAGTCCATGATTTTTCAGAAAACTTAGAAACTGTGATTAGTTAATAAACCTTTAAGGTAGTATTGAAAAAATTCTTAGTAACTGAGTGAAGGAATAAAGTGATGCATGGAGCAGGTGTTCCGTTAGCTGCTTTTTTGCATTGGCTGTGTGGTGCCCAGCCATCCCTTTATACAGGAATATGTCATTTCTAGTTGTTTTATTGGAAACATGTTTGAGTAGCATTAAGAAAAATTCATATTCAAATTATATCCTTTTTTGTTAATGGTTGATATTAATTTTAAAAGATCCTAAATTTTGCTTATTTGAACTGTTTTTAAAATTTGATCAACTTAAATGTAAGATTCCCAGTGAAGTAGAAAGTAGTAGTCCAGTTTGTTGAAGAACAATCAATAAGATTTTATCCTCTATCAGAGCTAACAGTGTCTTGATTGTAATTCTGGATAATTGCAAACAGAGAAAGAAACAAACAAAAAGTACTTTTATTACGAAGCTGGATTTTTAGGAAATAAATTTTTAAAAATAGGATTTTTTTTATATCTTTTAAAAATGACATCTGATTGCATAAATAATTCTTATGTAATTTAGTGAAACTTTTAATTTTATTTTTGCATCTTTGTTAAAGAGATTCAAATACCCCATCAGCAGTTTATTCTATAGGACTTTTCATGCTTCCTTCATTTAGATACTGTCTGGTCTTCCCACAGCTTCCTGGATATCACACATTTGCAAATTACCCACATTTACTTTGTTTAAAAATTTTTCTAACTTCACATTGTGAAAATAATTCGAACATACAGATACATTAATGAGAGCACTGTGATCGCTGTGCCCTGACCACTCAGACTCAACATCTGTAGGATTCGTCTTATCTGCTTTCATCCCGTCTTCTCTCTCATATTCCCTCCCCATAGCCAGTAAGAAGCCAACTTTATTTTGTATTTTGGGTTTATCCTTCTCTTGTTTTAAACACAAGCAAATATGGAATATATTGTATTTTGAGGTTTAAAACTGTAAGATTTTCTTTTTCACAGTACTAATCAGTAATAACGTTGATTTTCCGTGATTATTGATGTCCTTTATAAAAGAGATTAATAAGTAATTTAGCTAAGTTGAAACAGTTAGGACATATTGGGATCAAGTTGAAGATGAAGTCAGTCTAGGTCTAGAGCCTGTTTCTAGCTATTATCTCTGGCTGCCTGGTGGTGTACCAACCTGAGTCCTCTCCTGCTGCCTGGTGGTGTACTAACCCTGAGTCCTCTCCTGCTGCCTGGTGGTGTACATAACCTGAGTCCTGTCACTTGTTTCAAGCTCTTCCTGTAAAGTCACGATATGACTTTAATATTTTAGATTTTTTCTACTTTACTGTGTATATAGATTATTATTGCCAAAGCATGACTGTTGCTTCCTTACTACACAAACCAAACAAAGCAATAGTGCGCCATGCCTCCTAATAACATTTTGGAGTTCTTTATATGTTGTTCCCACTCTGCACAATATGTATCCAAATGCCGATTCCATTTACTTTTCCACACAAATCCTTAGGATTTGACATGTGAGGTTTTTTTATGCTCATGGTTATGCACATTCCCGATTGGAAGTTGTAGAATGTACTAGAAGCTATTGTATGAAAGGACATTTTTGGGTTTGTTGCTGTTCTGCTACTTTGTGGCTTGATCCACCCAGTTAAAGGAAATTCTTGGCTTCTAGGTAACCCTTCTGCAGATATGTTTATGGATACTTGGCTGTTTTTCAGTTGAAGTAGGAGAATCTCATGGCCCACCTCTGACTCAGCCCCCATCAGGTTCACCTTGTGAAGGGCTGAGTGGAACTTTCTCCACATCTCACACTTTCATCCTCATCTAATTCTTTTCTGTTGAAAACTTTCTTCTTATTTCCTTATGCTTAGGTTTATTTCTGTCTTTTCTTACCAGCTTAGGTGTACCTACACACAGATAAATAACACATTTAAAAAATTACTTTTCTGTCAATTCAGAGTCTATCTTTTTGTAAAAAGTGATGATATTTTCCTAATTCTACTAAATGCAAATATCAATACAATATACACAAAGAGAAACATCTAAATATTTTCTCTAGATAATGCACAATAATAAAATAAATGTAATAGTGTTTTTATAATGTTTGCCGAGCTCAGTATAGAAGTTATTTTTTCCTAAGGTGCCAAGTGTATGACAGTATTTTTAGATATAAAAATGTAGTAACTAATTGTTGTCTTTTCCATAAAATAGCAACAGCATAGGTAAAATTCTGTTTTCCCCCCTGAATGCTATTTCTACAAACAAATGAGTTTGAAATCCTTTCTAAGTGGTTATAATTCTTAATCTTGGTGTTGTTATCAATCCTCCATTTGTTATCATGCCACATTTTGTTGGCTTTTTGCTTGGTGGCTTTGATTTATTTAATTCCTGAATTTGGTAGTATACAAGATGAAAAACACTTCATTTGTATTTTTAACTCAATAGTGATGTGATCAGATATGGCATTTGTCAGTTAAATTTATATCCATAAAACTCAATAATTAGAATATTATTCTAATAAGTACATAATCTAATTGCTGAAAGTATTCTTCATTTTAACATGCAAATATATTAATGATTTTGACTTTTGGTCAATATTTGTGTCAAAGACACAAGCCTATTCTAAAATTGTGTATACAATTTGTGTACTAGATAATAAGTAAGGAATTGCTTTCTATAGACCTTTATTCTGTTATGTTCCTTTACCTTTACTCTGTGAAATTTACTAAGGACCTCGTTGATTCCCTTATGTGTTTGTGTGCTAAAATCTATCTCTGAATAAAATCTATTGCTTCTATATGTTAATTATTTTTAGGGTTGATTTTTCATTGCTCTGAAGGCTGAGTGTACTCAGACATTCTAGCAAATACCTGCACTCAGACTGCAGTTACCACGCTAGCTGATATGTCACTAGTACAATTAGTAGTCAGAATCTCAGTTCATGTAGATGGATCACGCTGTCCTCTAAGGAGAAACATATCACAGGGAGACACATCCCATGTGTTACCCTCCCCTTTCAACAATTTGGATTTCTGATTCTTTTTGAGGAAGAGCTGCAGGGACTAAACCTTGGCACCTTTTTTCTAGTCTTAGTGTTTTTTTAATACTGTGTCTGAATGGTGACTTGTTAGAAAACATACAGAATGTTTCCGTATTACTGTAGTTCCCCTTACTTTGAGGAAATTAATGTTCTCAATTCATCTTATAAATAGGTCCCACACTTCCTCTTACTTGGTTCTTTGGTTGGCATTTGTTCCTAAAAATCACATCAGTTATCTTTAATGTGCATACATATAATAATTGGTGAGTATGAAGGAGTGACTTTTGCTATGTTATTTTTGTTTATGAAGTACAAAGTACAAACGAAATTGTGCATTTTTGTAACTTACGGAATTTACTTATAAATTAGTATTAAAATTATGCCACTATTTAAGACATTCGTTTTTGTTTGTTTGTTTTTTAATTTATTTATTTTTGGCTGCGTTGGGTCTTCGTTGCTGCGCGCGGGCTTTCTCTAGTTGCGGCGAGCGGGGGCTACTCTTCGTTGCGGTGCACGGGCTTCTCATTACGGTGGCTTCTCGTTGTGGAGCACAGGCTCTAGGCATGCCGGCTTCGGTAGTTGTGGCTCGCGGGCTCTGGAGCGCAGGCTCAGTGGTTGTGGCACACGGGCTTAGCTGCTCTGTGGCATGCGGGCTCTTCCCAGACCAGGGCTCGAACCTGTGTCCCCTGCACTGGCAGGCGGATTCTTAACCACTGCGCCACCAGGGAAGCTCGAGACATTCGTTTTAAAATTAAATATGTATTTAAAAAATAGATGCATACGTATATACATACGTAAACATGGATTAAGACCTGTGTGTTCAAAATCCCGTGTGACGGTGCTTTGGGGCATGTGAAGATAATTTTAAAAGTAGTAAATACTACCAAGAAGCTGCAGTGTTGGGCAAGAATTATATTAAGTGTGACCATGAAGTGTATTTTTACAGACCGTTTAAAAGCCAATGATAGATTCTAAAGCTACTCTGAATTTTAGAGACGTAGGATTGTGGGTTATCTATAGTCTAGTGGATGGGATCAATCATATTGTGTGGCTTAATTGGGCAGTTTATGTATTGGCTCAAAATTTCATTCTCAGATTTCTTTTTTGTTTTGAAATGTATCAGGGAAATCTTATGTAAGATGATAATTTATCAGTGTGTAAATTTGTCACACTAACCCAGCTTGGGAATGTGAGACGGCGCTTGACCTCAGTGCATATGTGGGGTTTGCATCCTGCGCTCCCAGGGTATGGTCGGTCGTACTGTGCCCACGTTTCCTTCCTGAGTTGGTCACAGAAGTCACAGGTGGTTGGGCAGTGGTGACAACATGGGAACATGTGCCTCCCTTGTGGTGTGGCGCCGTGCTTTCTGTGACTTGAACCTGTGCCTTGTTTTCTTTGGGTCAGATTCTCCCACACTCGATTAATTAACATGAGTTGTTCTTCAATTCCCAACGTGTAGATAATGAAGTGAAGTTTATGTACTACATTTCATTATCATTTTAATCTATATCTCTTGTACATTGTAGTATTTATTTCTTATGTTGTACTTTATTTATATATAATATGCCCTCAGTATGTGTTTATCAGTTTGAGTTTGAATTTTTGCTTCTGCATATTGAATGGCTATTTGCAGAGTTATTTTTAGGTTATCAAAAGAAATTTTTTCACTGTAACGCTTTCCTTGCTTTGGCTAAAATAAGCAAAACTTCTTTTACGCACAGATGTATTTTAATTCAGCAGCTGCCTTCTTACCCATTTTTTTTTTTTTTTTTGCGGTATGTGGGCCTCTCACTGCTGCGGCCTCCCCCGCCGCGGAGCACAGGCTCCGGACGCGCAGGCTCAGCGGCCATGGCTGACGGGCCCAGCCGCTCCGCGGCATGCGGGATCCTCCCAGACCGGGGCACGAACCCACGTCCCCTGCATCGGCAGGCGGACTCCCAACCACTGCGCCACCAGGGAAGCCCTTACCCATTTTTTAAAACACATTTTGTCTAAATCAGAAATCCAAATGCAAAATACAGCACCAAGGAGTATCACGTGCATTTATGGCCCTCTCTGGAGGATTGAGGAACAGATAACATTCATTCTTGTGGCTAGTTTCCAACCTTGACAGTCATTATTAAATACATTTCAATAATATAACTTTAAAACATACTTTTCATTGTATGAAGGCCACTGAACAGGAAAAAAAATACTAAATGTGAGTAAAGACTGCAGGATTTTGGCATGACTCTTGATAAATGATAAAGGAAATAATTTCTCTCCCTCTCCATCTCCATCCTGCCCTTCTGTACCGAGACATGTCACAGCTGGAAACGCAGCTTGGTTGTGACATGCCTTTCACCTCCCTGAGAGGTGGTGCCACATGTCAACAAATTCTGAAGCCTCAACTGAAGTGTTAGAGCATCTTGGTCAGGTGCACAGAATTTTGAGCCTCTGTAAACTTCATTATTGAAATAGTAGTGAGTATAAAATGCCAATAGGCCTGCAAGAAATAGCTGCAGATATTTGTTTTGGGGTAAAAAGGGCTCATGCTATGCGTTTGGTATTCTTGTTTTATCAGGGATGAAACTCAATTATTCCAAGATATGTTTTGCCCTTCTCTACATAATTTTCATGAACAAAATTCTACGTAAAGGAAAGCATTATTGTTTCTTCTAAGAATCTTCTCATTTTCAAAGTATATTCTGTGGGAGTGGTTGGATCTTCCTAATGGAAGGATATGGAAGTTGAACAGTGTGGCTAAGAGATACGTGCTCTGTTGTGTTTCCCATAATACTCAAGCCATAGGAGATATGGTTGCTTTTAAGAACGTCCGTATTCATTTTCTGGCTCTCTTCTTTAGCCATCTATGTTAAGGG
The DNA here is from genome assembly GCF_000442215.2 of Lipotes vexillifer. Lineage (NCBI taxonomy): Eukaryota > Metazoa > Chordata > Mammalia > Artiodactyla > Lipotidae > Lipotes > Lipotes vexillifer. The sequence continues at coordinate 2,456,773 of NW_006775077.1, read as the reverse complement.
ACAGGTGAACAGACAGGGTTGTCTGACTGATCTGTTGGCAGATTGGCATGCTTGTCTTCTGTTGTTGGTTTTGTTTGAGTTCTTATCAGATGCTCTTGTAATCTGACGCTGATTGAGGAACAGTCACACCGTGTCGTGGACAGTATACCCAGTGCCTCTGCTTGGCGATGTTCACCTAATGTTGCTTGAGAGGCTCTGACCTCCTGGATGTGTTCATAAAATGGGATAAGGTGAGAATGTTTACTAGGACCAGCTCAAATATTATGTAATGGTGGCTTCTCATAGTAGGACATTAAAAAAAAAAAAATCATTGCTTTTAAATTATTCATTACAATATCAGATATTAAAACACTTCCTTAAGGAGTATCATTTTTCTACTCATGAATTTTAATTTTGAGAGTTGTCTCAGTAGTGTGTGGTTCTAAAGCTATCAGTTCTCTACGAATATTCCAAAACAAGAGAGCTTTTGAGTTCCTGCTCCCTGCTGGATTTCATGGGTTATAATAAAGGATAAAATTCATGGTACTTGACACTGAAGAGTTTACAGTCCAATATGCTTACCTTCTGAACTATCCTTACCATTATGTTTTGTTGTTTTTTAGTTTGCTTTCATTCTGCAGGAACAGTGAGAAGAGGACCCCGGTTTGGATAATGGGGCTATTCAGCTAGATTATAAGTGTTTCGTGGGATTTATTCATTGCTATGTTTTGTTTGTTGCTCTGTCTCTGATGTCTAGAACAACCTAGCATGTGGCAGTCTTCAGTACATAATTGTTGAACAAAGTTTGTGTGAATGAAAGTATTGGCATTTGCACTGGGTACTGAAGGAGGGTGGTGTAGGGTTTAGCAAAGAAGAAAGTAGGCATTCTCATTGTAAGTGAAAGGATAAGGAAAATGATGGACTTAACGATGGGGAGGGTTTTTTTTTTATTTGTTTTTGTTTTTTTTCAGGAGTGAATGGATTGATTTTCTAGAATAAGGGAAACAGTGGGAAGATGTTATAGGAAATTATGTATTTCAGAATTTGTCTGTAACGCTTAGCAATTTACTTGCAGCCACCCAGAATAAATGGGCAGTTTGTTTGCACCTGGCAGGGGAAAGGCTGGTAGTGGTGTCCAGAGGGCTTGGAGCAGGATAGGTGGGCTGTATGTTGAGGCGTCCCCTGATGTCTGGCCAGTATTTGTTGGCAGCACTGTGCTAGTGGAGACTTGGGGGTCTCCATCCCAGGGGGCCCAGACCTGTCAGTCATCATCAGCTACGGGGTCAGACGACCTGTCAGAGCAGGCTGTCAGCCACAGTGATGTGGTTCAGCA
>NW_006775077.1:2447629-2455384 GCF_000442215.2 Lipotes vexillifer | reverse complement strand
CAGCAGCAGAAGAGTCGACTATCAATACAATTATATTTCAGTACTAAGTTAAACTGAGGAATGGGCAGTGCTAGGCAACTAGCTGGTTTCCTGGAATAATAAGTGGTTAAGGACACTACTTGATCAACTAACGGACGTTGAGAGGTACACTATTTTATCTCACCCTTAACCACTTCTCTCTTACAAGGGAAGTTGAGAGCCAGCAAAATCACACAGCTCTAAGTTGGCACACCTTGACTTGGAACCCAAGTGACTCTGGTTACAGAGTTCTTGATCTGTCCGCTGCTTTGTTCAGCCACAGATGAGGACCTAGAATGCCATTTAGCCTTCTGAACAGAAGTCCACGATGGGAGTTCTTAGAATGGGGTGTCACTCCTGTAGAGGAGTTGTGGTAAAGGAGACAACTCAAGGTGGAAGCTGGACGATGGTGGTTGATATCAAGGTCGCCATCTTCTGGGAGAGCAGTGGTCTCACAGTGCGTTAAGTCAAGGCGTGCGGGGGCAGGTGGCTTGGATGAAGGCAGAGGCTAGGAGTGTATTTCCTCTCCCAAACCCAATATTTCTCAGATATTGTGCCAGAATATAACCCATCCTCAGTTCAGCAGTCCGTGTTTTGACTATGGAGGAGCTGCTTTACTGAAACAAAGTGTAGGTACTAGTGTTGTTTTGGAAAGTCTCAAATGAGAAATGTGTCATTTATTTTTCAAGGATTAACAAGCTATTCAGTGTTTTTAATATGTTTTTGAAATTTATTTAGATTTTTAAAAAATAAAACCTATTTTAGTTTGAATGTGAACGGAACGTGGTTGTCACCATTGTGTAGTTGGAAGAGTGGGCTGCGCCTGTGTGGTCTCGCTCGTGTCCTGTTTTGCCCTTCTGTTTGTTAATGAGAAGGTTTTTATATATTGATCAATACGTCATCATACCTTGGTAGCATCAGCTCACAGTATCTTTTTCCGTCTCTTTTATGTTAATGTATTTTCTAGAACTAACACATAAGAAACTTAAAATGAAATATTTTTAAAAACTAGAAAGTGTTTAGGAGAAGTCATTTTTGCAAGAACCCAGTATGGAACACGATGGGTAACTGGCACTAAATTTAGCACAAAGAAGATTCCTGTCAGCAAAAGCACATGCGAACACACATACAAATGTATTTGGATATGGAATTTTTATTTTCTCATCTAAGGCTGCATCTCACTCACTGGTAGAGACAACTTTTTCTTATCATTCAATACCAGAAGGAATTTGTTCTTTGGGTTTTTATTATTAGGTTGCTTTACTTTTGCAGAACCTACAACTTCTTTCTTCACTTGGCTCCTTTTGGACTTGTAGTCTGTGAGGGCCTTTCCGCAGGGCTCTGTGCTGATGAAGGTCCAGGCATCTGGTGTCCTGGCTACGTGGCACTATCGCAAGTTTGGAGGACCCAAAGCAGAGAGAGCCAGTCATGCCCCGTAGACCACCCCCTGCTCACTGTCTCTATGCATTGCATTGCATTTATCTCAGCCATAATTCGTCAAGGTTACGGGTGATACTCTTCAAGGCTGCTCTCTCGGGCAGCTGGCCGAAGTGCTGAATGTGTGGTGGTGTTTGATTAAGCTCTGTTTTCTTTAGAAACCTTATGCAAGTTTTAAATGTTAAAGAACTATCTTTATTCTTCTCTGGTTTGAGGAAGGCCAATCTCACATCTACTTCTGTGATGTTTATGGGGTGAGAATGGGGTGGGGGGCTGGGTAGAGGTGTTTATCAAGGATTCTCATATTTCCTTCCAAACAAAATATAGCGTCTCTGTGTCTGCTTAAATGTCTGATCTGCCTTTGTCAGCACTCAGTGCCCAGCTCCGCAGGTGGCAACGGAGGTTAGCGGCCGTCCCGCATCACTGCGTCCTGAGGACACTGCCCGTCCTGTGCTGAGGAACAGGGTGGACGAGGCCATTTCCACACTCCCACGACTCTGAGTAACATTTCATTAGACTGTTTGTTTTGAAATAACTTCAAACTTAGAGAAGCATCTTGAGAATCATCCAAAGAACTCCCCTGTGTTCTTTGTCCAGAGACCCTGTTCAAGTTTTCGCCTATTCCAGTCATTCCTTTATAGGAAAAGGATCCGGCTCTCAGCCCCTGGCAGCCATCATTCAGCTTTCTGTCTCAGTGAGTTTGACTACTGTAGGTCCTTCCTCATGTAGGGGAGTCCTACAGCCTTCATCCTTCTGCGACTGGCTTATTTCCCTTCGCATGGTGTCCTCAGGGTTCATCCATGCCATAGCCTGCGTCAGAATTTCCTTCCTTTTTAAGGTCGAATAATATTCTATTGTATGTGGAGACCACACTTTTTTATTCTTTCATCCATCAATAGCAACTTGATTTGCTTCTACCTTTTGGCTCTTGCGAATAATGCTGGTACATTATGGGTGTACAGATATCTATTTGAGACCCTACTTTGAATTCTTTTGGGATATACCCAGGAGTGGAATTGCTGGATCATATGGTAATGCTATGTTTAATCTTTTGAAGAAACTTCATACCGCTGTGGCATTTTACTTTCGCATCAACGGTGCACAAGGATTCCGATTTCTTCACGTCCTCGCTGACACTGGTACTTACGGTTTTTTGACAGTAGCCCCATCCTAGTGGATGTGAGGTGGGAGAGAGCCTATTTCAATTACATCATCTTCTTTATACTCCTAACACCTGTTTGTTGTTCTTTTTCTGTCACTATTTATTAGTTCCTTACACCTAGAACTGAAAAGTTTATTTGGATTTTTATTTTCAGTTTTTTTAAAATAGTTGGCAAGGAGAATATTGATTTGAAGTCTTAGAATTGATGTTTATTACATTAAGTGACATTTTGATGACTTCAGGAAATTCCCCCTGTGGGGTAGCTGAATCATATCTTGAAAGGAAAAGAACAATTAAGACAGATCTTATCCTTTTGACTTTGCTAGAACTTGTTAAATGAAAATGCAGATCAAGAGTTCCATTAAAGTTTTTTAGAAGCTTTATCTTGAGCATTTAAGCTATCACTAAAATTTTTAAAATATTCAGACCTATTAAATTCTTCCAACCTTAGGTAAGGATTTTTTCTATATACACAATTGAGTTAGCTGTTTGCCTGCATCTCATTGCTTTAGGTAAGATTTTCTCCATTTTTTCCTCGGGGACCCTTGCACATGGGAAGGAACACTGAAGGCGCTGGAGGTCTGAGGCCTCACAGGTGGGCCTCTTGGATTCTAGCCGTCTCTTCTAAGTTGATGGTGTCTCCCTGCAGCCAGGCGTCAGCTGGCTCCATTTCCTGGCTTCCTTTCTCTTTTATTCGGCTTGCCCACCGCCCTCGGGTGTGCAGACCTGCTCTCTTTTTGTTCCTCCACAGCCCACGTGCCCCACCATAGAGCCCCTCGTCCAGCAGGCGGTGGACGGACTCAGTCGTTCCTCCAGCACCGATTCCCCGTGCATGTCCTTGGGGTACTGTTGGGGGAGACAGAAAACTAAATCTTGATTATCGGACCGGGTGAAGCATTTCACGATGGAAATATGCAAGAGGTGTGTAATCAGCACGTGGCAAGGAGGATGGCCGGGTCGTCTCAGAGTTGGGAGAGCCTCTGCTGCTGGGCAGTGCGGAGTTCCCCTGAACCAGCGGCCCAGCAACGAGGGGGTTGGGACCTGTCTTCCTGAGTGCGAGCGTCTCAGGACAGGCTGCTCGGCCCGGTGGGGATATGCTGGAGTTGGTGCCGGATAACGCAGCTCTGAAAGCAAGGCATTTGGATTTCCTTCTGCACAGTGTTTCAGGTTGTAAGAAGCTGATAGGAAGTTCAGCTTCCAGTATGAGAAACCGTATTCTTCCCCAAAATGAAAGAAAGGAAGGAAGGAAGAAGGAAAGAAAAGTAAAAGAAAAGCCGATCAGCAATGCAGCCTTAAAGGGGTTTAGTTTCTTACATAAAAGCCATTCACAGGTAGGTGGCTTTGGCCAGCAGGGCTGCCCCGTTTGCGGCCACAGCCTGGCTCTCCTCTGCCCACCATTCCAGCACAGGCTCCGTCCCCGGGGACACCTGTGGCCCAGGGCACTTGCTGGGGCTTTAGCCAGGACGTCTTAGTTGCAGCCCGAAGAGGCAGGAAAGGAGTTAGGCAGGATGGGGCCTTTCTGCTGAGCTTGCTCTCTTTAAAGAGGCTTTCAGAGGTCCCACCTGGTCCATCTCATGGGCCCGATTTTACTGTCACCCATTCACTGGCTCTAAGCAACGCTGGGAAGGTAGCTATTTATGCCGGGAGCTCTGTGAGCTGCTGTTACCAAGAACAAAAGGTAGAACGGACACTGGAGTTGGCACCAGGTAGCCTTTGCTGCAGAGTACATTAAAGGATATGAAGTGGGCCAGTGTGATCAGATTTCCTCTTTTAATGACTGCCTTCTCTGGAAGCTTCAGGGTGGTGCTTTTACCAGAAAGACTGGTTGGCGGCACGGTGACAAGGTAATCCAGGTGAGAAGTCTACTCACACACCTGCTGTCCCTTTCCGTGCTCCGTGCCTGTCCCTGTCCCTCCCTGGGGGGGCTGCAGGCAGTCTCCTCCCGCCTCCTGGTCACATTTTGCTTCAGTTGTTGCCCCATCTTTTGGTCTCTCTTCTGTCAGTACTGCTCTGCTGGCTCCTTCCTTTCACTATATCAACCTTGTTCAAGTCTCTTCCCATTTATAAATCCTCATCTTCCGTGGTTCTCCCTTTCATTCAATTCCTCGTTTCCTCTCTTTTCTCTGACATGCTTTTTTTGAGAGGACAGTGTCCTCCGTCTATTTCTTCACCACTCACCGCTGCTTACCTCACCAAAACCTAATCCTCACGCTCAGGGTTCTGTGGGAACTCGGACTGGATCACTAGTGATCTCTCACCCCGTCACCCTCCCTGATGTCGTGCACGGGGACCTTCCCTTTGCCTTGGCTTCTGCCCTACTCCCCGCTGTTCTCTGGATGCCTCTCAGCAGCCCCCAGCCATTCAGGACATACATTTTACCCAGGGATTTGTAATACACAGGTATAGGGCAGGTGCTCTGGAAATACCTTACTGTTTTTGGCTTGATAAGTCTCAGGTGAGCATCCTCTCATGGGGCGATGATGCTTGAGCTCCAAGTATCTATATGCCAGGTACTTTCCTTAGGTTTCCTTAGAGAACCCTCAGAAAAGGGTATGATTTCACCTGCTGCTTAGATGAAGATAGCGAGCGAGGCTCAGAGAGGTGAAGTACCTTTCCAGGAACCCTGTTATGTGGTAAAGAAGAGATATTCGAGCCCACATCTTTGTGATTATAGTATTCGTGTGCTTTACTTTTCCAAGGTGGGTGAGAAATTTAATTTTTAAAAGATCAAGCTTGTGTTGATTTTGACATTGTCTCTAGCTACAGGTGAGGGGGGAAAAATAACTTGAGAGAGTATCTAAACCAGGAGGATACTGCCTGTGGGTATAAAATATAATTTTTATTCAAGCTGATTTCAAATATGATGAAATCATTGAAGTTGTAGTAGGAAGAAAAGAACCCCTGGGGAAACTATGAAGAATTTTGTATCTTGCAGTTGATGTAGCTTTCACTTAGAGCTTCTCCTTCCAGAACCCTCATTAATAATAACATGTGACCGCAGTTGAGTGGATTGTCCTTTTTTAAACTTAAGACCTTTTTAATGTATATTTATACACATTATATTTTTACATAATATATAAATACATATGGTATAGTTACATTTATATGTGTATATGTATAAATATGCACATTTATTATCTATATAAATTATATGTATAAATATATATACACATGGGGGACATATATACATATGGGGACATATGTATATGTATAGCTGATTCACTTTGTTATAGAGCAGAAACTAGCACACCATTGTAAAGCAATTGTACTCCAATAAAGATGTTAAAAAATAAATAAACAAATAAAAAATAAAAAAATATATATATATATACACATATTTATTACACATACGGACCATATATTTTTTTCCACAAAACTGTCATGTATTTTTACAGTAATATCTGAAAATTTGCCATTTTTGTAAACTAGCATTAGAAAAGCCCGCACTGGGGTTGAGTGGAGAGAAAGTAAGAACAACTTACAAGCCTAGGGAATAGAAGGAGCCTCGGGCTGACATTTCACAGCTTATGTAAACCATATTTAATTTTTATGTAATACAACATACTCTTCCAAAGCCTGCCTCAGGAAACGTCCTTTTCTAAAGTGTAACTGGGGAAATTGCTACCCTCCGCTGAGGTCATGCTACGCTGGCAGTGGTCCATGGGTGTGGAGTACCAGCTTTCAGCACACTTGTTGTTCCCTCAGATCAGGTGGGCATTTTAAAGCCACCAGAAGTATGAGGAAGGTGAGTAAATTTCATTCTAGCCATTACATTAAGACATTTCTAGGAGTCACATAGAACACCTCTGAACAGATTATGGAACAGTGAACCCAAACGTGGTGTGCTTTTTAACCAGAAGAGGGAACAGTGCTGATGACCTCAGGAACCACGCAGGTGCCGAGGATTCAGTTAGAAATGAGAAAGACCAGCTGCCTGCTCTTCAGAGAGCTAGCCTGCATTCTAACACTGGGGAAGTAGCCAGTAAATAGGTAAGGAAGTAAAAGGAAAGAGAATTTCCATTAAACCAACAGGGTAATGAATGAGATAGTGGTGGAGGAGTTACGTCCTGGCTTTTCTTGAAAAATCTGACCCAAGTTTAACAGCCTTTAGCGAATGTACTGTTCTCTCCTTGTTCAGCAGCAGTGCAGTAGAATACTCGATTAACCCATATGGTGTAGGTGAAGCTCTGTATGGCAGCTTGCAGATTTAGGTCCCTATGCCCCCTGACAATATGGATATCATTGTCCCAGCTGATTTAGAAAGTATTTTCTAGTTCTGTTTTGTTTCTATTCCTTTGGGCTTTGTTGCAGGCATGACCCAGTTATTTCATTTCTTAGCTACTTTATGCCTGGAGAATGGAGTGATTTGGGTGTGAAGAAATCTCTAACTCCTTTTTTGTTTTGTTTTGTTTTGTTTTGTTTGTACCTGTCCACTCCTCTGAGCACTGGTTGGAACAATTTTAAGGATAGAGGCCCTTGAGAACCTCCATCAAAGCTCTACTGTCAGTGTATTCTCTGTATCAGCATTTCTATCAAAGTAGTCCCAGACTGGATTGACAGTGCCACCTCCAGAAGGTCTTTACTTTGTCTCATCAGGAGGATTTGCTTCATATTACATAGTACAAACAAAATAGTAAATACTTCTAGACCACGGCATTGAGATAGAGGATGGTCCTGTGCATCAGCTAGAAGTGCTGCCCCTTTCTCTCTCACAGGCCAGACTGCAGTTACAGGTGATAGACGGCTAAGAGATATGGGTGAAACACTCTTCAGCTTTTCTCAGACGTTAGGAGTAGTAAAACTAGCTGGTTGGCTCACAGGGCTGATAACAAGCTGCCTTTTTCCCAGGAGACACCGTCTAGTGTTGACAGTTGACCAGACGGTTTTGGCTTTGACTGGTCTTAGGAATGAACACGATTTTTCTGCCTTTTTTGTTTCAATTGCTGTGGCTCGTAAATTCCTGTCATCCTGCTGAGGTGGAGGTGGTGACTTCCGTAGATGCTTCTCTCTTCTGAGTGCAGAGCTGGAGGAGTCGTGCCTCCTGTTGACCGTGAGCCTTGAGGGCTTCCCCTAAGAGCCGTCCCCAGTCTCTTGCTGTGTTCAGGGGTCTGTAGGAGGCAGCTAGGCGCCCCCCCCCC
>NW_006775077.1:2436946-2447481 GCF_000442215.2 Lipotes vexillifer | reverse complement strand
CACCCCCCGCCCGCCAGCCCCCAGCCCTCTTCCTGATCTGGAAGCAGGAACCAGAACAACCCCTGCTTGTCCGGAACCCACCCTCACAGGTGTGCATCCGCTGCACGCGTCTGACCACATAGTTGCAGTGGGACAAACTCCCTCCCCAGCCCAGCCCTCTGGGCTATGATCTTCTTTCATTTCACCGTGTGTCTCACTATTGGAGGGGAAAGCAGTTCACTGAACACTGCTTGAGCCACTCTGGCTCGAGGGCCAGCATCGGCCCCCGTGGCAGGATGGATTGGAGAGTCACCGGTTCCTGGCGTCTGTGGGTGCACCTGTCAGTTGGGAAGTACCTCTGACTCCCTGTCCTGCTGTGCCTGACGTGATGGTGCCCGTGGTGGCAGAGCGGGGAGTACTGCTGCCCGCGAGCATCCGTGCTGAATGCTCAAGATGAGGAAGTGCATTCCTGGCAGAGGAGGATGTCGAGTGCGTGTGCCTGTGTCTTGAACGAGGCTGCTGGTGTTTGTGTTTTGAGAAGAGGAGGGAAGATATGTCCTGAGATGACCTTGGAGACGTAGACTTGCAGTAGGAAGAGGAATGTGTGAATGTGCGCGGCCCATGTTCAGTTACCCTCGTGCCAAGTGCAGTGCCAGTCACACTGCGAACTGAAACCGTAGAGCAAAGATGATACAGATCCTGCCGCCAGGAAGCGGACATTCCAGGAACAGGTAACATCAGCACAAAAATAGTGATATGCTGGATGCAAGTACAGATCACATCGTGTCCTAGGAGTCCAGGTGCAGCTGAATCGATAGCAGGCTTTGTGGAGGTGATGGTAGAGAAGGGGGTTTCTTGGCTGAGGGATCCATGTGAGAAAAATAGAGGCAGGAAATGAGCACCTGATTAGGTATGTGTTTCTGGAAGCTTAATGGGTCCCGCTGTTATGTAAGGGGTTCTTCAAGAAGTCTGAAGGGAAGGGAAGGGAAAAATTGGTTACAAACTAGAGGAAGAAAACCCTTAGCCTTCGAGCATAAAACTTTGAACTCTGATTGACGGCCTCCGCATCCTTCAGCATCTGTACAGTCACAGCACCCCTGCCTCTCAGACCTTCCCCCTTTCTCCCTGGGGGGCAGGAGAGTAGCATTTTATTTGCCAGGTTAAAACCTCCTCTTCTGCCTTCCTCTCCCCGTTGGTGGCACAGCTGGACTGTCTTTGTTTGCTGAGGTCTTTGGTGTCTCCACGCCTTCCTTGGAAGGCGGCCCTCTGGGCCCATCTGGGGAGTCCCTGAGCCACACCACCTGCCTGCTTGGCATCCGCCGCTTCCCTTTCCCGGCCCTGCTCCACACCTGCTTTGCCTGTAGCTTCCTGATGTCCAGTGTGACTTACCCAGGCAGGAGAGTTTGTGCCTCAGTTTCCAGCTGTCAGCAGAGTTTTTACCAACCTCCCCTCACTATTTGGTGAATAAACGATCTGAGTTATAATAAAAATAACTATCATTTCTTGAGCGGGAACCAAGGCCCACCTTACTGTATTAGGCCTGGGGTTGCATCTATCTGGCTGTCGTCCGCTGCGTCTGGGCTGCAGTTCCTGTGCCTGGAAGAGAGGGGGTAACTGCTCAGAGCCACACGGCCATGGTGGTTACCTGGCGTTGACCCCCCTCCTGACCTCACCTCTCCTGGGCACAGCTCTTTCTCTAGGACCCCTTCCTGGAGAATTATTCATTCCCTTGCCTGGACTCCTTTTGTCTGTCACCCAGACTGTTTTTTTCTTAGAGCCTACCTCTGACTAAAGACTTAAATGCTAAGGGCTCCTTACTCAGGCCTTCAGGCATTGAACTAGAATCTCACCTGGCGCTGCTGCTTCTGTGGTCCAGGATCTGCCAGTAGGAGTCCAGAGGACCCATCCTGTGCAGGATTGCCTTTTGTTCTGGCATTAACTCCTGAGTGAGTTGATTCACGAACCCACACGCCACACCTCTTCAAGGATGCTTGACCTTATGTGCCATAGGGAGGCGTCTCACAGATTTCTTCTGGTTTGATGCTTCCTGGTAGTAGCCCATTGTTCCTGTCTTTTACCTTAAAATTAGCAGACCTCTCTGCCCTCAGCTGGCCCCTCTTAGCATCCTGTAGTTTACATTTGAAGCACAGTACCTCACAGGACAGTCTTCCTTACCCTCCAGTGCTTTAATAGGAGCCCTTAGCCATTCTGATCCAGGCCACGGCCCTCTTTCGCATAATACAGCAGTGACTCAGTGGACCGTGTCTCCTGACATTCCACCACTATGGCCTTTCTCTTCGTCTCCTTCCCCTACTCTCATGACCCGTAACACGAGGCATAATCGAACTGTATTCTTGGCCACCTGCACCAGAATCAGCCAGAGACAGTCCTTGACGATGCATGTTCTTCCTCCCTTCCTGAACTGCTGTCGAGTAGACATCTAGATAACATCTGTTTTTAGCAAGTTCTCCAAGGATTCTTAGGCAGAGTGGAGTTTGAGAAACCTTTCTGGTTGCGGTGTTCTGTGACCTGATATCTAATAAGAGTTACCATTTGGCTTTGAAATCCTAAGACCGTTCACAGCTCATCATTATTTACCATTGAAGGCTCTGGAGTCACTTTTTTTCTGCAGTTGGCAGTGCCCTGTTGTTGTGTTACCACGTTTTATAAATTCAACCGCATGTGATATATATCCGAATACTTAGCACACGCACACAGACTAAACGGCAGGAGGATTTTTATTCTTCTCAGTTATTGCCACTGCCCAGTCCCCCTTTACCCCCAGATGAGGTTTCCCTAACAACTTCCTTGGTTTGCTTCTCCAGAAGGTTCTTCAAAAGTGGATTTTGAACATCCCTTCTGGAAGAGGTCATTTTCTTGAGGATAATACTTGAATAGGATAATAGTTGAATAGAGTATAAAAGGTATCTTATTTCCACATATCCTTAAATGTCATTAGAGAATAAAACCTATAGTTCAGTACCTTGTCGTGTGTCAATGTATATTCATGTAAATTGTCAATACATGGAGTATAGTCAGTATGTGGACGTTTGCAGGAATTTTACTTTTCAAGTGATTTTTTTTTTTTTTTTAAGAAAATAAGCTCTGTAGTATCTTCTTTTTTGTGTGCTTTACTATCTTTCAAGAGTAGATAGTGTGCTGGTAGTCATGATATAAACCTACTACTAGTATGTTTTCATCCTCAAGAATGGAACAGTATAGAGAGAGTTACATACAAATTACCTGGAGACAGATCATTCATTGAGGCTTAGATTTCTTTTAAATCCAGTGTTGGGTATGGTGGAACTATAATGGTTATTAGTACAGGGAATATACTGATATCTTGCTTCTTACACGTATTGTTACATTAAAGCAATTAAAGTTAGATATCAATCATTTTTAATACTTAAACATTTCTCCTTTGTCAGGATGTTTAGAATGATGTACGTTGATTGAAAGTTCTTGGTGTTTCTTAATACCAGAAATTCTAGAATATGCCTATTTTTGTTGAAGGGCATACTGATGTTTTTTTGTTGGGGTTTAATTTTCTTCTTTGTGTAACTTTAAAAATTATTTCTTAAGGAGACTCATTACTTTCTTTAAAGAAGTGTGGCTCAGTATACAAGGAAATTACAGAAAGAGTACAAATGTTACATGAATGGGGGCAATCATGTTCTTTTGGTCTAGTCATGAGGTTTTTAATTCTGCACTTGGGAATGTGTCCAGATATAAGGCTCAGTTGCACTTTACTAAGATATGTATTATTTAAACCTGTGTGTTTGTGCCAATGTGCAGGGAGTTTTAGAAGGGCAGAGTACACCTTACAGTTTTATTGCATTACATTAGATTCATATTTTTAAACTTATTTTTTGTGAAAGTCAATCATAAAGCCATCTCCTTACACATGCTTTTAAGCATTGAATAAATAACTAGACATGTTTACCCTCCCATGACTGTATGATGTCCTGAGTAGACCTGGAAGGAGTGACATTGTGAGGAAAGGGTATTACTACATTTTGAATTTTGACTTAGGATGTCAAAACATCAGTGCAGATTAGGTCATAGAAACTTTTTCGTTTCTACGGTTTTGTTCGGTATAGTCTCCGTATATTTCTCATAATTTTACTGTCTTTACAGTCATTCTTTGAATTCATGTTTGACCCGCAATTTTTAAAAATTCCATTCAATTTTTCTTTGTTTAAAGAGCTTTTAAGAAATCTAGCTCAACATTATAGCTGCATACAACTGTATTCCTAATGTTTTACAGGCATCTTTACATAGTCTCTCCCATATTTTTGCTTTCTTTTCCCATAGGATAGCCTTGGTAAGGAGGGATAGCTAAGTTTGGTAGTTTCTGAGTTATTGCTTTAAATTTTGCTATTTTCTTTTCACGTCTACTTTTTTGTCCAGACTGTTTTTTCACCATTACTAGTCTTCAACATCGTGTATTCTTTCTTCAGGTGATTACTCTTATTGGTGATTATATTTGTTGACTTTCTATCCCTATTCTTTCTAAATATTCAAACAGGTATATTCCAGCTCCTGTTTCCTCTCTACCCAGGTGCTCCTTACAATACATGCTTCCATTTCTGTGCTTCATTCCATCCGCCATCCCAAGAATATATTTTGTTTGCTAAGATAGGAGTCTGGTAGGCCCTATTAAAAGTGCTGCTGTAAGCAGTGGTTTCTGCTGTGTATCTCGTGGCCCTGAGTGGCTTGTGCAAAGTCCCGTGTGCTGTTGGGATCTGTTCAGGTTCCTCAGTTGGCACTGCGCTTGTCTGTATCTGGGCAGCTTGTGTCACTGTGGCCTGGTTTTTCTTTTTTTCCTTTTTGAATATTTGCATCCTAACTTAAACTACAGTATTGAAAGTTCTTTCCAGGAAGATTTATAGCCTGATTGTTTTCGCCTATATAATAAGCTATTCAAAAAATCTTTAATTTTAATTCATGTAGTTTTTTAAAATCTTATTGAAGGTTGCTTTGCATTACTCTGCTTTAGTTACTTTAATTCAGAATAATTGGCGCTGAGCACTAATATTAAGCATATGACTAGTTTTTTGGGTTTTTTTCCATAATACACTGTAGATGCCGAGACTTCTTGCTCAGTGAGCCCATGACATGTTGGGCTATTTGTTTAGTTAAAACTAGATTGGTTGTTTCAGATATTTTTGTATGATTGTAAAATGTGCATCTGAGATGCTTTTGTGATTTCAACTATTTCACGGTCATCGATAATTTTTTTTTTCAATCTGATTATTTAGGAGTTATTACTTATTTTTAAGTGCTTCATAATTTCCACATTTCTGTTTCTGGTGTCATGAACTTCACTGTATTGAGTACATTCTCTGCAAAGATGGACTTAGGAAGGATAATAGATAATACTTACATTTTGGTTTTCTTTTTTAAAAGCAGGTAGTTTAAATGCTTGGCAAAGCATATTAAAACTTTTGATAAAAGTAACCAGGGCAATTTATTGTGGATTTAAGATATTTATACTTTTATATATCATGCTGATAAATGTAATGCAAGTTAAGTTGTAGCTTGGAAATTCTTTATTAATGTATTTATGAGATAATTTCATTGGGACACATCTGTATTCTTGAGGAAAACAATGTCTACTTTTTTGTCCAAACTGTTTTTTCACCAATTGCCATTGCCCATTCAAAATTGTTAGATTAGTTACCATTGGAACATAATGTATCAATCAGCCACCCTAGAGAAAGAGATCCAGTAGGATATGTATTTATCTCTATGCAGAAACACACACTCTGTGTCTGTCTATCTGTCTCTCTGTCCATCTGTCTCTCCCTCCCTCCCCCTCCCTTCCTCCATCCCTCCCTCTCAGTTTATTACAGGGAATTGGTTTATGCAATTTGGGGGCTGCCTATGCAAGTATGAAATCTGAAGGGCAGATGCGAAACTCTCCAGAAGAAGCTGAAGCTATACTCCACAGGCCAGATGTATAGCATGCATCCCCCATCTGTCTAAGGAGCTGAGATCCCCGCATGGGACCTAGTAATGTTTAAAAAATAACCTGTTGATGAATGAGTATATCAGGCTTATGTGTTTCATAAATATTTTTTATACTGTTTTCTCTTAATTACCACATTTTGAGTCTTCGCTGCTTTATCTTCACTGGAAATTAACCCTTAGTTAAAGTAAGCTAAAGAGCTATATAAACAAACACACACAAAAAGTCAATTCTAAACTTTTTATCACTTCAGATCATCTAAATTTAATTAATCACATCAAGATTACATGGGGTTAAAAATGAAAACTGTATAATTTTCACCTTAGCACAAATTTGATTCTCTTAATTTTCAGCAGAAAGATAATATTCTCTGAAAAAATGTAAACAAAAGTATATATTACTAGTCTATCTTTACTTTAAATATATATATATGTAAAATAATTTATAGTGTTTTGTAGACCACAGCAGCCCAGAGAAGGAATTCTTTTATCCACATCTTCATGAGCATGTAACTACAAATTGTGATTTTATTTATAATATGACTTACAATCTACATAAACTCCTACACTGGAGGGAATGAGATTTGTGCTCAGAGAATCCCGATATCTTGCTTAGATTCTTTTTTTGCTTTTGTTTTTCTTTTTCCATTGCCTAGATCTATGCTAGAACAGTTTAATAAATATTTATTGAATTTCTGAATGGGTGTACAGATCTCACTTCAGAGGGTAACAGCAGCTCCTTGAAGGAATAAGCCATGTTTTTCCATTTGTGTTTGTATATAATACCTCGAATGGTAAATATATGATAGCCTCAGTAATGCCTGGAAAAGAAATCCTAATTTCCTGTTTTATTAAGTGTACAGTTTAGCTTGAATATTAAGTATTTAATATAGTTTCAGAAAAGGATTTCTAAGGTATTAAATAGATAGATAGAAATGTCAATTTCAGGGAAATTAAATTTAAAACTATTACGCTCTCAGTCCTCTCTATATCAGGCGCTGGTTTAAAGAGCTTCTGTGGCCTGGCCCCAGTTGACCTCTTGAGTGTTACCTTTTACTGCTTCCTCCTCTCCCAGTTGGCTCCAGCTGTACTGAATTCCTTCCATCTCCCTGCCTGTGCCATGCTTTCTCCTGTGTCTCACATGACTACATTCTGCTCATCTTGTAGATACCCGCTTCTCAGAAGCTGCCCCTCCAGGTGCCTGAGTCCTCCTTGAGTATCAGGTACTTACCTGTGTCAGAGCATGTCCCCTCTGTTTGGAAATTGAGTTTCTTCCTGGACCCTACGTTCTTTAAGACACAAATGATTTCTCGTTCTCCTTCATGTAACGTATGTTCTTACTATTAACACAGATATTTATGAGGAATCACTAAATTAGTTATATGTGTATGTATGTTGTACGTGTTATACATGTGTATAAACAAATATACATCTGTATTAACCAATGGTAGTATTTTATAAGGAACGTTGAAAACAAAAATCTGACATTTTTTCCAAGAACTTTCAGTTTATTAAAGTATGTGTCAAAAATTATAGATAAAGAATCCTGTATTTAGAATCATTAAAATGGGAAACCGTAAGGACAAAAAGATAAGAAAGTGCTTATTTTAAGGTTCTTATTCCAAAGGTATATAAGAAGCCCCAGAAGGTGTACCATGATGCAGTTTTGAAAGTTAGCCAGTAAAGGATATTCAAAGTTAAACTAACCTTTGATGATCTGCCCTAAATAAATTGAAGGGAGATCAGACTAAGAAGAGATTAAGGGCACATAGTCACACAACTAATGATTGAAAAGAGAGTTCTGAAAGTGAAATACCAGAAGGAGGAAAGGCCAAGTGATCCTGATTGATGATTCTGGAGTAAAGCATGTGGCTCAGGCCATCTGTGACCCATATAAAGGGAACAGGACGCGCTACTGCCTTCAGGGGGCCAGGCTCGGAAGGCGACAAGAAGGGCAAAAGCGATCCCCTAGAGAATGGAGAATTTTTACTTAATTTTAGTCTACCTTGAACTGTTCCTTAGAACTTAAAATTTCAAATAATTGAAAGGAATTTAAGAGCTGTGAAAAGATAGTGATGCTTAACTCTGAGTTCATGTTGTGAACCTGTGTGGAATCAACCAGCAGCAGTGTTGGTTATTCAGCAGGTAATCTACTAAGAGGTTCTCTTACTAAAAATCGGTAGTAAGGATATAGTAAGAACTAGTTTTTACAGCTTTCCAATTTTGTAAAACATTATAAAGACATGATTTTCATCATAAAACAAGGGAATAGCTTATTTTTTGGTTCATTATAGTAAGGATTATTGATACAGAAAATAAGGTGAAATGAAGAATGCTTTGTATTCTCAATTTCTTTTATTTCTTGATTGGCTCTTTTTGTTTGACATTGAAAAAATGAGAAAATTCTGCTTCTTAATTTTATTATATTTCTAAGTCATTTCAGCAACAAAGAAAACTGTGGTATATCTGGAAGTTTAAGTGAATTCTAAACTATTTGAGTAGATTATTGATGACTCAGTAGGTTTTGGCCAGAGACACCTGGGAGAAAACAGGATGCCATATTTCATTGGGACGTGTCATTTGTGCCTATCATTTGTAAATAGGATATAAGTTGTTTTGGTGGCAGTGGTGCTGACACTTTTCTCTGGTTTAAGTGGGTTAGAATACCCCTCACCCCCAGGACTGGTAGTCCATATTTTCAGTGCTATTGGTTGGTTATGCTGATATGAACTTTGTGGAGAAGTTCCTTTTTCCGGCAGCGTGTGGAAAGCAGTGAGCCCACATGAAGCCTTTGTTCACGTGGTTTGTGTGTGGACATGTGTAAGATAGTTCCATGACAGGAAGAATGATGTGATGAACTTCATTAACAGTTACTCGAATCCAGTTCTTGAATCAGTGGTTTCAATGAACGTTGTAGCCTCTTCTTCAGTTTTTTGTAGGTCCAGCGGTTAAGACTTTGCCTTCCAATGCAGGGGGTGCGGGTTCGATCCCTGGTCGGGAACCTAAGATCCCACATGCCTTGTGGCCAAAAAACCAAAACATAAAACAGAAGCAATATTGAGCAATATTGTAACAAATTCAATAAAGACTAAAAATGGTCCACATTAAAAAAAAAAAAAAGAAAATCAGAAAGTGTAACAAAGTAAAGAAATATAAATTTGGTCAATATTTTATATTTTTATACTATATATCTCCAAGTTATAAAACTATGGTCATCAGAAAGGTATCAGCAAGAATTGTTTATACAGCTAATGACATCTTTTTTCTCTCTCCCACTCCTAAAATGGCAGATTTTATTTACCCGGAGTACTGCCCCTTTCCATTGCATGACGGTGGGAAGGTCTCTGATTGAATTTAGGAGACCTGCCGTATGTTTCCACATGTGCTGTTTACCGGCCATGTCACCTTGACAAGTCTCTGTAATGTGTGCATGAATGGTGGATGGTCTTCAAAGACTCGCACACAGTATCCTCTAGTTTGAAAATTCTTCATTATAGGTTTGCCGTTACACACGACTTGGTTTGGGTTCCTACAGTGACACTTCTTGATTGGCTTTGGGCAAGTTACTTTGCTCTTCTACTCACAGTGTTCATCTCTAAGTGTCCACCTTACAGAGCGTGGTGAAGGTCAATGAGACCCCATGGGAAAGTTCCTGAGAGTGTCTGCTCCAAGTGAGAAAGTGTGTATGTGTTCACGCGCAGGGGCCGCGAGCTGGCTGGCTGGTGGCTGGGGGGAGTGGAGAGTGACGGGACAGTAGGTGGAGGTGTGGGAGTGGCTGGGGCGGGATGGCCGTAGGAGTGGGTGGACTTTGTGTGTTAGGACTTGCGCTCTGCGGCAGCGAGCAAGGCAGAGCAGTAGAGGTGCCTGGGCCCCCTGAACCCCCCACCCTTAAGTCTTCAGTGCATCCCTAAATGCACTGAAAATCCCTATTCATCGGATGAGAAGGAGTAGGCATTATATCTTTTCTACTAATATCTTAGTCGGTCGGCATCCCAACTAGGTGGTCCTGGGCAAGAGATCATGGAGGTGATGTGAAGTCTTAGCATGTTTAACATGTCTTCTTGGGGAAGGAAATGAGTGCTAATTTCCAAAGAGAATAGTGGTAAGAATGAAACCTGCTGTTTGAACAGCCCCGTTCACAAGCTGTGGAATATTGAAAAGTTGTTGTTGTGTAGCATCTGGTTTCCATTTAGTGCATATAAGTTAACAATGAAAACATTTTACTTCTTCTGTTCTTGGAATATTTTATTAATGAATAAGTATGTTTTTGTCCCTGAAGAGTCTGATCATTACAGAAGAAAATCTTTTGGGAATCAACTAATACATTAAAATTAGAGAGAAAAAGTATTCACATTCATGAAATTATATCTGGAGCTATAGAATAGGTATTAGATGAAAAGAATTGTTTCTTTGAAAGTGTCTTTTGTTCGAAGTTAAAGAATTTTTTTAGTAAAATTTTGAAGTGAATACCACAAATATCTAGCATTTTTGCTTCTTTTACTTAAAGGAGCAAATGTATTTTATTTGTGCTTTTCAATATTTGAATCAAAACTTATCCATATATATATATATATATATATATATAT
>NW_006775077.1:2432396-2436936 GCF_000442215.2 Lipotes vexillifer | reverse complement strand
ATTTTTTTTTTTTTTAAACTTAATCTCATCTACAATGGATAGATTTCATTGTTACCCAGGTTCCCTCTTCCTTTGATGTATTTCTTCCACAGTCCTTTAGATTGGCTAATTCTGAAACTTTAGTATATGCAGCTCTTAAGTTGATGTTCAAGATGCCATTTTAATCCGTGCTTCTCTGTTTTCTGGCCAAGCATTTCTCTCTTTCCCCCTTCTTTATTTTTTCCCGACATGCCAACATTCCAGTGCTTGTACCCTACCCTAGGGTAGATGAACCCCATACCTGGGTCTAATATATGAACTCAGTGAAAATTTTGGCTTTGTTAAATGTAGAAATGTGACTGAGCCTAAGTCTTTACCGTTTATACGTTCTTCCTTGGTTTCTGTCCAAATATAGGCTGATAACATTCAGTTCCTTGAGGTTTTTGCTCATATGCCATTCTGCTGGAAGGTCTAACCTGAGCACTTAAAATAGCACCACCACCAAACCATCCTGCAAGTATGATCTGTGAGGCATTTTAGTCATTATCATGCTGCCTGCCTATTCGTTTAGATATTTATTTAAACCACAAATTATTGACATGTTTTAAAATTTTATTGATTAATTGATTGATTCCTGCATTGGGTCTTCGTTGCTGCACGCAGGCTTTCTCTAGTTGCGGCGAGTGGGGGCTACTCTTCGTTGAGGTGCGTGGGCTTCTCATTGCGGTGGCTTCTCTTGTTGTGGAGCATGGGGCTCTAGGTGCGTGGGCTTCAGTAGTTGTGGCGCTCAGGCTCAATAGTTGTGGCTCAGGGGCTCCAGAGCGAAGGTTCAGTAGTTGTGGTGCATGCATGGGCTTAGTTGCTCCGCGGCATGTGGGATCTTCCCAGACCAGGGCTCGAACCCGTGTCGCCTGCATTGGCAGGTGAATTCTTAACCACTGCACCACCAGGGAAGTCCGACACATTTTTTTTTTTTTTAACAAACAGAAAGTATATATTAGAGTAAAAATGTTAGCTTGACACAAAAATTAATTATATTCTTTTTGTGATTGAGTCCAACAATTGGAGATATGTCCTAAATGGCTACATAGTTATAGGTTATGCTTATTATATGTATTAAATTGAAATATTTCACATCATCATGGAAAGTTTAGGAGTGAGGCCTATCTGAGTGTGACCCGAACGCAGGGGCACCAGGCTCTGTGCAAGGTGTGGTGCGTGGCAGTTGGTCCTCGTGACCAAGATTAATGAAACTCAGATGGGTTTTAATTAGTGCAGCTGCAGTCATCAGTTATCTACTGAACACAAATATTGTTATATTTGGGAAATTCTTGATTTATTTTATTCCACTGGCCAGCAGATTTAGATGAATGCGTTCTCATCATAAACATTCTGAAAAAAAATCGCCGGAGGCCACAGTTTATTATTTAGGACACAATCAGCAAGAGTGAACAATACAGAACAAAACATTGCAAAGTGCTCTCAGCGTTAATTTGGAAATTTTGCCGAAATGTTTGGCTTGTACAGGTTGTCAAAAGCATCAGGGCATCTTGAACGAAATTCAGAGCAGTCTAGCAAGAAGGGAACGTGCAACCCTTTTAGTCCAGGAGATGATCCATAACAGATGTCAGTGTGCATGTGGTACAGACAGGTGCCGGCCACCTTGCTGTCTCCGGCACGGGCTTCAGCAGGAGGGCAGCCGGGTACCCGTTGTGCCGGAGAACAGGACCAGCCAGCACTTCCTGAGCACAAAGACATCTGTGTTCATCCACGAACCTACATACAGCTACACTCACACTTGTTTGTGCTGGCTTTATTAATGTTTTAGAGTAATCTATGAAATTTTTAGCCTTGGATTAAAGAAGTATAAGAAATAGATGTATAACTTTTGCGGGGAGGGAATATATTGTATAGTTATCTTTTACATTGGCAATGAGGTGCATAAAATAAGATAATTTAAAAATTTCTAAGTTAAATCTGGAATTATTATTAGAATGAAAAATATTTTATAAATTCATGTGAATTTTGTGTATTGAATATAGTAGTAGTTTTTCTGAAGTTGTTTTCCTTAGACTGTGTAATTTTATCTCCTGAACTTTAATTTAGTGAGACTGTTTAATATTGAGTTTCAGAAATAATAGGTAAACATCAAACATTATTTCATTTTTTTAACTTTCTCACAGTATGAAATCTCTGTCAGATTCTCATTCAGCAGAATAGGACCAAGAAAGAAGTGTATTTGGCTTACGTACTTGTCTAAATTACCGAGTATAATTTGGTAGCCAGGATAGCCATTCTGAAAATGTCTTATGAGTCATAACCAAGGCCTTATAACAAATCAGTTGCAAATAACTTTTGTAAAGTCTTGTGGCATTGTGTTCAGTTTGTGTGGGGATCTGAAATACATTTATTAAAATGTTCTGAATCTTGTATTATGTACAAGATTTGTGTTTCTTATGTAACAATTTAGTGGTAAACTTACAGTTTAATGGAATAGTGAAATTTATTAATATCACAGTTTAATCCAAATTATGTTTCCCTAAGTGAATAAAAAGGTGCGGCTACTTTCCAAGTGTAGATGGTATTTGTTTCTGCAGAGGAGATCCACTTTTGCCCTTAGGAAAGAACAGGAAGGCATCAAACGCTCGCACGTGTTTGTACACTAGGTTAGAGAAACTTTTATCACATCTGAATTGTCAGAGTTTGCAGTTAATGCTTCTGGCTCACTAGCTACTGTCTTTGTGACAATTCATAAATACTGTGATTTCTGAGCATACTTTGATGTGTCATTCCTGTTTTCTAGAAATCGTAGAAAGCTTTCTGTTTTCCAGTTAACAGATGGCCTAGCTTTTGCTCATTGCACCAAGGTGCTTGTGAGGAGATTTTATCTCCTATGCGTTCGATCATATGCGATTCTTACATTTTACCTAATAAGAAACAGATTCTCTGAACTGATTGTCCACTTGACCAGAGAAGTCTTGAGATGTGGGCCAGAGTTGTCTTCTTAACATAATTAGACTTTGTTATAGATTTTTATTGTATTCTTTTTCATGAGTTTTAAAGGACCCAGTGGGCCACTGATCTTAACGTTAGACGTTAAGTGTGACTTATCTCCTTCATTTCAAAGAGCATGCAAGCACTTCTTTTTCTCTCTAGTTCTTAAAACCATGTGCACTTTTGTCCTTTTACTTATTACAGCACATTTTCATCGTTGGTTTACTTGTCTGTGTCATTGTTAGACTTTTTGTTTATTCATCTGTCCATCCAACCATCCACCTACCCACCCGTCCACTGACCCATCTAAAAATGAAGGGCGTAAAACACTCTGAATGTGATGAACAGTGAGAAGGCGAATGTGGCCGCAGCATGGTCAGCAGGAGGTTAGTGAGAGGTGAGGTTGCAGGGGTGAGCGGGGCCTAGATGAGCTCACTTCTAAGAGACTGTGGTGAGGAGTTTGGTGTCAGTGGAGAGCCATTGCACAGTTCTCACTGGCTTCCTGGCAGAACTTATTCATTATTTAATTCCCAGACCTCTTCACATAGCCTGTCATGTATGTGATGATCTATAAATGTTTGGTGGCCGAGTAAGTGAGCCCAGCCCAGCTCAGTCTGTGTGGCTCCTTTATGGGATCAACTTGAGTGGTTTTGTGTCTTGGACTGGACGTGCCCACCTCCAGGGCTAAGAGAAATAGAAGGCAGTGTTTATGACTAACAGAGGCCTATGCGAAGGGGCCGTTACCACTGTCTAGCAGTTTAGGGACGTGAAAGTTCTTAATTTTGTTTTGTCAATTGTAAAAATAAGTGTGTTGGATTAGATACGTTTTAAGACTACACGGTATTCTAAAATTATTTGATTACATTGCTTCCTCTGAGAAATGTCTCTCAGAATTGACATAGGTTGAGCTACTTTTCTGGAGATGAATGCATTCTTTACGAAATTCATATTTTTGCTGTAACAGGTATTGATAATTTATAAGAAATGCTATTTTTCATTTTCATATTTTGAGTTTATAATATAAACAGTAGCTTATTAGGCCATGAGCCATTTCTGAGCTTCAGCTATTATGACATAGTAATATATTAATTTTCCCACGAAAATTTTCAAAAATAATCTCTGGAGACTGTCATACAGAGTGAAGTAAGTCAGAAAGAGTAAAACAAATATTGTATATTAACTCATATATGTGGAATTTAGAAAAATGGTGCAGGTGAACCGGTTTGCAAGGCAGAAATAGAGACACAGACGTAGAGAACAAATGTATAGACACCATGGGGGGAAGGGGAGGTGGGATGAATTGGGAGATTGGGATTGACATATATACACTAATATGTATAAAATAGATAACTAATGAGAACCTACTGTATAGCACAGGGAACTCTACTCAGTGCCCTGTGGTGACCTAAATGGGAAGGAAATCAAAAAAAGAGGGTATATATGTATACATATCGCTGATTCACTTCACTGTACAGTAGAAACTAACACAACATTGTAAAACAACTATACCCCATTTAAAAAAAAAACAACTTTATTAAATTTTTTTTTTTTTTTTTTTTTTTTTTTT
>NW_006775077.1:2389000-2432267 GCF_000442215.2 Lipotes vexillifer | reverse complement strand
CGAACCCGTGTCCCCTGCATTGGCAGGCGGACTCTCAACCACTGCGCCACCAGGGAAGCCCTATTAAAATTTTTTATTCAGATTTTGTTTTCCTCAATTCATTTAGTTCTTTTTATGATAATATATATACACATGCACACTATGTATGTCATTATTTTTGGTACTATACTATATGTGGTATCAAGAATCAAGAATAATGATACCATCACCCATGTAACTCCCATGTAGCGTGAGACACACTACATGTGTGTGTAGACACACTACATTTCCTTTCTCCGGAGGTGACTGCTATCCTGATTTCTGTTAATCATATTGAACATAGAATATCTAAACCCTGTGTTAATAATTTATAGAAATATTCCTTCTTAGATTTTCAAAATTCTCAATCAATATTATTTTCCACTCTGTAGATGACATAATTATCTGTCTTAAAAAAACGATTGTATATCATCTTAGAAACTTACGCTGTTTATGTATTTAAATATGCTTGTGAAGTATCCTATTATCTATAGGTTTTTCCTAAGGGTTTTTGTTGTTCTATTCTGTAGAATAGGCTACATTTATATGGTAACTTTTATTCCAATAGAACATTATTAATTTGAAAATACATAACTTTATCATGCCCAAAATATCTATCTTTGTACATGCTTATCGATCAGAAAGGAAATTCAAAACCTGACTCCTAATAATAAAATAAGGTGTGTTTAAAATTGTTAAACAGTCATTTGAAAATATAGGTAGCATAGTTTAAACATTAATAATCAGAAAAGCTGTGGTGTTTTGAATATATCATATTTGATTTTTAGGACAATTTTGTCTCTTTGTTTTTATACTCCAAAAAGCCATAATGGTGAAATTACTATTACTTTTAACATTTTATGAATTTAGACATAGTTTACAAGAATAACAATATGAATAAGATGTGCTGATATTTAATACATATAAATTATTATGTTTTTGCAATTTTAATATTTGGGAATTTTATACAATCCTACCATAAGTTTCTTACAAGTTGTGATGGATTTTGTTAGAATATCAAATATTTTCTAGCATAATAGCCTTCCATATAATGAATGCAACTTAGTGTAAATTAACAGTATTTATCTGAAGCTTATCTTCTTTCTTGTTGAGGGTAGCTATGAGCCGGGAGGGTGGGAGGGAGTGCACAGTAACAGGAGATAATTTGGGGATGGAAGTTATACTTTCCATCTTTGCTTTCTCCCGTTCAGTTCACCTGGATACACACCTCACACTGAACTGCCGTATTATCACTTTGTCACGGGCTGTGACAAGACCCTCAACAATAAGAGTCTTCCCTTTTGTTTATAACACTTGAATGTCTTGGCGATTAGAACTTTTTCCTTTCTTCTCTGAATAAAATTGTTTTGTGCTGACTTTTTTTATTCCAGTGAGGAGAAAGAAATAAAAGCAACCCTATTTCCTATTACAAATTATCATAAATACTGGAGATGCAGATTCTTCTTAGATCATTAGCATATCATGCTGCGACCCACACCAGAATGCACCATTAACAAAGCCGCCTTCGTGTAATTAATGTAAATAATATGGAGCTACAGCTTGAGTTACCCAGTCAGCCTTGGCGAAAAGCATTTGTCATAATGCATCATCTGAGGAGCCCGGCCTCAATTCAAATTAAACTTCATGGGTTGGCCCCTTTATATTTTCCTCTCACACTGTAAATTTCTGTGAAACATTTATGACTATAAATTTCTTTGAAACACCTATATAAGGGAAGAAAGCAATCCAGTAAGCTGAAATTAAAATTTTATTATTCACTGTGCTTTTGCTGGTGAGGACAGTTAGTATCTTCATCAGGCCAGCAATGGAGATGCAGGCGATGCAGCTGAGGGCCTCCTCCCCGTCCTCAGAAGTGTTTTCTGTCCTTTGCAGCTGCCAGCAAATCTAAAGTATGGTTTCTGCCTGCCATTTGCTACTATTGCCCTCTGACTCCAAAACACAGAGGAGCATTGTAAATTTTTCATGAAGAGCCTTCAGTCTGTAAAACAGCAAACAGGAATAATGTTTTAAATGCAATCATTGTCAAGTTTGAACAATGTAATTTATCAAGAGAGCAGTTTGTACTATATAATAAGTTTCATATATTAATACAATTTTTCATCTGATGTCAGGCTTCTGATTTATGAATAGCCCATGATCTAAGGTGATCATTGAATTATAATTCAAGTAATAAGAAGCTAGGAACAAGACACTGGAACTGCTCCCCTGCATTAGCTTGCATGCCACCAAGCCAATTTACTAAACATCCGTGGGCTAAATGATACAGTTTTTCCAATTCAAAGAAGGCACGGGCTTCCCTGGTGGTGCAGTGGTTCGGGGTCCGCCTGCCGATGCAGGGGACGCGGGTTCGTGTCCCGGTCCGGGAGGATCCCACGTGCCGCGGAGCGGCTGGGCCCGTGAGCCATGGCCGCTGGGCCTGCGCGTCCGGAGCCTGTGCGCCGCAACGGGAGAGGCCACAACAGTGAGAGGCCCATGTACCGCAAAAAAAAAAAAAAAGAAGGCACTTGTTAATTAGATAAAGGCTAAAGCTCTCATTATTTTTAAATGATTTAAGAACAAGTAGAGATCTTACAGCTTATACTGCAGCTCTAATAGTTCTCTGCTTACTGCCTTGTAGTAAGAGTATTAAAGACAGATGGGCCAGGCCGATTTAAACCAATTACAGCATTTCTTGTACACCAGTAGCAATGACTGTTCACAGGTGCATCAGATGCTAATATTCGAAATGTTTCAGTTGGTTGAAACACCACTGATTAATGTGATTTATGAATAAGTTGTTTCCTTCTGCTAATTTTTGGGGAGTAATCACACTCCAGACTGTATTCAGTAGTTCTTAAGGCTTATTTCATATTCCTCAGTAATACTTATAAGTATTTTGTAGATATTTAACTTTCTTATGTACCAAAATAAAGAAAAGAATTAACTTTTTTCAGTTCTGTTTATTGAGCACCTGTTAGGTGCTGGGCACTGGGCTAGGCCCTGGTGGAATCAATGCTCATCAAGTGAGTTTCCTTTTAAATATCTTGATTGCTGTGATGGCAAATGACTAACAAATTCTAGGAAAAGTGTCAGACATTGTCAGTCATTAGTTAAAAATATAAATAATGCATATGAAATTCACACCTGAATACTTGTAAGGCTGTGAATTTGCTTTACCATTAATGTCAAACTTTGGAATTATATAAAAATTGAGTTGATAAAGTAGCTTATGTTTGTGAAAATTAATAAGCTGCTGAGTTCTCGAGTCCTTTATCTATATGTTGATGGCAGATACGTTGTATGATGTCTGCTCGCGCAGCCGTTCATCTCCTTGGAATCGTGCTGCTCGTTGGCTGTTTGTTCTTCCCCGCTTCCTCCCTGCATCCCTCCGTCCTTCTCTTCCTTCCTTCATTCCAGAAATGATGACGCGTGTCTACTTTGTATCACCCACTTGTCCATAAGTGTTTTCCTTGACTTTAAATAATTCATTGCTCTTGCTTACTCACAATATAAATTTCCCAGGATACCTTAAATATCATTAGCTTTGTTTTTTCCCTTTTTAGTCTCCTCATTTATTGTTTCCCATTGTTATTGTTAATACAGTGTGAGCTTCAAATTCAGCCAATTTTATTTATAGGAACATTGTCTTGTGTAGCAAAGAGGTAGCCACACCACCTACCCTGGAAAAGTAGTCGTTGCTTGTTTTTGCAGTATAGTTTGAATTTGGCAGCCTCTTCATAAATGTTAAGTCAATATAGTCTTTGAGAGACAGGCGCTACATGTATATGCTGTTTCTTACCTTCAGGTCTGTCTGGGGACGGGCAGTGACCAGCTGCTCTGAAAGCTTACAAATTGCATTGTGCTGTTTCTTTTTACCCTTGTTTAACCACCTTCCATTTTTCTTTCTTTATCCCAATTTTGAAAATAGTCATTTCAAAGTTATTGGGCATGTGATTGGAAAATCACATGTGCAAGAGATTTCAAATTGTTCTATATTTTCTTCTTCGTTGTCCTAATTAAAAAAAAAAAAATCCTTATCTGAGCAACAACAAGTTATATTATTAATGGACCCTGAGTAGGACAAGTTATTTGTTACAGTAACTTTTGATCTGTTTAATAAGTACTCAAGCTGTGTAGTGGAGTTTTTATTGTACTCTGCAGTGTACAGTTATGAAGTGTGGTACATAATAAACTTAAAGCAATAATGTTGATATTTCTGAGGAATCCATCAGAGCTGACCTGAAGCAACGTATTTCATCTGGTTTGTCTGGGTATGAATGTTTGAAAGTTATGGCTGAAATTATGAGAGTGACAATATTGTGTTTATGACTTCTGATTATTTACCATGGTAAGGTACCTCACCCTTTGTGATTCCCAAAACTGTTTCTATGACAGTTCATTAGTGTTGGTGTCAAGGAACAAGTGAAAAAGACGAAATACATTTAGTATTAGGCAATAAGACATTTTAAGCTAAATGTTCGTATTTAATGTGTAGGAGTATAAAAAGCTAACGTGGAATCATTCTGATAGGGAAGAGAACACGTCATTTTTGTAGTTTCAGGTAGGTTTCTATATGTGTGTATTGTTCAGGTCCACGCTTCACAAAATCGTTAATGTGACTTGAGATGGCTTGTTTTAGGAGAGGCAGAAAGAAGATTAAGGAGGATGAAGCTCTTTTCACTAGGGAAGTGTAGGATAGGTTTTACAGATCATTGTCCTGAAAATGAGAACTGTTTAATATTGGAAAAGATTGCCATTTGAATCTAAAAAATACATTTATCTGTGAAAAGATAAATTACTACCTTGAAATATAATTTGTGTTTGCTTGTCTCTCTTCCTTGTCAGATTTTACGTACCTTGAGGATGCAGGCCTGTGTCCTATTCATCTTTGTGTTTCCAGAACACAGGATAGGATCTGGCCCATAGTGGATGTTCGAGAGACATTTAATAGTGGAGATACTTGAATTTTTCTCAGTGTAGCAGCTCCCAAATAGTGTGAGACCAAGGAAGAAAATTAAGAAACACATGATTTCCTAACAATGGAATTAAGATACTCATTAGTGCCTTTCAAATGACTGCTGCCTAATTTTTCCTTATTGAAAGGAAATTGATCTGTCTTGATCAGCCAGACCATTTTGAATGAAAACCTCACGCCTTTATTTTTTGAGAAGTATGTAATTGTTGAGTAATCAGTGTTTAACTTGGGATAATTTGTAAGTGAGCTTCCAGTAGACTGCAGGGCCTTGATGATACTACTAAATACTGTTATTTATTGCTGCTGTATTATTGCCTAGCAGACCAAAGTACAGAATCTCACCTTTTAAGAAAGTTCATAGCATCTATACAGACACCGTTTGCTCATGTGTGTTTCTTGACTACCATTTTTGTTGCTGCCAAAGTAAGTTTTAAGCCATATTTTCACTCATCAACATTCACTAGTGTGTTGATTTGATAAGTTTTCTTTTGGATATTGTGGTGGGGATAGGAGGAAAGGTGTTAACTAGTGGTAGATTACTTTTTAAACATTTCATTGAGCTCAGTGTTATGGTTTTATATGACCATGATAAAAGTCATTGGCGTTTCGTTTCATTGCTGGAATGATACAAAAACATTCATTAAAAAAACACAGCAACTGTAAAAATAGAAAATGCATAATTTTTATGTGATTGCGCTTCATATTTAATTTTATAAATAAACGGTTAGCTTTAAAGAAACCATTATATACTTCTGAATTATTTCAAAGGTAATGCTGTGGGTACACACACACACCCCCCTAAGTGTGTTGACATGATTCACCCTTCAGTGTACGCCTCGGGAGCAGTCACCAGAAGCAGTTATCCCATTGTCTTTTCCTCTCCATGGTGCCCATCACATTTTATATGGCCCAGAATCAGGCAGTGAGAAATCCTGATTGGACCTCCAGGAAGTGCTCTGATGTTCATCAGCCTTGTGTGCAAGACAGAAAAGCTGATAGTCCGAAATTGCACTATAAACTAAGACAGACTGTCAGTTTTTAGGAATGGCGGGGAATGGCCTATTTATGTAATCAGATACTAACCCTGGGAAGAAGCTGTCAGGCACATTCTTGTTGTGTAAGCAGCAGGCAAACTGTGCTTTATCTGACAGACAGTGTGTAAATCTGTCCATGCAAAAACCCAAATGTTTAGTTTGCTCCTAGTCACTGTAATAATCTGCTTATTTTCGTCTGCTAGAGCAGTGACATCACTTAGCAGAATGTGCTGCAGACATAAGGCCCAGATAAGACTGCGTTAGTGTCAGTCATTCATTCCTTGATTGGCAAGAAGATAAATAGGAATTTACTAGAGGTTTGCTTTCAGCTAAGGGAATAGACAACGTGTTCTGGACAGGAATAACTGTATTCATTAGCTTGGTTATTTTGCATCTTGAGAAAATGGATAGAATACATCATGTCTAATTATAGTTTCTAGGAATAAGTAGTGTACCATATCAATAACTATTGAATAGTAGTGTCCAAAGGGAATCTTCTCTGATTTGTTAAGATGCTTTTACTTGCTATATATATTTATTTCATTGACTTTTATGTATTGTTTTCAGCACCCTTTAGTTTTTCATTCTAAAAGTAACTTTTTATTATTTCATTATTTGCTGAGCGTGAATAGTAATGACTTTATGAACGTGGGTATTTAAGAATCTGTAAATTAAATCCTATTCTTGAGGAGAAATTGAAGTTGTTCTAATCTGAATTTATGACTTTAAACTCAGAGTTAAAAATGAATTCAGTGTTTTCATATATTTGTTCAGTGAGAATATTGTACCCTCCCGTGATTGAAAGGTCTATATTATAGCAAGTGTTAATTGTGAATAGTGTCTTCTTTGATATTCGCTCACTGGATAAGCAATGTAACTTTAGGAATTTTCCTTAAAATTTCTGTAAGATTATTCAGCTCCTTTTAATTTTCATTCAAATCTTCAGTTTGGTTTTACCAAATAAATGATTTCTTTGCTAATTGTAAATGATTGGGAACAGCATTGATTGTTTTAAACAAAGAGGAAACCTCAGTCCTGGACCACAGTCTTTTATGATCAGAAACTTTATGGGACGCATCTCTGAAGCGAGCAGCAGTCAGGTTGAACTGAGCGTAGCAGAGGCAGCCTGTGGGTCCCCAGGTAGATGCTCTCTTGCCCTGGTTACAGGTGGCCACACATGTCTGAGAGTGACCAAAGGCTTTTTTTCTAAGAATTTTAAGAACAGCAGTAGGAGAGAAATAAAAAGTATACAAAAGCATACATATCTGACACCCTGATACCAGTCCTGAGGCGTAAGTGCATAATTTACTTCTGCTCTGTGTGCTGTGAAGTTGTAGTCATCTTTGTTTTGATGGCCTGAGTACCAAAGTACATGTGTATATATTACTTTATTAGCCCATGATAGTAAATTCACATAATTAATCAAATTCTGATTGGTTTTATTATCATCAAATTGCACACATTTTTAAATCAACTTATTTAGAAACATAAATCCTAAGGTTTGATAATTGAGTTCTTTAATTCTACCTCTTTACCTCTTTTCCTCTGTTGCCAACTCTGTCCACCATATTAATCCCTGGTCAGATCTGCGTGAGCTCAGGTAAAATTTAAAGTTCATTCAGAGGTCTTATTTACTTGATAGCAATTAAAATGTGCTAGTATTTTCACTTTTGTTGTTCCCCAAAGGAAATTTTCCTAATTATCTTTCACCCGGGCTTTAATTCTAAGTACTTTTCTTCTATCTCTCTTGCTTCTATGTGACTCTGTGTATATTTCTTAGTGCTCTATTGCATATTATTTTTGAAGAATAGTAGATACCAGTAATCAATATAAACTTGGTTATTATGAAAAATGTTAGCGATATTTGGAAATGTACAGCACAATCTCTGGATGTTCCATGAGGTGATTTGTAGAAATGAGGACAGGTGTCTCTTCCGTCTTTGGACCCCTTTTCTTTAGTTCTTAGCTCTTAGGCACGTTTTTGTGAATATCATCATGTACATTCCTGTGGAATGCTTCATCTGTATCTTCTGGTTATATATAGGAGTCTCTCTTTTTTTTTTTTTTCTTAAGTGGTTTGTTAAATTGTCCGGCATCTTGACAGCAAGAAGAGAGTGTCCTAGAGAGCAAACCTCAGAGTTCAGTTAAAAGCAGTTAGGACTTCCCTGGTGGTCCAGTGGGTAAGACTCCATGCTCCCAAAGAAGGCAGCAGGGGTTCCATCCCTGGTCAGGGAACTAAGATCCCGCATGCCTCACATTGCAGCCAAAAAATTTTAAAAAAATTAAAAATAATAAAGCAGGTGTGGGATCTTCCCGGACCGGGGCACGAACCCGTGTCCCCTGCATCGGCAGGCGGACTCTCAACCACTGCACCACCAGGGATGTCCCAGGAGTCTCTTTTTATTCATCTTTTATTGTTATGTTTTCAATCCTAGTCTGTCAGTTTTAGTCACTAACATTCCATTCAGTAACTGTTTGAGCACCTGCTCTCTGTAAGGCATTAGAGCGGCTTATTTGAGGGTGTGTTCTCTGTTCTTTTGCTGTTGTTACTATCTTACCTTCCCATACCTGTACTTCTGGTTTTGGATTATTATAAAGCTATAATTTATTATTATAAACCATAATTTGTTAGATTGTCACTTTCTGTTGTTTTGTTTTACCTGTCTTTGACAAATTAAAGAATCGAAAGTTCAAGCTTCTGTCTCCTGGAAGTCAGCCTTTTTATTCCAATGGAGAATTAACTAGCACTTGGACTGCACATAGACCCCACAAATAGGAAAGGCAGGGCCTTTCAGGAGATAGAGTCTCTCGTCAACAATGATGGTTGGTTGATCCCAGACAGATATATTCGATTGACTGTTGGCCTCAGAACCCTTCTTTCCTATACTGGAGAGAACAGCCTTTGGTAGCATCGCTTCATGAATTTGGCTCTTTGGGAACACATCCTTAGGACCAGACTAAGTGGAAATTTAATTGAAATTAGACCTGTAGGGTTTTATTGTTGGGACATATTTTGGAAGTATTTTGTTTGAACTCCATTGCATGTGACATGTGTAGAAATTCAGGCTAAAAGAACAACCAGAGCACTGATGTCTCAGCTAAGTTGGTGTCAAGGCAGCTGTTTCACTTCTGTGGCATGGCCTCCTTCAAGCAGCTTTGTTTGCAGTTTTAAACATGTCATTGGGAAAGTCATTTATCAGAATACCTCTTGCCGTATTTTGAGCCTTCAATAAATTTTAGTTATATATGATTATTAAATGTTATAAATGTTTCTTAATACATCACTTTCCTGCCCTTACTACTGTGAAAGATATCAAGAAGTTGAAAATCTAATGTCCCTGAATTGTTTTGGGTCTTTTAGGGAATGTACGTAAATGAGAGTAGTAAACAGTTCAAAAGTCAATATGCGTGAGGTGGTGTGGAGTCAACTTGTGAGTGGCGCAAAAGGCACAATAAGATCAGGACTCTTGTGTAACAGAGAATTAAACGAAATGTAGAATAAGGGTAGGTCTTTAGTGAGAGCTGGTCTGACTGTCTCCAAAACGTGATAATATCTTTCTATTACTGAATGCCTAGAACCATCTCTTCCAGAACTGTGACTATGTGGTTACTCATGGCAAACAGAAGATTCTTCAGTTACAGTGAACAGTATCTATGATTAGCTGTCAGCTGTATGGTATTCACAGTGTAGGCTTATAAAATCATTGAACACTGATGTCTGAACTATCTGAATACAAATATAGTGAGGTTTTTGACTTCAAAAATTGAGAAGAAAAAAGTGTCTTTCTTTTTAGAGATCTGATTTTACACTGCCTCAATAACTATCTCAACTCTTGTTTCTCTCTGTGGTACTCTGTTTCAGCTGTGTATCAATAACACTGTATATTAGTATGGCATAGAAAAGCCAGTGGTGGATAAAATTAGTGATTCTTTTAAATTTTACTTAAAAATTTATTTTGGCTAAACCTGTTTGTTTTGAATTATGCTTTTAAAACTGTTTGCTTACATATATATTTTTAAAAAATGGAATGTGTGTTGGTAAATATTTTTAATACAGTAGTATATAAAGTGCTAAGTGAAAGTTCCCTTCTCCCAAATTGATGCCCTTCCTCTTCCTCCAGGCTTCCTCAGCCAAATCTTAGTTCCCACCCAAGGTTACTACTGTTCACAGTGAATCTGTCCCTACTGTTTCTATTTGTCTATTCATACATATGTATATGTGTGGTGTGTGTGTGTGTTTTTCATACGTTGCATATTAAAATAAACTTAATTCTGTACATTTTGTCCCTTTACAATATTTAATTAATTCATCATTTGAGCAGTTATTTACTGGGTGCCTACTATGTGCTAAGCCCTGTGTTGGACCCTGGGGATATAGCAGAAAATAAAGCAGACAAACGTTCTGCTCTCATGAGCTTACATACCAGTGTGGGGAGAAATTCAACAATCAAAACTGAAAGTCCAATATATGCCAGTATTAAAATAGTGATGATATAGTAAGGGAAAAGAGGGAAGAGCCAGCAGTGCTGGGTGGGGTATTTCAGCTCTCCATCGGTGGCGAGGGGAGCCTCTGTCAGAGAGAAGGTGACAAGTGATCTAGACCTGATTGCGGCTAGGAGATGGGCCCCGTGAGTCTTTCAGGCAGAGGGAAAAGTGCTCAAGGGTCCTGAAGACGATTGTGTGGGGCGTGGCCCAGGGCTGCCAAGAGGCCGCTGTGCCTGGGGTGTGCACAGGGTGGGAAGGAGGACGTGATGGCAGCTCAGGCCATGTCAGGCTCTGGAGGACTCTGCAAGGACTTTGGTTTTTTTCTTCTGTGTGAGACTGGAGGGTATTTAACAGAGGCCTGGCGCAGTGTGGCTTATGCTGTAGCAAAATCGCTGTTTGCAGTATGCAGAGAATAGACTGAACGGCAGGAAGGGAGGGGGTGGTGATGGCAGAGGCTGGGAGCTCTGTTGGACATTCTCGTGATGATCCTGACACGAGAGCGTGGTGAGCTGGACCCCAGTGGTAGCAACAGGGGTAGATAGAAGCGTCCAGACTCTGAATATATCTGAAAAGTCCAGCCCAGAGGATTTACCAGTGGATTGGATGAGATAAAGAGTAACGGATCACACCAAGGTTTGGGCATGAACAGTGAAGGGAAAAGGGAAAAATGAAGTCACGTCATTAACTAAACGGGCAAAACCACTGTCAAGAGCAGGTTCTGTTGGGGGAGATTGGGAGCCAGGTTTAGACGCGGGACATTTGAGAAGCCTGTCGGCTATCCCAGTGGAGACGTTGTGTGGGTAGCTAAATACCGACTAGACCTCAGGTATAAACATGGATGTCATCAGAGTACAGGTCACCAAAGGAGTGCGGGTGGGTCATCCAGGCTTCAGAAGGCAAGGAGGAACCAGGAGAGGGGGGCTGTTGAAGATCACGAGACTCTCATGGTCTCAGGTCAAGGGAGCGTTCGCGATCAGCTGCTGGCCTGGGTAGGTCAGGTCTTGCTCTTGGGCTGCATCTGACGTTGATTGAAGCCACCTGTGTGCCAGGCTTGGCAGGACGCAGGCTGTGGCTGAGTTGCAGGAGAACGGGGTGTCTGCAGTCCCTGCCTGCTGGGCACATGTGGTTCCTCTCGCTGCGCCCTTTCCCGGCGCCTCTGCTCAAATACTGTCCCCTGGACTCTGCTGGCCCCGCCTGACGCCCTGGGAGATCTGACCCTCACGGCACCTTCACGGTGGCTCCCACTTGGCCAGAAGCCTCCTTGTTACTGCCTTACGTGAAATAATTCTTGGACTTTAATTCATTTCCATGTATTTCAGTCTGAAGAATCTTTAATAAAAAATATAGTAGTGATACAAAGAGTTGAGCAGTTTTGTTTTCTTTGTGTCATAAAGTCTAAACTAGCAACCTTTTTGACTTTCATTTTTATTCCTTCCCAGCCCATATTTGAGAAGTCTTTTTTTGTTGTTAACGTCATTTTGATAGCTTCAGTTAATTCTGTATTTTAGCTTCCCTAACACTATAGTTGCTCCAAATATAAATATATTTTATCACTTACATCCTTCCAGTTGCTTTTGCTTATGCACTTAATTACATTAGAAAGAAACTTAGTTTAATATTTTGAATGCTGGAAGGTACATAATAAGTGATAATGTTATTCCACATAGTCTTTTGTTTGAGGTGTTGAAGATTTGAAAAATTAGTATAAATGATCTATATTCAGTGTTTATAGATGCCTATCTGAATTTATCTTTTCAAACTAATTTAGAATATATGAGTAGATGAAATCCACAAGTGTATTTTGCAGAAAAGAATTCCATAGCTGTACACATCCAACTTTTTAAGTAAATAATACTCTTCTGTATTGAAAGGAAGCTAAATTAATTGCTTTGCCCTGCATTCAGGAGGTTGTTTCCACCCAAATGTACCTCATACATGTATGCACTTTCTATAGTTATACTCCTGTTTCATTGCAGGCTACTCCACACCCATTGTATGGTGGACATGTGTGAGAAATGGTGGAGAGACTACTAGTACTTAACTACTACTTACTCTCAGTTGAATCACAATAACTTTAAAACTCTTTAAAAACTTGTTTTTTATGTTAATCCAATTTTAGCACTTTCCCTTGAACTTATGATTTAGAAAAGAACAGATCAAATCCCTTACAACATGATCTTTCTACATATATGAATGTCAGAATATTGTGATGTAAATAAAGCAAGTGATGATCCGTATCAGGCTCTACAGTATTTACGCTGAATTCATCTTCTGAACTCACATCATGTCTTGGTGATGCTCCAGTGCACAAATGCTCCAAGACATTTACTCTAGAAGTGTACTGTAACTGCTGCTCTTCGGACTAAGGTCTCAGAAAGGGTCAATTTCGTACTGAACTCTGAAATTACTGGGCAATACATCTCAACCCTTCTAGCTAATCTTACCTTGAGCTCAAATGGTTCCCTAGATCATCCTGACATGCTAGAAGGCCGAGATGATGACAAAGGCCAGGACAATGAAATACGTAAGTTTGGAAAGGCTGCCTTCCCTGCTTCAGCAAATCACACAGTCACCATCAGGGTGGACAGCCCTTTCTAAATCTGGCATGTCTATTCAAATGTCTAGAAATTCTGTTTCCAAAGTAGATACATAAGGACCTACAGGATAGAGTGTAAACATCCCATATTTGCTAGTATGTAAGATGCACGGGTCTGTGGAACATGTTCCAGTATTATTGTACAAGAATATTTTTTTGGAAAAAAATATAATTTTTTATACATATATCGAAGGTGAATTTAAACTGTTTGGTAGAGAGAAATACTATCTTGTACATTTCCATTTAACCTACTGTGTGCTTGAGTCCTGTATGAAGTCTCATTTTGGATAAATAGCGATGGTCCACTGTCCCTTAACTAATGTTAATATTTAGAGAATTACGTACACTAGTGTCAGTTGCTGGTTCTAACAGTGCTGTAGTATTAACAGATTTAACTCTCCTACGTTAGGGGTGTAACCCAAGCACTGCTTATGATCAGCCTGTTGTCTTCGGCTTATTAATTTTGTTAAGAAAACTACTACTCTTTTTAAAATACTCTGATAGTTCTTCATTGGAGAGTTGGAGCTGACAAGGATTGCCTTAAGGAATCCAAGTAGGAAACTATGACTTTCTTATTATTGCTGTTTTAAACAGTTATGAAATAATAGATAATTCTCATGACTTACTATTTATAGAGCACCAGTGATCTACACTGTAATATAAAATGATGTCTTGTGCTCAGTAATTTTAGAAATATTGACGTGAATACACACCAGGAATAAAAATTACATGGTCCTACTGAGGCTCAGAGAGGCTGCCCAAGGCCAGACACTTATTAACTTCTCTTTCCCCAGCAGCATGAATATGTGACCCCAAATATTATTTCTGAGTCAGTGGCATGCCAGGAACTGAGCAGTTTTATTCATATGAAAGTGTCAGCTTTATTAGCAAAAGGGGATTGGAATCATCCATTCTATACAGATGCCTGATGTTCTTTACAATGTATATTTGTCCTAGTAAAGTTTCATATAGTAATGTGAATGACACATTTTTTGGCATAATAATATAACACCATGGTGTGAAGACCTTATGACTTTTATAAAATCCTTACAAATTGTAGTTTCTTGATGAGTGGGACTGTGACATTGTTTGAATTGGGACAGACGTTTTTGTTTGTACACAGTTTCCATTAATATATCAGTTGTGTTTAATGTTAACATATTAAAAATTAAAAGGAAATAACTTTAGGGGATTTTGTAGTTGATTTTTAAATCCGTGCTTCTTTCTATAAGCCTGTTTTTGTTCTTATTGGTAAAATCTATCCTATTCATATTTACCAACCAATTCATTCTAATACAGTTAATACTGGGACTGGCAAGGGTAGCATCAGAAAACTTAGTAAAACCTTTTTCCATTGACATGCAACTGGTACAGTACAGTCTGTGGGGTTCTCAGCTCTGAAATAACATTTTTATAGCATCTGTAGGTACATAGCTTGACACATAGCAGTCTTTGTTAGTGCTGATATACTGTTTGTAAGATTACGTGTTATTTGTCCCAGTGTATAAATGAGTTTGTCATGAATCTCAGATGTGCACATTGTTATGGCAGGTTTTTTCCCAGACATGTACATATTTGTGGCTTGTATACAAGTGTACTGTATCTTTTTGATCATGGGCACTTGTGAAGGATAAAGCCACATGTAGCTCCTTAGAAAATTATAGTCAAATAATTGTGAAAAACAAACAATGGACGGGAGATCGGTGAGGGGGAAAAGAAAAACAAAAAATAGATCCGTGGTTCCTTTTGTCATATCAAAGTCAGGTTTCTCTGTCTTTTTATCAGGGCCATTTCAGTCTGACTCAGCTTAAAGGATGCAACTTTATTTCCCCCTTCTGTGCAGCCTGCTCCCCACTCCCTCCCCTACCATGATCAGCTCAGGGCTCACACACACAGCACCTTCCCCACCTCTGCCTGTCCCTCCTCCAGGCTTGTCACTGCCTGCCGCCTTTGTTACTAGAGTCTGCTCTGTCCTTTCAGACTCACCTGAAGCTCCACCTCATCCATGAAGCCTTTCCAGCTGCTTCACTCTATATTCACTGATGCTTTTTCTAAACATCTTTTCAAAAAGCTTTTTTAAAAAGTCCAACAGAATGTGGTGAGCTTTTGTTCTAATTATTTCACTGACATTAGTGTCTGCCATTGAGGCACAGGCTCCTTTTGGGGAGGCGTATGTATCTTTCCTTCACTTACAGGTCTGTACATGCATGAATCATTGCTAGACACACAGTAGATTCCAATATATACTTTTTAAAAAGTTGATCAGTTGATATAGAAGTAGCTGAGCTATTATAATTTGAAGATTGTTAGGCTTGTGTTATAAATGTCCCAAGACTGAACATCCGTCAAGACATTTGGGATGAATGTGTAAATGGGGATTGAAATGCATTTTGTCATTTTAGCTCAAATTATTTGTATCAGTAAGAGCAATGATTTCAAAGAAATTCTCTTTATATGGTCTTTAAACAGTAACATTAGTCCTTTATTTGTAACTGCTGTTTTAACCTTCCTTGCGTAAATCCAGTGTTTTCTTACCTAACCTGAAGCGATAAAATTTCATTTAGTCCAGACTAGAGGATTGTGGCAATTTAATATATGTCTTGTTCTCCAGGACTTGACTTCTATGGTTAGTTAAAATTATTTCAACTTTGCAAGCCCTCCAGCTCTGTGACACACTTGAAAGGGGGTAGTTTGAAAGGACGGGGCAGCCTGCACTGAATGGGTCTCATATGCAGTATAATTCCTTCCACCTGTTCTTCTCATGTTGGCGTTTGAAAGCCCTGCAGGAAACATGAACTATTTCAGGATTGAACCAACTTCTCAAACCCTGAGAAGGGGCTTAGTGGACCTTTGTTTGCCAGCAGTGCTTGATTCAGATTCTTTTACCCTGTACAGATCAGGGTGCTTTTGGGGGGTGCAGGTGAGGAGATGCGACCTCACCTAAGCCAGGGATTGGCCGACTACCGTCTGCAGGCCTGATCAGGCCCACTGCCTGTTTTCGTAAATAAAGTTTTATTGGAACACACCCACACTTGTTTATGTACTGTCCACGGCTACTTCTGTGCTACCAAGGCGGAGTTGAGAAGTTGCACTCAAGACCTGAGGGCCCACCGAGTAGAAAATATTTACTGTCTTTTACACAGAGCCTTTCCTAACCCCTGTCGTGCTGAGGAGTTTTGGATACAGCACATGCAGTGGAACGGGCACCGTTCCAGTCAAATTTAATAGGATGGTTTGGGGTAGGCCAGAGTTTATGGTCTCTTTGACAAAGAAAAATTTCATGGGAATGGGATTTTGAAGGATGAATTCAATCTTGAGGGCATGGCCCTTGTAATCCTTGAATGTTTTTCTTTGGAATGAGTCATTCTCTTGGTTCTTAGTAGACTAAGGCAACCAGGGATTA
This sequence comes from Lipotes vexillifer, assembly GCF_000442215.2. NCBI lineage: Eukaryota > Metazoa > Chordata > Mammalia > Artiodactyla > Lipotidae > Lipotes > Lipotes vexillifer. Next base: position 2,415,756 of record NW_006775077.1, on the reverse strand, counting down.
ATATTCTGCCAATGCTCCTCCCAGAAGTAACTTTGACACAAAGCTTTGCAACCTTTGGAAAGAACTGAAAGGGCCAGAACACATACGTCACAGCTTCTAGAATCTGAATGATACCTTAAGAGGTTTTAGCAAGAATGAGGCTAAATTTCTTTTCCAACTAGTTAACAAGGATCTACCTTGTTAATTGGGCTAATTATCACCTGTTCAGGGCAAAAAATGCGCTCAAGACTCTTGGCTTAAGTAGCAGGCTACCTTGCGTGCTGTATAAAAGCCCTCACAGGAGGTTTCCAACTTTCATCTGTAAGCCACACTTGATTCTGAAGAGTTGAATTCAGTAAGTGAAACCTTTCTAATCTTAGGTCTTTGTGGCTTCTTGATATAAATCATGCTCATGTTTTATATATAATCAGGAACAGGTCACTCTCAAGAGTCCAGCCTAATTTAAATAATCTGGATACTAGTGTTATATATTTTTGGTTTCAGGATATAACTTCATTCATTGAGTCAGGTTTTTTTTGGATCTAGTACGCACGCATGCATGTGCGTGCGCGCGCGCACACACACACACACACACACACGCACGCACACACAAGTATTTGGAAGGAGGTGGCCAGAGGAACCCCGAGTGAAGTATTCCTTGTTATTACTCACCTGTCAGCGTACCTTTTCAATTTTCAATTTAGAGAAAACAGAGATTCTTACTTTCCATTCAGTTTAAAGTTGCATATTTTATTTAAACATATATATATATATATATATATATATATATATATATAGTACTTGAAACCTCATAAAACTAAGATGAACAGGATTACTATGGAGTAATATTGGGGTAATTAATGTGGATTTAGTGCCTGTTTTACATGAATACGTATTTAAGTCTGAAAACAGTATTGTATGTTTTTCCTCGGACGTTTCCTAGGCCAGAAACAGTATAGGCATCTCACAGTTCCGATGCGTATAGGTGTTGGATTTGTTACCATGGCAGAATTTCTTGAACTTCATTTTGCTCTGTTATCTTTTGGATACTTTTTCAGCGTAAGACTCGTGTGAATTAATTGAGATTGAAGTTGCTCTTTAGTGGTTGTCTTTATATGCCTTTTATGTGCTACTTTGTTCAAGAAAGTGATTGTTTTTCAGTTTTATTTGCAGCTCAGCAGAAATTTGTAAGGTAGCCCTACTGGGCAAAGACCCCATCATATTCTATTTTCGTCTCATCTCTTAGTGTATTATTATGTAATTATTCAATCATAATAATTTTAAAAGGAGGCTGTTATCCCAAAGAAACAGCCTGCATATTGGTAGTATCCGAGTAACTTAGAAATTGTTGAAACAGATTCATTAGTATATTGGACTGTTTTGCTAGGAATCATACAAGCCTTGTATTGTTTTCAGTTCTGTGTTTATTCATAAAGACCAGCAATACCTGTCAGTTAAGGTTTTACAACATCAGTTTACTGTTAAAGTAATCATTTTGAATCAGTCAGCACCTTCGTTTCAGAGTTTTGAAAGATAATAACTGCATGATTCTTTAATGTTTTAATAAAGTTTAGCTCATTCATTTGGAGCAGATCTTGCTCATTGCTGTTTTTTTTTTTGCAGATATGAATTTGTATGATTTATTAACTTGACGTGACATGTAGAAAAGAAATTTTGGATTACTTAATTAAAATATTCACTTCAAATTGTGGAATTTTTCAAAAACAATGAAAGCACTTTTTAAGATGTTAACATATGACCTTGTTTACTTTGTTTTCCTTTTAAAAACAACAAAAATGTACAACTGTAGTTAGCTCTCTAGCCCCATATGCATGCCTTACCCCTCTTCTCAGAAACAAGCAGTATTCACAAATTATGATGTCATGCATGTTTTGGCATGTGGGCCTCATATGTTTAGATTTAATATTTCTATGCTTAACTTGCTTTGTTTCAATGCAGTTACATTTTTGACATTGTTTAACCCATGCTGATAAATGTAGCTCATTGATTCATTTTAACTTCATTATGATATTCCATTTTATGATTAAACTCATTATTTTTCTACTCCCCAGCTGATGGATATTTAAGATTGTTTACCTCTTAATGGGGACACTTTTTTTTTTTTAAACATGTCTGTACTTGAGCCTGAGTTTCTCAATCATGTTAACCCAGACTGGGCTTTGCGGGAGAAAGGCAAAGTATATCTACAGCTCTAAAATGCATCACTAAAGCAACTGTATTCCAAATTATTCTGAATTGGAGAGATTAGAAAAGAACATAAAAATATACTAGTGGCAATTCTTACTGTATTTCAAAAATCATAAAGTAATAAAGCATCAAAGTATCAAAATACTTCTATCTTCATATGTAAGTGGGATATGTGCAGATTTTTTATTAATTTGCTAATAAATTGAATAACCCACGTAATAGGGTTTAAAATTTTTAAATAACATTTAAAAGTATAATTTGAAGAAGATGAGTATAGACTCTCTTGTTAGGATACCTACCTCGTGTAGTAATATGGAAAGATAAAGTTAGGGGCGCAACTCAAAATAGAAGTGTTATATATTTTGACAAAACTTATCTTCCCTTTAGGCATTCATACACAGACAATTGCCCTAACACAGTCTAAGGCAGAAGTATCTATTAAGATAGTACCATTGATCGTATAAAAATAATTCAGCTCCCTACTAATTCTTTAGTTTAATTTTGTATGTACATAATGCCTTGCGAAACCTCCATGAAATTGTTAAGTTTTTGTTATATGTATAACAGTGAGGATATTTAGTATCGTCTCTTCAAAATTTTAAATCTAGAGATGTGGGTTTCAGTCACGACTGTTTTACAAGTCATGTCATGAGTGAGTTCAGCAAAGAAGGTCTTCCACTGGTTTTAACACAGAGAACACAGGCTCGGAGCCATTCCGCACGTGTGTGTGTGCGTGTGTGCGCGCGCGCGCGCGTGTGTGTGCGTGTGTGTGTGTGTTGGGTGGTGGTGCTGGGGATAAAACAGCACATGTAACGGTAAATAAACATACTGTAAATATATTGAGAGTACTAGAAAAATGCTTAGAATTTAATCCAGGAGCCCTTATTTAATTTAGGAATACTTAGGAATTTACATTGAAAGATGAACTCTTAACTGACTTTTACATGACAGTAATGGGTTTTATTCCAAAAGTGTCAGCAAAAAACTGGATAATAATCCCTGGAAGCCAGGAAATTTGTAATGACAACACCTTTTCGTAGGAACCACTCGAAGGTGCGACGATGCAGAACATTCTGTGTTTCAGATCATTGCCCGCAAAATGGTCAAACCATTGCTACATTGTCTTCTAATTCCTGCTTTGCTGTTGAGAAGTCTGGTACCATTTTAATTTACTTTGCTTCTGATTTTTTTTTTCTTCTGAAACCTTCTAAGATCACTTTATATCCAGTAGAAACATCTAATGCAGACTGAGGAAAGGGGAGGTGACAAACTGCCCTTTTTCATTACAAGTCCATAGCACTATTTGGCATTTTGAACTTTTTATAAAGTAGCTCGATTACATCAGAGCGGAAATGATGTGGACCTCCACCTGCTCTCCCGCAGACATGGCCTTCTCCTTAGCACCTTTGCTGTCCCTGTGCTATGGCCTGCCATACCATTTATCTTTTTAATTCAGTTCATAAATATTTAAATTTTAAAAATTAATTTAAAATGTTTAGCATACCAGAGGAAGAATATGAAATAAATATGGCAAACATGGATATTATCATCTGGGTACATAAACCTTGGTGGTAGATATGCATCTCTGTCATTTTCTGTATGTTTGAAATATTGACATTTATAAAATAAACACAAATGCTGAGGAAGGAGAAAAGACCAAATGGCATGAGGATCGCGAGCCCTGGGCGGCCTGAATGACCCCTGTTGCTGTCGTGTACGGATCTCACATTCCCACTCTGAGTCTGGTGAAATTACGTAAGGAACGAGACTCTTCACCACCAGTTCCCTTCATCCCATTGGTCCAAAGTTATTTATGGAACAGCTCTGGGTACCAGGCACTTTTATGGGCCGTAGGATATACGGTGAACCAAACACCATCATACTGTTGTGTGCTTATCTTGTTTGTCCTTTTAGGTTGTACTTTTACGTGATTGTCACTCGTTGTACATCCTTCAACTGACTGACTTTGTAACTCCCTGCACAAAAGGAGAGATGACTAGCGAATTTTATGCCAAATAGATCTCTTTTTAATATTATTGTCAATTCAGTTAAACAAGAAATTTCTGATGGAAGACCACCATATGGGGATAGAAGAGCATTTATATCATTTAACCCAGTCTAATGTAGGTCTCGGGGCTTCACTGATACCTGGGAAACTGGATGGCCATCCCCAGTTGAGGGGCAGCAGCCGACAGAGCCACAGTTGACAGCCTGTCGGGGCCTGGAGCCCCCATCTCTCCGCCTCTCCCCGCACTGCCCCTTACCCATCCTCCCTGCTGGCTCTGCATTTCCACCTGTTTTCCAACATCTAAATTAAATGCCATCTCTGGGAAACCTTCTTTAATCCACCCTGTCCCATTAATTGCTTCTTCTTTTAAACTTATGATGGCCTTTTACGTTTTTTCCTGGCGTTGAGGTTATCTTTGTGAAGGATCTTCCTCACGTAGGAGCCTGCGATTTTCTTGAGGAGCCAAATCTGACTCTTTGCCCTCTTTGTTTCCACCGTCTCGAGCAGTGTTTGTGGCATAGTGGGTGTTCAGGTCTTTCTGAAGTACGTGCAGAATACACAGCGATACGTCTTCTCCTTGGGCTCTCGTGGCAGAGCGGAACTGCACGTTTTCACTCAGGCTCTGTCCTAGTGACACATCCAGTGGGCTTCCTGGAGGCCGCCAGGAGAGCGGATCCCTTGGATGGACGTCATCCTTACTCGTTGCATGGTGGCAGATAGTTTACAGTGTTTGAGGCTCAGAATTGTGCAGTTCCAGGAAAACCCCCACTGATGAGTAGCTCTTAGTCTTTATAAGGACACTTTACATTGGTAACATTTCAGGTTCTTTTCAAAGTACCAGTGCACGCACTTATTTTCATAAAGCAAATTGTAAAACACGTGAGGTTTTCTGAAAGTCAAGCGGTGGCCTTAGTTCTTTGTTATCTGGCTTTTGTCATATCATGACAGGCTCTAAGCTCTAGTTTAACATTTTTATTATGTATGAATAATAAAGTACATATATTGAGGTTTCATAGATGTAATTTTTTTAAATGTACATCATGGTAGATTTAAAAATGAGGGATTTATTTTGTCATTCGTAAAGTTGTAATACAGTCTGGAGTAACTGTTAAAAGATGGCATCTACTTAACCTCCTTATTTATTTCTTCTAGGAGGAGGTTAGATCCACAATAAATACAGGAAGAAATAAGTAGATAGGGGAATTTATCTTGGAAATAAGATCCCTGTCATGGTTTTGAAATGTTAAATGCATGAAGACCCGTCAAAGAGATATACGGACATGTTATTTTTTTACAGCGCATTTCGAAGTATTTAGTTATGTTTGTCATTCTCTAGTACCAGTAAGCAATGATCAAATGATACAGTAATTTCAAAGTCGGTCTGTGTTGAGTGGTGTAAATATAGTTTCTGTACACATACATTCTATAAATATATTAATTGGCAATTTTAATATTAATGAAGCACTTAAGACATTTTATATGGCGTTTCTTAAATATTTAGCAGTTTTTAGTTCTGTTGCATTTAAAATACAATGTTATAAAAATATTACTACATATAACAATTGAAGAGAGATTTTTATAAAAGGTAATTTTATAATTCGATTCTTAAGAATTTGTGAAACCTGAATGATTAATTTGTTAAAGTAATCCACATTTACTTCAAAATGAGAAAATTAATTAATTGGAGCTTGGAATTCTTTTTTCTACCCTTATGGGACTAAGAAAATTGGTAAAATTTTAGTTAAAAGCATTTATGTAAAGAATATACTCTTTCTATCTCCTTATTTATATCATAATTTAAAACGCAGCTATTATAATCTTATTTTTAAAATTGTATTAACTTGCTAAAAGTGTAGACCAACTTATGATAGTCAAATCAAGCTGCCATAGTCTGTCTTTTTTGTGGCATTGTGCTTATCAACTTATTAAAATATTTTAATTTTGAATATTGGGTTTTAATTTGCTTTTATTTGACTGTTCATTATCCTGAATTAATTAGCTGGACACTATTAGTCACAGAGATTGCTTTAAACTAAATTGTATTAGAAATAAAAAGTAAATTTTAGTGGTGATTTCCTGAATGCAAGTGAAAAGGGACAGAAACTCGACCAGAGAAAGTATTAAAGTTTTTTTGTTGATGGTTCATATTGCCTGGATTATTAAAGGTATTCAGAGATCTTTAACTGGGAACTGTGGGGCTGAAATATTTTCTGACGTGAGTATTGATTTGTTATTTTCAGTTTTCATCCCATACAGGAAATAATTGAGGTTTCTTTTTCTCAGAGGCATACTTATGAAAAGTTGTATTTATGATCTTATTGTTATTCTTATCAAAGGGAACTTTTTATGTACCTGTGTGGTAACCCAGAAGGACACCTTGTTAAAAAGGAGACACCCCTGGAGTGTGCCCCTCCTCCGAGGGAGCAGTGTGGTGTGTGCCGTTCCGGGCGGGCTGGGCTCTGAGTGCCGCCCCGGCCCCAGCTGCCTCCGCCTGGCGGAGAGCAGGGGTGTCTGAGTAGTTTAGTACGGAGAGCTTTTCATTTAGCCTTTGCTCTGACAGCCCGTGCCCTGGATAAGTGGTGTAGGCCTGTACAGGTGAAATCTATTCTCACATTTGCCTCAGGGGTGACTGGACTGTAACAGAATTTTTCAAACCCGTTGGGCCCAACCGCAAAGCAGAGAATAAATGGCTGAAGTGCCAGGCCTGGACAGAAAAATCAATGCCTGGTTATACAGACATGACAGACCAGGCCCGCAGTTCTCCTCGCGACACCCTGCACTCGCCACACTGCAGGGCTGGAGCGGCACCTGTCTGGGCCCGAGGTGCTCCCGTGAGGGTAATATTTGCATCCTTTTCTCTCCACTCCATGCAGGAAATTTACATGCCGCCTGTGTGATAGAAGTTTCACAGAGAAGTGGGCCCTGAACAACCACATGAAACTCCACACGGGGGAGAAGCCATTCAAGTGTACCTGGCCTACCTGCCATTACTCCTTCCTCACGGCCTCTGCCATGAAGGACCACTACAGGACTCACACAGGTGTGCCCATCCGCCTGGGCCCAGTGGTGGTGGTAGTTGGGGGTGGTCATCTCAGCAGCAGTCCGTAGAAAGGAATCCCTGTTTGAAGAGTTTAAGATTGTGGTAATTATGTGTTAAAAGGTACGGCATCATTTCTTTGTATTTTGATGATGCTCAGTGTAATTTTTAAGTGACATTTTAATATTTGTGTATGTGTGTGTGTGTGTGCGCACACGTGCATGTGTTCACATAAAATAAGTTTCATATTTCAAAGCTGATTTATGTTGTGTGTGGGTACATATATGTGTATGTGTTTAAACATCTTTTTAGGTGTGACCATTATAGAAGATCATTTGAGGAGATTAAATTTTCATAGAGAACTTGTCTTATATTTGTTACTGATATGGACTCCGTGCCATAATGTTTCTGAACATTATTGAATCTTGGTTTTTATGTACCACTTGAAATTTTTAAAATCAATTTAATATTTCTCTTAAGAGAATACTATCAGATCCAAGAGTTTTTGAAATTACTACAAAGAGACTTAACTGAATTTAGCTAGTATAAATTTTTTAGATAATTGAAAAAGTACGAATTCACATACATTTTACATCAAAACATTTAGTGGTCTGTTTGGAATTTAAACCAACTGATAGTAAAAGCAACACACAGAATACATCTGTGCTAGTCATGGTCCTGAGACCTCTCAGTTTGGACCTTCATGAATATATTTCTCCTACCTGCCCTGTGGTTCTATTCAATGTATATGACATGCTTTTCATTATCTAAGGACAGAGGGCCCCTAAACTCCTTACAAGCGTGTAGTTGAGCGCTTGCCGTATCTCACTGTGGCGACGTCACAGGAGCCATTTGCTGTTTTGTGGTCTTCCTCCTCTTTACAGCTCTCAGAAAGTGTTTTGTTTCGAGGAGAAAATAAATTTTAATCAGCATTCCCAAATGTTCTTCTGATTGCCAAGAATCCTGTATTATTGTTAGAAATTATAGGTTAAAAGTTCTTCTGAAGCAGTTTGTGGGAAGCCCAGGCCTCCTTAGCTTCCTTGACAAGGGCGTTGACGATTTAAGGTCTCCAGCCTGCCCTGAAAGATCACTTATATCGAACAGCAGATGAAAAGCCAGTGCAGATGTAATTTATCGTTGGCGTTTCCTTCTAAAGAATAATTGTGGAGACTTGGCTGGATCAATAATATGGATTTTTGTTGTTAGGTCTTGTAGTCTGCACCATAATGAGAGATAGGGGACAGTGGCTGTTTTCTAATAGAAAATAAAGGATTGGTTTCCGTGTCTTTCTACATTTGAAAGCAAAATGGCACACTTGAAACTAATTCAGGTTGTTAAGAAAAGTCTCCTATTATATCTCTGCTATCATATAAATATGGCATGTTAAGTGAACCCCCTTTTTATTGAGTATATTACATTTAGTTTTTTCTTAAAATTTTTTTTCTTGAAAAATACTCAATTGCCCACTATCCAACCCTAACTCCCCCTACCCGCTTGGAAAAAAAAAAAAAAAAAAAAAAAGGGCAAGTGAAAATTGAATTTAGAGTGACAAACAAATCAAGCCACCAAGGTAAATATGACATACAATACATTGCAGACTAACATCCTAGATAAAAATCCTGCACATCAAAAAATCAAGGTCACTAATATATCTAGAACCAAATCACATGGAAAACTGATAATTTTGTCTTTGTGCCTATACATATCTTAAAATAGGAAAGGGAATAAAACTTAGTATATACACGTAGCACATATACCTGTAAAAATGTAAATTTCATTACATGCAGCACATATACCTGTAAAAAATATAAATTTCATTAGGATTTGTCTGTTAATGTTTATATCTTACAAGAAAGATATAGATTGCAAAGAAGTTCATAAACGAGGGAAAGGAATCATAGTCTGCTTGAGTCCAGAAATAGTAAGAATACTCTTTCCTCATCAGGTATTTTGCTGGCTGGGTAGCATAGCACTAATCTCTTCTCCGCCACATACCACCATATGCGTAGGTGTGTGTGATCTTGTGTGTGCATGTGTGGACCACAGTACACACATTTCCGCACACTCCAAGGGGTTAATGCCCACAAAGCTGTGGTAATGAATAAATTGTAGAGAATAGTTTTGTCTCAACACAGAATAGTATGTTAATATTAACGGGCAAATTATCTTTGGGGATTTTAAAAAAAGTCCACTTTCAGTGTTATTTAATTGATAATACAGCTAGTTAGAAAGATTTATATTTCAAATTGATTAAATAATTAAATGAGTGATTGTAATTAAACTTTATTCTTCACAGCCCATCTACTCTATTCTTTTTTTCTGTATTGATATAATGATGCCAAGGAATGAACTTAACCCCAAAATAGGGAAGTAAAGATAGGAAAAATGCTTAAATTCAGCTTTATTTTATAAATGATAATAATGAACATTTTATCGTACCATTGGGAAGTAAGATTAAACATAATTTGGTTAAAACTCTCGTTATTAATATATGTTCATTTAAATTAGAAGCTAGTATTGCTCTCAGGTAAAGGGAAGACTCTTTCTGAGTACGGTAGCTACTCTGCCTTCCTATATTTACTATTTTTTCTAACCTTAAAAAGGCAATTACCATTTCCACAACACCTCAAGCTAAATTTCTATTGTAAAACACCTAAACATTTTAGAACAAAGCAGGCTGACGTGGGCAGAAACCCTTGAAAGACTTGTTGCATTAAACATTCACATGAATAAAGTAGATAAAGATAGATAAAATGATTTGTTTTATTTTTGAAAAGTATTTTATAATTTCACTGACTCTCTCCAAGGTGTTAGCATTTTTATTCTCCTTTTCTCTTCTTTGGGAGCCTTATGGGATAAACTGTCTAGGTGCCAGCACTTATTGGCCAAATATGCTGTAGAATAGAGAGAGATTGCATTTATAAGCTGTAGGGCAGAATGTTAGCTTGTGTAAAAATGTTTTTAAAAATGAGCATTTAAACATTTTTAACAAAGTCTGCCAAATCTGACTCTAATTGTTGCAGAGTTTTCCAGTCAAGACTTATCACTAAAGATGAATAATAGGAGTTTTTATACAATTTCTTTAGCAATCCCTAGACTTCCTTTTTTGTGCCATGAAAGTTTGAGGAACATAAACAGCACTGAGTTGAGTAATGTAGATTTTATCGTTACTTGGGATCTTCAGTGTATTCAGGGAAACTTTAATTCATATTGTTAAGTAGGAAGTTATTAAAGAAGATGCTGATAGAATCAGGTAAAACCGATTCAATATCCTTCAGTTGTTAGAAAACTCAGTATGTTTTATTTAAGCAGAATCATGTATACTGTACATTAACAGTTCCAAGCAATCTTTAGTCAGCTCAGAAAGTCCAGATGTATGGGAATTGTAAAAAATCAGGATATGCATAAAAACTGTTCAAGTGCATAAAGCAGCCCCATCTGGAAGACATCTACCAGAAATGAAGTTGTACAAAACCATTCCATTGATAATAAAGCTAATTTTTATGGGTCTGACAAGTATGTAATTATGTTCAGTGGTGCTTTTCAGATTTTATCACAGTCAATAAACCGCAGTGGTAATTTCATTCCCATTTGACATATTTACATGGAAACATTTGATTGGAGGAATTAGTAACCCTGAAAGCCTTGATAGATATGTTTTAATGATCTGTGACCTCTGCAGTCCCTCATCTGTTTATTGTTGCAACAGGCGAGAAGTCGTTCCTGTGTGACCTGTGTGGCTTTGCTGGCGGGACCCGGCATGCCCTCACCAAGCACCGCAGGCAGCATACAGGTCAGTCCAGCCACCCGGCCCTCAGCCTGCCGCTCAGGAGGCAGCCAGTCCAGGGGGGCCCCCCCGCATTCGTTCTTGGCCCTGAATTGCCTGTCTTTTCGATTTTTGTAAACTCTGTGCACTTGAGGGTCTACTGAAAATTGTGCTTGAATAATACAAGATTTTAATTCGTCTGCTTTTACGTATTTATAAACTAAGCCTGCTGCGTGTCTTATGGATCAGGTGTCCTGTAAAGTCGTGTCAAGCAGGGGGAGAACAGGGTCTGGCCTTCTGTGTGCAGACATACCAGCTGCTTCTCTGCGGCAGAGCCCTGCCTTGGGGGTGGCCCGTGAGCTGTGGTGAAGCTGGGGGGCCTGCCTTCCTCTCAGTCAGTCCCTCCCCGTCTCCTTTCCTGCTCACACCACCTTTTAGCTGCTTCTCACCTGCTTACCAGCAGCCCTGCCTTCCCATCTTTGTCTCAGCCTCCGGAACCACCTGACTCTCTAGCCAGCAATCCCTCTGCGGGTTGGAACCAAGTAGATGTGGTTGTAGCTCAATGCAGCTTCAGGTATTTTTGCGATTAAGAATGGAAAGCAGTCGGGACTTCCCTGGTGGTCCAGTGGTTAAGACTTCGCCTTCCAATGCAGGAGGTGCGGGTTCGATCCCTGGTCGGGGAACTAGGATCCCACATGCCTCACAGCCAAGACACCAAAACATAAAACAGAAGCAATATTGTAACAGATTCAATAAAAACTTTAAAAATGGTCCACATCAAAAAAAAAAAATCTTTAAAAACAAAAAAAGAATGGAAAGCAGTGAAGAGGCAAGTTAAGCAGATACGGACATTGAAGAGAATCCTTTTTTTTTTTTTTTCATGATGGGCATTCTTGGTGATTCAACAAAATAAATTAGATGCCTTGGTTAGGAACACAGAAGGATGAAAAGTTTTAAACATCTGTTAAAGTTGATTACCTATTGATATGCTGTAATAGGTCTTATAAGTAATTACTTTAACTTCTGAATTACGTATGTCTGAGACAGTGCTGATTTTTGGTGATGTTCCTTGTAACTATTAATAGAACCACTTTTTACCCTAAAAAGTGTTCTAGTTTAGATGATAAATCATATGGTAACAGAATTTGTAACTCATTGTTAGACTTTTACTTGCGTTCCATGAGAATAGTTGAGTTTGGCAGTTATACTCAAAATGGCATAAACGTAGAATACATGAAATATGTTGTTTATGGTACAGTTTGATTCTTGATATGCTATATTTAGCGCTTAGCTATAAGGAGCTTTAATGCCCATTATGGTATTTATATGATTAGTGAAAATTAATGCTAACCATTCCTTTTGGACTCTTAAGTTTATATGATTCAAATTTCTCTATGGGATAAGGATTATTATTGAGTCAAGAAATATCCAACGTTAATATAATGTTGAAAACTCAAACTTGGTAAACATAAAACTCTATTTTAAGTTTGTGGTAGCAACCTGTGATCACATTGTTTTTTTTTTTAATCCAGTGATTTACAGTTTAGGTGTAAGAGATGGCAGAAGAGCCCAGTGGCTGGCGGTCATCCTTGGCTACTCTGTTGGACAAATTGGGAATATGTGTGGTAAAGTGTGTTCATGCGGGGTTTTATGATTCTTCCTGTTTCAGTTTATTGATGCCCAAACTGTTGCCATGCAGATGGTGTCGCCCTGGCGTGGCCCTGGGCGTCAGCAGACTCCCCCGTGCTGCCATTGGCAGCGTGGCCGTGCTCCCTCTTCCCGCTGCCGAGGGGCCGGTAATGCTGTGATCACAGGCGTTTACAGGTGATCGATCATGAACCCGCATCGAGCAGGCACAACTTTATATTTTATGTCAGGTCCAGAGGCTCCTTATTACTTTGCTATTAACTTTATACCATATAGGACAATGTCTCACAGACAGAGGCATCTGTCTTTTTGGCGTTTATCTGCCTCTGTGGCACAAATCAAACATGATTCTTTAATACCAAAGTCAGTTCAAACAGCTTAGCCAAACAGTACTAAGCCAAACAGCTTAGTACAACTCAGTCTAGGCCCTTAGCTTTTATGCTGGATTTATAATATTTAAGCAACACATAACTTTTTTTTTTTCAAGGCCTGATTTGTTTGGCTCATTTGAAATCTGTGTTTTTCTGATGTATTCCTCTTTGACATGGTTTACCTTTCTACTACAGAGTGCCCACCCAAACTACAATCAGCTAGGAAAGGGATAGGTATCAAAAGTGTTCCAGATGGCGTAAATAATTCCCCACTGCAGTACAGACTATCTAAGGGGCTGACACAAAACATCTTCCACTTCAAGATTTACTTTTATCTGGTAAAAGGGTCACCTGTCAGAGACCCTTGATTCAAGGGAACAGGAGCAAATCCTCACATGTAGTTGAAGAGCCTTGGCCAGCTTAATGACCACCAGCCCGCCCAAAGGAATGCGGTGCAAGCTTCCAGGAGAAGGGCTTGGCCCATCTGACAGATTGTTGACACACAAAGGGCACCTCTCTCTGTCCATAATCCATGCCGTTGCTGGTGTCCCTCCTCCGGCTTCCTTTTACTCTTCTGTCACGGGGACCTCAGGTGCAGAATATTCCTCAGTGGTTATTTTCGCCAAGATTACCGCTTGAAAAGGAAAGTATGAAGAACACAATTTAAACTACTATATACTCTTATGTGAGGGAAACAGGCAGAAAGGAAATATCCCCAGCAGGTTGTATGCAGGCAGCCCTGTTGACTTACAGATAGCATTATTCAAGAGTAGTTACTATCTCACTCATAGGTTTATTCATCCTTCTGGCTTTAGAATGACAAAGAATTCAGAAGGACTGTTCCCAATGCACCAAATCAGTTTGATCACTCCATCAAAAATTTTTCCTTAGTAAGCGTGTACACCTCCTCATGTAGCACCTATCTCATTTCATGCAGTTAACAAATATTAGGAAACTGAAATTCTTGTTTAACGTTTTTAAGATTTTCTTTCACAGTTCACAATCTAGAAGTTATTTATTTATCGATTTATTTTGCTGTGTATTGAGACTAACAAACAAGAGCTACTTGTGTATTTCTGAAGTGTATTTTCCTGAAGAAATTGCCTGAAATTTCCCGAAGAAATGATCATTTCTGGATAAAAAAGAGATACCGATGAACATATTCAAACAATAGTATTGAACATGTAACAGAATTGAGTTACAAATTAACTATTATGCACAGATTGAATAAACTGTAGTCTGTGTAAGTTGACACAGAGTTCTTTTCCATCAAGGGCCCAGACATGCTTGAGCCTTCCTTTACTTAGTGGTTGTAGCTTAGTATGTAGCATACTTTGGTAGCATTATATTTTTTCTCTGTCAGCCTGTAGATTTTTCACAATTTCTTAAGACTACATAGTTTAATCTGTTGTGTTGTCAAGTTAAGCATGAAATGACAGTTGATAGTTTATTGCAATACAATGTCAGCTTGACATGAACTTCAAATTATTAGAGTTATAGAGAATCTAAATGACATTATTCTTTAAAAGTGCTTTTTTTTAAGTTTAAATTGTGTCACATGAAAATGCCATAAAAGTTTAAGTGAAATAAGATCGATACATTTACCATGTTTTTTAAGTGTTTATGTTAAACCTTCTCACCAAGAAACTTAAACTTGAGGAGCTTGGATGACCTTGTATTTATACCATTGACTCAGACAATGACTCCTTAATGTTACCCCTCTAGATTCCTGCCAGATCCGTGAAAAATGGGTAGATTAACGATGTCTACCAAGGCTAAAAGAATAAACCAGTTAGCAGTGAGTCTGATGCCAACGTACTTTCAAACACTTCGTTTGAATGGAATAAGGAGACGTCAGAATATATTTGTGAATTTGCTTAACGAAAAAATCTTTAAATTGTTTGACCGCTTAGATTCATGATATTAAAAGTGGAAGATTCAAGCTACCTAATTTGAAGTCTTAGTATATAGTTTCAATAGTCATGTCAGTATTGTATTGGCATAAAGATTGCCAGATAGATCAAGGGAGCAGAACAGACTCATGCATATATTTGTCCATTGTTTTTGACCAAGGAACAACCTTTAGAGATAGATTTAACAGAGGATGTGCAAAACCTCTTCATTGGAAACTTTAAAATATTGCCAAGAGAAATTAAAGAAGACCTAAATAGAGTGATATCCCATGTTCATGGATTGGAAGACTCAATGTTGTTAAGATTTTATTTCCTCTCACATTGATCATTTCAAATCCCTCAAGCTTTTTTTTTTTTAAGAAATTGACAAGCTGATTTTAAAATTCATATGGAAATGCAACAGTGAAATATCAAACAACTTTGAGAAAGATGAACAAACTTGACTTACACAACCTGACTTCATGACTTATTAGAAAGCTTCAATAATCAAGTCATTCTGGTGTTTTCATCAAGGTAAACAAATACATCAATGGAATGGAATAGAGATTACAAAACAACCCACACCTACATGGTCAACTGAGCTTTGACAGAAGAGCAAAGACAGTTTAACCTTTTCAATACATAATGCTGGAACAATTGGCTATCCATATGCAATCAAAATAAATTTTGATCCATATATCATGTCATATACAAAAATGAACTCAATCTAAATATAAAACTTAAAACTGTATAAATTCTAAAAGAAAATTTAGGGGAAAAATCTTTGTGATCATGGATTATCAAAGATTTCTTAGATACCGGCACATCAAAAGCCTGATTCATAAATGGAAAGAATCATAACTTGAAAAATTATAAATGGAGAACTTGAAAACTTTGTAAATTATTAACTTGTCTTCAAAAGACACTGTGAAGAGAATGAAAAGACAAACCACAGACTGGAAAGAATATGTATATATCATAACTCTTATAAAGGATTTGTATCTGTAATATATAAAGTGCTCTCAGGACACAGTTTTAAGAAACCAACCAACTAAAAAAGGGTCAAAATATTTGGACAGGTACTTCACAAAGAATATAAATGCATGTGGCACATAAGCACATGAAACTCTCCTCAGATCATCATTAGAGAAACTCAGGTTTAAAGCACTAAGCACACTGAATGCTGGTGATGATTTGGAGCAATGGGAACTCTGAAGCACACCTAGTAGGAATATAAAACGGTCAAACCACTTTGGAGAATAGTTTGGCAGTTTCTTACAAAGTGACGTATGTACGGACCATATCAGTGGATACACGTGACATTCACGTAATGAATACCACTCTACAGCTCAGCAGCAAAAATAAATCAAGCATTTACACCTGGAGCAACGGGAGTGAAGCACAAAGTAAAGCTGAGAGAAAGAGGCCAGACAGGAGAGAAGTACATACTGCATGTTTCCATGTGTGTACACTTCTAGAAAGTAGTAGCTAACACACAGCGAAAGAAAGCAGTGGACATTTGCTTGGGGATGGAACGAGCAGAAGAAAGACAGGGCACAGGGATACCACTGTGGTGGTGCTTATGTTCGTTACTTTGATCGTGGTGAGAGCTCCATTCTGCCTCCTGTGTCAGGTCTAGACAGGTGATGTCAAGTCACTGAAGTAATTAATAATGAGTGTTTTCATCCAGGTGAGTGCTTCCCTTTGTGTTTCTGTTTTCCATATGAACTATTCTTTGACATTGGTGTACAGTTAAGATACTCTTAATTGAATTTAATGAGCAATTCAGTCTTTATAATGAATGAGGAAGTTTTCAGATATGCTTGTGTGTGAAGGTTTATATGTTTCTATGACACAGAATATTCCCGTGTCAAATATGAAGAGATTGCGCGATTTTATTTTAACTGTCAAATGTGAAGAGATTGCACGATTTTATTTTAACTCTATGCAATTCGAAGATCATGTCTTATCCCTCAAATAAAAGCAAAACCTGCCATCATCGTGAAAGTTACTTTTTGTATAAGTCAGTTCAGTACAATTGAGCTGTCTATAAACCAGCGGTTTAGAAACTGAGAACAAAGAGTTATTTAGACTGACTCTGGGTGACCACTTGATTGGGGTGTAGTATATGGGAAATGGCTAAAAGAGACAAAACCCCCTCTCAACTCCAAGATTTTTACTCTGCTGTGTATACGGTCTTCTTTTTACAAGAATAAGTCAAATATTCCCTGGTAGGATCTGTTAAATGATACCTCTATGTCAAGTTCACTAACTTTGCGAAGCCATTAATTATTTTATGTATATTATAGGTTTTTACTTTGTTATTGGTTATGAGCTCTTGATGAGAGCCATTTGTGTGCTGCTTCTTTTCTTTGTGAGAGTAGTTTGCAGTTTCCAGTGTTTAGGCAGTCCTGTCCCCATAACGATGAAGCACTGGTTATTGGGCACACTCCTAAGTATCTTACCTATGCCTTGTCTGCTTTAATCCTCACAATTATCTCCATGTTCCGTGTATTATCCTCCCGATCTTACCAGGTAGGGAGTGAAATATGGCAAAACCTGGATTGGGATTGAAGTCCTTTTGGCTTCTTCTAACTGCTGCCCTGGGCTACAATGACAGATAAAATGCCATCAGATGAGATGTGTATGCATTCAGTAAATATTACTGCAGTTAATGGGCAAGGCCATATAATCAGGCTTAGGGAATGTAGGACAAATTTCTAAATGTTCTGATTTTCAGGGCAGACATAGTTTTGTTGCTAGCTGAACAGATGTAATTTTAAACCAAGATATTTCATCCCTCATTTTCTATATGTTAGTATACTTATAAAACTATTACAAAAACATGGGAAATAAGTAACAAGTAGAGTTACATATGTAAAATTAATCCGTCCTATGTGTAAAATTTCTCAGGAAAATGTCTCTTGACAAGAGTATTTCTGTATATCACAACTGTGTTTTGAGGAAGAGGTGGTGAGGTTTTCTCTAGTTCACGTGTAATGTGAGCTATACACGTATCATTTTAAGTTGCCTGGTAACCATATTAAAAAAAGGAAAAAGTAATAGGTGAAGTTATTTTTTATAAATAGATAATTCAAACAAATACATACAAATTATTATCATTTCAACATGAAGTCAATATAACATTATTACCAATATTTTATTCTCCCCCCGCCGACCCCAGGACTTTAAAATTTGGTGTGTATTTTGCACTTCCAGCACATCTCAATACAGAGGCCAAATATTTTATCTGTAATTCATGATCTGTATTTAGGTTTGATAAAATTTACATGTCAAAAAGTAGATTCTCATTCCCAAGCTGTTCTAGACTTAAACATTTTTTCAACAGGTGAATTCAGTATCAGTTTTTAAATTTACATCAATTAAAATTAAATCACCCCATCTCAAGTGCTCACCAGCCAGTGCAGCTAGTGGAATTAAAAACCAGTCAGACCTGATTTCTTTGAGTTTGCGTGTGAAGGAGAGAGAGGTATTGATCAGAGGGCGGTGAGTCCTGGGTAGGTCCTTGAACCAGCACAGGGGTGAGCTGTATGTGCAGAGGGGTCAGGTGTATCTACACAGGGGAGATGGAATTTACAGGGCTGTTAAATATTATTTCAAATGTTTCTTTGAGGCCTCTTTACCTTTTACTCAACTTAGTGAATTATAATTTCTCTTTACTTCTAACACTTTTAAAATTGGTGTCAATTTATCACTTGGTTTTATTTTTTTCCTTCATATTTAACTTTAAGATTTTAATAAGTTTTACACTGTGTATTCAAAGTATATCTTTGTTACATACTTTTCCATGGTTTTAACCTCACTGAGATTTTTATAATGGCCCTAATCTAACAGTTTGTTAAATGACTCAAAATACAGTGCTAAACCAAAGCTGATATTTATGTTTTTATCTGGATGAGTGCTTCACTGTGTGTTTCTATTTAGATTAGATAATGTAGAATCCTGTTTGTATAAGTTACATGTGAACTGAAAAATGGATATCTTGCTTCTGTTCTCATAGAGAAATAAAAATCAATGGTATCTTCTAACTTTCTCTCTCTGAATAAATGTTCAAACATCCTAAGTATGTGTAGTCTTAAAATTTCATGGAAATGAGTGTCTTTTTAATTGTTAATAACAGATTAAGCCCTTCATTTCCAATATTTGTAATTATTCATCTACAACTCTTCTTGATATATTTCAGGAGAAAAACCTTTTAAATGTGATGAGTGTAACTTTGCCTCCACGACCCAATCTCATCTGACGCGGCATAAGCGGGTACACACAGGAGAGAAGCCCTACAGGTGCCCCTGGTGTGACTACAGGTAACGATCCATTATGAAGCAAGTGGAATCAAGTGGGTCATCATGGTGGGTGAAAATCCTGTTAAACTCACCATAAACGAATTGTGTTTTTGATTACCGTGAATTAGCATGATTTAAAGCATGATTCATATATCAGGAGTGGGAGTTTATTACACCACCTAATTTTGGTGACTGTTTTTAAAGATGTAAAATTTTTTCCATTTTTTACAGTCTTAACGTTTAGGTTTTGTTTTTTTTTTTTTTGGCTGCATTGGGTCTTCATTGCCGCGCGGGGGCTTTCTCTAGTTGTGGAGAGCGGGGGCTGCTCTTCATTGCGGTGCACGTGCTTCTCATTGCGGTGGCTTCTCTTTTTGCGGAGCATTGTCTCTAGGCGTGTGGGTTTCAGTAGTTGCAGCACGTGGGCTCAGTAGTTGTGGCGCATGGGCTTAGTTGCTCCGAGGCATGTGGGATCTTCCAGGACCAGGGCTCGAACCCGTGTCCCCTTCATTGGCAGGCGGATTCTTAACCACTGCTCCACCAGGGAAGTCCCACATTTAGGTTTTATAATCCATTGGTGCACCTGACTTTCAAGTGATTGTAAGGAACCATCCAATTAATCAGTTATTCAATGCATATGGCATCTCATCTACTGTGAGTGAGTCACTCATTTAGACAATGAAGATAATGTAAGAAATGCTTCCTGCCTTTAACGATATTGTAGCATAATGGGTGGCTTGTAATGGTAATGTTAGTAAATATTTCTAGTACAGATGTCAGTGGTATTTAAAAACCCCAGGGGAGTGCACAGAGAAGGAGCAAGATCAGTCCTGCTAGAGGAGAAAGCCTGTCGGCCGTGGCTTAAACGATGGGCAGCTTTCAGTCACGTGTGTGTTCTGTGAGGATGCAGGGAGGTGATGGTACAGCGTGGCATTTCTGTGCTGAGAGCATGTTGGAGGTCATGAGTGCTCCGTCCACTTGTGGAGGCCACAGCGGCTAAGTGACATCTGCCAGGTTGCAGAGTGACTTCACAGAGGCCGCAAAGCACAGGGGCAGAGAAGCAGGAGTGGTGAATGATCCTGTTTCACTCTGTAACAAGGTCTGCATATCCCGGGCCTGGTGGAAAATGAAAGGCGGCTGTAGGTTGCGGCTCGATCACGCTGTGTGGGGGGCCTGTGAGCATGAGTTCAGAGCTCACTGTGGTCTGTGAGACACCATGGGATGCGCAGGCAGCTGAGGGACATCTTCTTAGGGCCTTGATCAGCCCAACTGTGGGGCTGAAGGTCTCATGGGCCCTGTTGTGCATGAAGATGTGGAAACGTTGAGGGTAGTTCTTCAGTGCAGCCTGCCTTTGTTACATATCAGAATATATACCTTAAAGCTGAAGCCTTCATTGAAAAATAGATTTTTGTATTCCTGTGGATATAGCCTGTGCGTTCAGTAAATATATTGCCATAATCTCTATTATTATCCTCATTATTGCATTAAGTTTTATGTTGAAGGTCATCTAATAGTACAGACATATTGCGGGTATATTTCATTCATCAATTATTCATTCATTCCACATTTTCGCATTTCTGTCTTTGCCTAACACTAGATTGGTGTTTCTTTGAGATTTAATAAAATGGTGATCCAATTAGAGGTAGACATAGAAATTCTAAGGAGCTGATAGTACGAATTCTTTAAACAACAAACGTTATTGCATGCTCTTTTTCCTTATTAGAGGTTATGCTGTAGTTGCCTTCCCTGCAAAACACAGGAAAACAATTACACATTTATAAAAATTTCCCTTAATTATCACTCTTAGCTGTTAGGATTATATTCTTTCAGTCTGTACCTTATGCCTGTTTTGAATCATTGTTTTTTTTGGTGGTTTCTTTCATTATAAATTTTATTTTTCACACTTAACAAATTGTATAACCACCTTATGTCATTAATCCTGTGTAACTGTGGTTCTCAAACTATAATTTTTAAGTCGTAGAACTGTTACTTCAAACAAGATCTTGTACAGACCCCATGTATAAAATAGATAAAAGTGGTGTCTACCAGTTACAGATTTCAGAGTTACAGTCTGTAAGTCACTTATTATAACACTAACGGATATCATATAAGACTGTTTGACAAGCAAAGAGTTTTCAAAAGCGGGGAGTTCTTGCTAACAGTTGCTGTTGGATTAGCCTTGGTGTCCAGTTTATGACTTTGCAGTGAGCGCTCAGCAGGGGCAGGTCGTCAGGAGCTCAGGCTCTTGAGGCTCACTGTAGCCGTTCAGCCTCTTCCTCATTTACAAAAGACAAATGCTTTGGGTACGAACTTCAGGAACACTGCTGACGTACGGTGAGGAACACACTAGATCACTTATCCAGAGCTTGGCTGTGCACATCAGCCCTTGTTTTCACTCTCATCTCAGGTTAGGACTTCAGATGGTTGTAGGCTTTACTTGACCTGACAAACCTCAAGATACTATTCGGTGAGGTAATGCAAGAGTTTCAGTGCCTTGAAGGTCTTTAGTGTCTGAAAATTATAATACATGCCGTGATGGGTTTTTTTTTTTTTTTTTTTTTACAGTTTTTGAAGTTGTTAAAAAAAAAAAAACCCAAATCAATTGTTAGATAATTACTGAAATACCTTAGAGTTTCAAAAGGCCTAGTTTGAAAACCACTCTTTTCTTCAATGTAATTTTAATACCTGCCCTCTAGTTAGATTGATAAACAATAATAACTTTATTAAATTTTTAGACATTTCTGCCGTTTTCAGGTTTTTACTCCAAAAATACTTTTACCTAAATCTCTGTGTGTGTCCATGATTTTTTTTGGAAGAAATTCATAGAAGTATGACTTAAGGCTATTAACAGTACTACTACAAAGATTGGGATGTGAATTTTGTTTGGCTGATCAGTACTGTGTTTTGGTACACGCAAGTCTCTGTATGCATGAACAGATCTCTAAGTATTTCAGGTTTTCCGGGCTTGAAATCGTATTATACTTTTGCGAAGGTCGAGGTCGTGTTACTTGTCCCCTATCCAAGTTATCACCTCGAAGTAGCATCACGTCCGTTGAGCAGTGCGTTGCATCCAGCGGGAGCCCGTCCGTATCAGACCTGTGTGGGGCACTGTTGTGAGAAGGAGCTGGTGTTTTCTAAGACTGTTGTCACTCATCCTATGAGTTAATACTCAGGATGTTTACATCTAGTGATTGCTATCAAATTTCCTGTTGAAATGCTTAAAGTCCTTGATAAAAGGGTGATTTTATCTTTATTTAAGCCTTTTTAATAATTTGAATATTATTGAAAGTAAGTAGTTTGAACACTTTCTGTTCACGGGACAGTTTTATCATTCTGCGTATATACAAGGTTGGGTTTGCTTTTACGAATGAACGAAAGACAAGTTAACTTGACCAGGAGTATGAAAAACTTCCAAATATATGAACACTCCTAAAGTTAGTGACTATGAATGAAATGTAGAATTTTCAATGGATACCTTCGTTTTCTTGTTGAGGAGAATAACGTTTTTAAATGAGCAGATAGTTAAGTTCATAAAGATTGTTTTGGTTGCATAGCATGGGAAGAACAAAATGCTTACCATATCTACCTTACAACAACAAAGTATCTTCTTTCACGAGATAAAGAAATTGGAGTAGGTCTGATTTCTGTAGAATAAAAGTATGTATAAGATGATCACATATTTCCTGAGAAAATATGGTCATATTTGTCTTATCAGTATCTTTCCATAATATTTTATTGCTTAAAATATTTAAATAATTTTTTCATATTTAGATTTTTGTCTGCTTAATATAAATAGATAAACATTATTCCTGTAGAATATTCCTGTTGTTGTCATTATTAACACTTATTGCAGGTAAATTACCATGATTAGAAACTGAAGTATTATTTAAATTTCATTTGAAAATATATTTTTCATTTTATAAATTGAACATTAGTGGAGAAATTTTAGTAGTTATAATTATTCATGAGAAATGTGAATATAGATTTGTTTACAAAAGAATTTTATAATTGGTCTTTTGAACCTGGGGCTATTTTTCAAGTTTGCATTATTAATTTAGGCAGTGACATCTCATTCTGTTTAGATGTAAACGTGTACCCTTTTCCTAAGCTTTTACTGTCTAAGATATCCAAAATTCGAATCCATTATAGATCAGTATATTCCATCATTGCTCCAAAACTTTTTCACTATTAATTAGTATTCATTATAATTTCGAAGCATAAATTTAGATTCATAGCACGCTGTCCTACCATATTATTTATGCAGCAAATTCTTTAGATTTTTTTCCAACCTTAAAATGGAAACAATCTAACATTTTTCTATACTTTTATTTTTTGTTATGTTTTAATTGTCACTTCTCTATTAAGGAGAGAAATAGAAAAAAACTTTAATATGTTATAGTAAGTACCCTTTCTAATAATGTAAATCCTTATTTCCCCATGGAGTTTATTAAATATCAAGCTGCACTCTGTTCCACTGATGACACTGGCTTTCACATGAGATTAGATGACTTGCCCTAAAGTTGGCTGTAATTGGGCTTTCTTTTACGTGAAGCTCACCTTCTCATTGGCTTCCACTTTTTAAGGTTAATAAATGCATATTAAACAGTAAACCACTGATAAGTCATGAAAAGTAACACAAAATTCTACCTGCAGTATTAAAAATATTAAGGATAATCTTATATGACACTTTAAATGTCATTTAGTAAATCAAAGAAAACTAAAATTCAGCCCAAAGTCTGCAGTTTGATCATTTATTTATTGCGTCCCTATTACTGATCTTGGAATACCTTCATTGTTCCTTAAGACTGAGATTTTTGCTCAACTGCATAATTGCCTTAGTGCTGCCAATGTTACACACACTCTTTTAAAAAGTTGTTTTTACTGTTCTACTTTTCATTTTATTCACTATTCTTTGTTTATTATTTGAAATTATAACTCCAATTAGAAATATGACGTATCGTAGAGCTGAGGAATAAAATTTATAAATCCTGCCTCATATTAAAGATTTACCCCCATTGTTTTGCTGAACTTGGAAATACACTCTGATTCTTTTCCTTACTTGATGGTTTACTTAGCTCTTGGCCAGTGTATTTCATAGAATCATTAATGCACTAGGTTTTGATCTCAGGAAGGGTTTTCATTCCTTTTAGATGAGGGCAGGCTAAGAATATTTGATTTACCCTTTGACCCAAGTAGTGGAGTCTCAACAAAGAATGTACTTTTTGTGATATTCCCCAACGTCTCTTTTATCACTCTTCTAAATATTTTGTTTAGTATTTCTTATAATCAAATTTGGTAAGTTTTTACACATGTGACTAGACTAGGTAAAATTTAATGTTCATCACAAGCATTTGAAATATGTGTGTGTGTGTGTGTGTGTGTGTGTGTGTGTATCCTAGAAAATTTTTGTCAAAGAATACTTTTAATTTAATTGAATTCTGTCTTAACTTTACATGATGCTGGAAGCATTTTTAGGATAGTTTTAAGATGTAATGATAAAATTATAATAAATCTTTATTTCCCTTTAAAGTTTGTATTAATTTCTCAAATACATATTTCTATAAAGTGTCTCAGTTACGAAAACTTTTTAAGGTCTTAGATAATAGTATGCCTTTTTACATAATTTTGCTGTATAAACATTTTATGTTTATTAGGCTTTACTAAATAATAAGGCACTGAGGCCTCAGTACACGATGGGATCATTGTTCTGTCTTCCATTGTTTCAGCAGCATCCTGACTTGGGGACTGACTCTGCAGGGGATAATTTCCTCCCTGTGAATGATCTCCCCTGAGGGTTCCCGTTTTCCTTTGGCTTCCTGTGCAGGTTCACAGGTTGTAGCAGGAGAAGCAATAGATGGATCAAACTTGGGTTTGCCCTGAATAATAACAAGGAGGAAAAACAGATTTTTGTCTTTGTAGCAGAACATCATATATACTGAGAGAGAAGTGAAATTATACATAAGGAAATGAACAGCACACATTTCTTTTTCTGAAGAATCAAAGGTAGCATTTATTTCTTTTGGGTGATTTTGAAGTTCTTGAAGAGTAATGACACGGCACAAAAATAATCAAATGAAAATGTCTAATATTAATTTATATTTGAAGCAATTTGATTGATGCCATAAGCCTAGTTATATCAGAACGAAATTTAAATTCAAAACTTTTTGTCAGTGAAGTAAGCCAGACAGAGAAAGCCTAATATTGCATGATATCACTTATGTGTGGAATCTTAAAAAAAACGAAAACAACAACAAAACGGTCAAACTCATAGAAACAGAGCAGAAGAGTAGTTGCCAGGGAGTGGGGGAAACAGGGAGAGGTTGGTAAAAGGATACAAACTTTCAGTTATGAGTAAGGTCTGAAGAGCTAATGTACTACATGGTGACTATCATTGATGAACTGTTTTGAATACTGGAAATTAGCTAAGAGAGTAGAACTTAAATATTCTCACCAAAAAATAAATAAGTGAAACATACCAGTCAATATTATTTCATTAATATCAAGTCTGTTTGTTATCTGTTTATATTCTACTCTATTTTAACTGCTAATCCAGTTAATGGAATAAAAAGCAGATGTCCTAGGCTGAAAGGTTAGTTTGAAAGTCTCGAAGCCCAGTTACTTTGCAAACTTTTCTTGGGATAATGATGATTCCAAGGCTTTCCTCCGTTTGTGGTCAGTTTCTTCTGGGAGGCAGATGTGTCTGTTGTACTATGTTTGTAGTACTTGTCCTGGTAGATGGCCCCTTCCTGCTTGCTACCCTCACACAGTTCAGCGAGCCACAGGTAGATGTCAGTATCGTGGCTGGTTTGTGGAACCGTGTTTGGTCATTGGCTGCATAAATATTGCTTAAGAAGATTCTCCTAGCAGGTGTCAAGATGGTACTTTATGGAGTTGTACTATCTTTCATGTGGAGTAGATGTTTCTGGTAAGTTTCCATGGGATCTTTTGAGGGGTTCCCTAACAAAAAACATAATTGTATTTTCAGGTTTTTCTATCCTAATTATGAAAGTTGTACTGTATGTAAGTGTACTTTTTATTCCTAACGTATATGTTTCAGCAGAAATTGAATTCTTTCTGAACAAATATCTCCTAATTTTCTATGATCATTCTATTAGTGAATTTCAAAAAAAAAAAAAAAAAATCTCAGTAATTCTAATTGTGGTTTTGATTTAGTTTTGTATTTTCTATAACGTATATGTCTAATGTTATGTTTATTTGTAGCATATTTTACTGATACTTTTCTTCTCTGCCCTGAGACACCCAAGCACATAGACTTTTAAAAATTTTGTTTAAGCCTATGTGCTAATATAGCACAGTATTTATGTCAGACCTTTAGTTACTGTTGGTAAATTTTCATCTTGCAAAAGTTAAGTAAAAAAAAACAAAACTGTAGACTTGAAAACAAATAGATCCCATAGCATTAAAAAATATAAATTCGTTCATATGTCTTTAAAAAGGAGAAAAATCTAAGATAATTTGTTTATGACTATAAGTAAATTGTTTGTTCATGTAGCTGAAATCGTCACTGAGATCACAGATTAATTAAA
>NW_006775077.1:2377855-2388990 GCF_000442215.2 Lipotes vexillifer | reverse complement strand
GAGCGGTTCTGAACACAAAGTGACCATACATTCGCTTTGCTGCCTCTTAAAGTAGAATCTAGATAAACATGTTTATTTAACCTGCTGTTGTTGAGTCCCAAATCCAGTCATTATAAAAAGACCAACACTATCTTTGGGGATGGTCTTTCTACAAGGAATTACTATGGACAGTCCCTTGGGTGGTAGTTAGATGTATCTGTATATATTGTGGTAGAAAGAAAGGCCCTAGAGATGAAAAAAATAGAAAAAAAATTTTGGGGCAGTAGTCTCTTGCATAATAAGTTATTCCTCAGACACTAGAGCTATTATCACACAACAAAACACTTTACTATGTAACTATCTATATCTCCCAGCATTAGAGGCTCTTACAGTGTGTAGCTTATTAGGAAAACTCTGTAATCACCAGGATTATCTAGAACAACAGTCAGTGGAGCATCAGGCACACCCTTCTGGTTATATGGTTGAATTTCACAAGGTCAGATGTGGGGTTGAGAGAAATAATAATACCTTTGAAGTGTATAAAAGTTTGACCACCTGTCATTATTTCAGTGAGAATGCTAAGATCTTAGTTATTTCATTTTGTTTTTGGATCCTTTGTTTCAGTGTGTTCTGAAGTATTGCCTCTCTGGGGCCTGTAAAAAACTGGAAGAAGGAAGGAGAAGGAGAGAAAAACTTTGAATGTTTAGGTAGTGGGGACCCAGGGGTCTGCATGAGGCAGCTTCTCTATCAGTGTGCCTTCTAGACCTCGGACCCCTGCAGTGGAATAAGATGCTGCCTGCCTGGTAGCACCTGTGTATGTTTTGGCTTTAGGTTAAGAATGTTTGTAAAAACAAGATTACATCTTTTCTCACTTTCACACCTTTAGTTTCTTAATTAAGGGAATGTAGCACAAGCCCTTTGTTGACTTTTTCCTATTTATGAGAAGTTCCTCCTGAATATTTCCCCTTTTTGGAAAATGGTGTTTGTGCCTTTCCTTCCTGCATAGTGAGCTGTGCTTGAAATAAACCAGAATCTGTTATTCAGTAACATAATATGCGTAATATGTAATGTGATACTTTTCTCTACAGGGAATTTTAACCTAATATTAACCTTCCTCTTACCCCTTAAACTTTAGTTCCTTACTCTTAATTCTTTTGGTTTGCATCTTGCTAAACAACCCTACTCTCTCATTTTGTATCTTTTATATCAGTTGTGACCCTGTTTGGGGGACTCTCTCAGTATTTAAGTTTTGAATCATGTTGATTAACTGAACTTGGTCATATCTTTCCTGATTGTTTTGGTTTTTATTCATTTTAAATTACAACTTTTAAGAAATATGAAATGAAAATGAAATGTCATAAAACAAATTAGAATTTTCCCGTACAGAGAAAACGTGGTAAACTTTCAGTGCTTATGCTTAACTAAGTCAGTTAATCTCTTGGATTGAATTATTTGAGGTAAAAAGTGGTTGACACTTAAATTTGAGAAATTGGTTTTGTTCTAAAAACCTCAGATAGCTTTAATTTTAATTAAAAGTAAGATTCTGTCCCACTTTCCACTCCCAAATTATATTTTTCATTTGATCTTAAGTTATCTTCTCATGTCGGCAAGCCTGGATTGTAGGGCATATGGGATTATGTGGTGAAGGCGGGCAAGAAGTCCTGTGGGCCATTTAGTCCATGCCGGGTAGTTTGAGTTTTACCCCAAAGGCAGTGCGTAGCCAGTGGAGAATTTTAAGGAGGGAACTGACATATTCATATTTTGCTTTGCAGTGATCACTGACGCAGTACAAATGAAGAGGCAGAGAGGGACACAGCAAGCGTTGGGAGAGCATTTAAAGGACAATTGCAAAGGTGCAGGCAGAAATAAGTGACTAATCCTAAATAAACTAACACAGTAGCCACGAAGGATATAGAGAGAGGCTGATTCCAGTGCTTGTTAGGAGGTAGAATGAATGAACACGGTGACCAAATGGATGAATTTGGGGACAGGGTGACAGAAAGATGCATGCCATCCTTTAGATGCCTAGGCTAGGGCTGCTGAGTGAGCAGCGGTGCCATTCACCAGGTCCTCACTCCCGGAGGAGAGATCCCTTTAGCAAAATGACGATGTGTGTGGGTTGGATGCATTGACTTTGAAGTGCCCGTGGACATCCACATGGAAACGTGCCAGTAAATGTGTAGGTCAGTGCTGGTGTATGTGGAACTTGAAAGCACTGGTGCGATTGGCATTTCCCTTGGAAAATGCGGAAAACGAAAAAGCAGAGGGGCAAAGAGAAGTGTCAGAGAGACTGAGAAGTAGCCTCCTGGTACGGAAGGGACCTCTGGGCAGCAGGCAGGCAGCACTCAGGGCAGTGCACCCGCCGCAGCCACCCAGACGGCACGGGTTCTCTGGGGAAGCCCGGTCCTAGCACAGGGGTAGGGGCAGAAAGCACGCGAGGGGTCAGAGGTGAAGACGTGGTGAGGATACTTGTTAACTGGTCTTGAAAGGAGTGTCTTGAAGGCTGCTTCCTGAAAACGCTTGGGGAGTTGGGATAGCTGCATGCGCAGAGAGCTGGATGCGCATTGTATTTGTGTGTTTGTTTTCATCTGTTTGCTTAAGATTGCTTTTAAGATTTTACTAAAATGCTTACAAGCGGAGGTGAAAGAGCCAGCTGAAATAATGAAGTTGAACAGTGCTTTTACCTAAGGGCTCAGGTGGTGCATGTCAGGTGAGGGTTTTGTAATGCCTCAGGGGCGCTGATAACGATTTTGAAGAATCAGCAGTGCCTCCCTCTTCCCACCTTGGGACCTCTCGAGATGGAGAGCTACAGCTTCAAACCTCTGAATCTTTACCCTCCCGCAGTTTGGGAATACTGTGTAGCACCAACTTTTACTTTTGTTGTGTTCAAAGTTTTGAATCAAAGAACATAGAGACTGTGTAATGGGACTGTTCTGCCCTCCCTACATACACATTCAAACATTGGAATTTTATTTGCTTTCTATGAGGAATTTACTTCCACAAAATATTGTATTACTTTAACTGTTATACATAATTCAGAAATTTGCTTGGCACTAGCAAACAGTTCAGGGCAATCATTTAACAAACACTCATCTTAAACGTAATCTTTTAAAGTGTGACATCTTTTCTATGACTTATTCTAAACAATTTTTGCTAATGTCTTAGGGTTTTTCTAAGGCCAGTAAATCTCATGGGCCCCTCTAGTGACATCATAAGCCAGTGGAAACTCACAGACGTTTATTGTGATGACACCTGACCCCCATATATATGTACAACCCTTGCTGTTTGTTTTACCTACCTTTCATTTGCGTGACTTCTTCCAAATAATTATAGGTATGGTATAACTCTTTTACCAATCACAGCTTTAATTATACTTCTTATGTCCATTTGTACTAAAACTTGTTTCACTGTTTTAGATTTTGACCCCTGCCTTCTTCAAATTGCTATATTTCTAGAAACATATACGCTACTGGAATGGTCCTACCAAGAGAAACGTTAATAATAAGGACCATGTGGGTACTGGAGTTAGTGTGTGTATAGTATGAAAAGAGAAAGCAAATATATCACTCCTTAGGGTGAGGTAGGGTACACGATTTGTTTTCATGACTTAAGGTACATTATAACTGCTGAGTGTTGGTATCAGTTGTACTAAACCACTAAAAAGTGGAAATAAGTCATATATATTGCCTCACAGGTTGATGTATGCTTTTCTTTTGCATTCACTAGCATTTTGTGTGGATTTCCTTTGATTCTATTGGAATTTTTGCTGCTTTGTTTCATTATAAATTACGGTTACCACAAGACGGTTATGGCTGCCTCTCAGATTTTGGTTTAAGCTTGTTTCTCAACTTTAAAAATGAAAAGCACATTTCCCTTTGCAAATTGAGATAGTTCTGTACACCTTGTGACAAATTTTTCGCACCATTTCCATGAGTACAAATAAAGGTAGTAGAAATACTCACCACAGCGCCCCTGAGGTAGGTTCGTTTTAGCATTGGCTGCAAGGTGTTATTGAAACAGTTCGGGCAGCTTCCTTTCTCTCTGCTAACACAGCTTTCTTAGGGAAGAAGGCTCTCAAAGACGCCACCTAGGAAGGGCAGTGAATAAATGTGTCATTGGAAATGTACCCTCAGACTCAAGGAGCTATGTGCCTGGGAAATATATGGACGATATCAGCGTGTGTGTGTGTGTGTGTGTGTGTGTGTGTGTGTGTGTGTGTGTGTATAAATTACATGTTCCTTCCAATTAATGATTTCTGTATGGCCTGTGAAAATGACGTTATGAATGTAATGATTACAGAATCCAAATCCTACCTCTTGTTATGTGTACTTGTTTTTACACATGCACACACACATATTACCTTCCTTGCATCCATTTTTAACACAACAGTCTTCTAAAATGTTGTGGGTTCTGATGTAAAAGAGATTCAGAACAAGGCTCCAGTTTTATTTTTAAGGGTTCTCTTTTTTCTTTTTTAGTTTAAAACTGGAAGCTGTGTCTGCTTTAGCTGTAAAAGCACAATCAAGGCACCATGATAAGTGAGTCGGTGCTGTAAAAGTAAAACGAATTTTGCCTTCACTCACATGAACTATAGAAGGAGGAAGCTTTATTGTCCCTGGGAAAGTGATAAGGCAGAGTAATTGTATATTATACTGTCCTGGAACATCTGCCTGAAGACTGTTGGAGCAATTCATCCATCATGGACGATACAGCATGTTTTGTCTTTCTGCTTTAACCCGTCCCCACTGCTGGCCTGCGCAGAGGTTTTGATAGGGACTGCGCCTGGGCCGGGGCGCACATTAATCAGTCCCCTTGTTCAACACTCCAGCTGACATAATTACAACCTGCGCACAGCAGTTATTCAAGTCGAGTCCTTGTCACTCGTGGTGCGAAACTACACAGCTCCGATCCCGGAGGAGATTGCCTTATCACACAGAACAAGGGCTCGCAGGAGTTGAAGAGAATAGAAATGGGAAAATGTCTTCCGGGAGTACTGTATATTCCTTTAAAATAAGACGTTTGAGAGACTTACAAGGGACAAAGGGAAGCATTGTGTGCAGTGACTGAAATGAACCAGTTATGATTGTTAAATGGATTACCTGGAGCATTTCTGTAAAAATGGACGTAGATTATTAAATAAATTCGATGGCCCCTCGTAATCAGTGATTCTCTTAAGTTTCTTCAAAAGTGATTGCAAAACTTTACAGTTATAAAAGGTTTAAACACTCCTTGATAGGACTCAATTTTACAAAATAAAGTATGCATTTTAAATCTACTCTAAGTATACACTTAACTCAGAGAGCTTTGTAAGGAATAAACTTAGAGCCAGAGAAAGAGCCTTTCAAGAGACTCAAAGACAGGGAAGTTCACTGTTTCCTGTGGCCGGAAAATAAACTTTCCGTCTTATTATTTGCCACACCTCCTCGCTCTAATCCTGGTGGCTTGCTGGCCAGGCACCTCCAGTATACCAGGTGTGAGGGATGCACTCTCCTTTCAGCCACTTGAGAAGTATTTAAAATTTTATCACAGCCCCTCCCATGCCCCTAATAGACCAAGGGGGTCTGTGGGCATATAGTGAATTATTGTGATCAGGTCTGCACACCTCCCCAGTGAACTGTGCTCTTACTCATGTGTGCAGAAGCTGTGGGTATTTTAAATCCAGCCTTTAAAATTTTTTTTTGTCTCTTTGACATTATAAGATTGTCCCAAGTAAAATCAATGGTGGCCCAGACTCAGAAATATTGTGAAATGTATTTTTGGTTCAGTAAAAATTTTACTTATATAACCTTAAGTTTGAAAAGCTTTCAACTAGTAAAGCTACAGTAAACTACTACATATATTTATATCTTCAATTGTAAAGCAGTATTATTTGTAGCTGACTATTTCAAGCCAGAGCTCGGTAAGCGCACACCTGCGTGTAGTTCAGGCCCTGGTGAGCGTCTCTGTGCGCCTCTCTGCCCTCCTTAGCCTCCCCTACAACTACGATTCCAGTGACTGCTTGGACTTAGCAGGAGGGGCAGGCTGCACTTGCCTAAACTTTATTAAAGATCCTTTTCTTCGGAAGGCCTCTCGTCCACGTTCCTTTCCTGGTTTCACAGCATTTCACTTTGCTAAATTAGCTAGTTAACAGAAAAGGAGAGATTAACACTCTGTGCGGTAAGGACGTAGGTTTGTAGAAATGAAAAGCTGGAGTGGGGACTCTGTTTATTTCAAAGGTCCAGTATAAAAAGAGTGGCAAGATAACAGCGGAAAGGATCTCCATCAGCACTCACTGCAGCCGTGCAGAAAACGCGTCGGAGGACGAGCAATGTGTACGGCTAACGTGGTGTTCTGATTTCGCCAGTCACAGACTTCAAGCGGTGTTGTTAGCTCAGCCTTGAAAAATGTTTCTGTGGTCAAGGCAGTTTGAGAAACACTCTCTGTATTGCACTGCCTTCCTCAGACGCATAATGAACAGCAAGCATATTAAAGACTCACAGGAGTCCTGCTGTAAAGAAAAATATATAGGGACCTCCCTGATGGTCCAGTGGTAAAGAGCCTGCCTGCCAGTGCAGTGGACGCAGGTTGGATCCCTGGTCGGGAAACTAGTCTCCCACATGCCGTGGGACAACTAAGCCCGTGTGCCCACGCGCCCCGGAGCCCGCGTGCCACAACTAGAGAGAGAAATTATATATATAATTTTGTGTGTAACTGAAATATGTGAAACGTTGGCCACCAAGGCCTTTTCCTTGAAGCCCTGTAGGCATCGTGCTGGACTAATTTGGATGCTGGAATATTTCTGTTTTGTTAAAGGATAGGCCACCATTAATGTCTGCTACGTGTTTTTGCCTGAGAGAATGGGGATTTATTTTCTCATAAGCACGTAGGATACGGCGTCTGGTAATTACTTAAACTTACTTACATAAGCTTATAGCTTGTTGTCTTCATGGCAGATGAAAGTCTACTAGGTTGCACTTTTCTCAAAGCAAGTTATTACCTTCTAGACTGAGAATATATATTCAGTATATTAAGAAGTGAACAGTTAATGAAATTATAAGTGTCTTTTCCTCTTTGGGCTAAAGAACCAAGGAGAAGTCAAGGTTCTGTAGGGCTTGCACTGGTGGGTGGCCCTCCTCACTGCTTATGCCATGGAGGACAAGCCACGTCTGGCCACGTGTTTAAATCAATCTCCTGTTCTACAACCACACAAACTGTGTGAGTGGGACTATTCTTGAAGCGTTAAATGCTAACGAAATAATTTGGGTTTCTAACAGAGACAGAGCTTACTGTAGCTTCCTACTATTTCGAATCTCATTGTTCTCCAGTAGAGTGGAAGGTGGAGCAGGTTGTTAAATTCAAAGCAGCTTATTCCTCTTACTGGTTGTAGAAACCAAAACGAGCAGAGATATGAATAGAGAAGTAATTTAAGTGGATGTAAATGTGGGAACATGAATGGTGTAAAACAGATGGGAAGTTCTACATACTTTTGGGAATAGAAGGAGCGGTAGAGCAGTGTGCAAATCCTATCAAAGGCAGTGGCATATCCATAGGTAAGTGTGCAGTTGATCAATGTTATTTGAAGTCAGTCAAGTATTTTGAATAACACAGAAACAAGAAAATTTTAGGCCATTCTCAATTAAAGATGTCCCTGAAGGGGGCGTGGCAGTCCTCTAAGTAGACAGGTGGAATTTTCAACCCTGTTTCAAAATTAAGTTTCATTTTATGAAGCATGGCCTTTTGTTATGGTTGTTGATGTACATGGCTCACCTCTCCTATCACGTTGTGTTCTCTTTGAGGATATAACCAAAATGATTCATTTTTATTTTCTTTTAATGTAGTAGGCACTAAATAAATATTCGTTGAGTAAATTCATTTTGAAAATAATAAATCAATACCTATGAAAATAGACTTTTCTTGTAATCATAGACTTCCCATGGAAATCATAATGATAATTAGACTTAAATTACTTCTGTTCTGAAAGACCTCCCAGGGGGTTTGAAAGGCTGGCCTTGCCCTTTTAGACCAGCACCCAGATGTACGGGTGAGCAGAGCCCACGCGTGGGTCACATGGGCCAGCGCTATGGCTGCTGCGTGGCGGCTTCTCCATGAGCACGTGGTAGTGGTAGCTGCACTTGGGACGGGGCTGTGAATACCTGACAGCGACATAGCGGCAGAGCCCAGAACCTAGGTCCTTCCAGCCACTGGAGAGTAGTGGATGGAGCATATGGTCAATCAGGCGACCACCTTCATCCACTCCTGTGCTAACTCACAGGCTCCTTCTTCCTGTGAGACACTGTTCTGTGTTATCAGATGATGCACATCCCCTTATATCACATAACAGATGTTAACATAACTATAGATGAGAAATGGGGAGAAAAGTTGAGGTACATCAGTTTTTATTGTCACAGCGATTGATTCCAAAGAATTGGGATTTATGAAGAGCAGGAAACAATGAGAAGTCACCTGATAGGAATTGTCCTGTTTAATAGTTAACCGCCAGTTAGGAAAAAAGAAAAAGAAAATTCGTAGAATTTAGAACAGGGTGATCCAGAAATTGTCCAATTAAAATTTGATATTGCAGAAAATGTTCAGAAGATTGTGTTTTGTGCTTACTTCTGATTTCTATAAATTCTTTTTTGCCTTAGTGTTTATAGAAATGGTGTATTTCATTACTTACAAAATTATCCAAAGAAAGAAACTTTGGATAATTTTGTAAGTAATGAAATATACTGTTATTTTTAAGTATCTGTTTTACTTAGATGCCTATAAAGCTCACTGTTATTGTATATTATTTTTACTGTTTCAACTTCATCATTTGGAAAGTTAGAGTCTTACTGTCCTGCCCCATTCCAGGTCCTCTTCACGCCCCGCTCTCCTGACGTAACCACCTGTGATCACTCATATTTTCGTCCTGCTAGAGATAACCTAAACGCTCTGCTGCTTCTCTGTTTCTTGGTTTGTAGGCAGCATCCGATGGTTGTCACAGGTCAGGAAGGTAGCTCGTGCACCCGGTTTACCGCTACACCTCTCCTCCCGCCCCTATTTTTTTTGACTGTATTCATTTCGGTTTTCTAAGTGATTACCTTTACAACCTGACTTACCTTATTTAAATCTTTTACTTGATTCATCAAATTGAATTATGTCTATGTAAGCATGAGAATCTTTACACTTGATTTTCATTTCTATTACCAACTTATGTCAGCTACACTGTTGTATTGTTTATGACATTTACATTCTGTATAATACTATCCAGTCCAGTTGTTTTTAAGCTGCATGTTTTGATCATATCTGCTTTACATGAGTAAAACTGAAAAGATATTCTCATGAATAATCCAAGTGATGCAAAAATATACTGAGCAAACGTAGAAGTTCCCTCTGCCTTGGAAACCTTTCCATAAATATAATTACCATCAGTAGTTTGCTAGGCTTTCTTCTAATACCCATTTAATGCATTTGTGTATCTATATGAGTGTATTGTATAGTTTTCAAAAGTTGAAAGGATTCTTATATGTATTTACCTGGGACTTGCTTTTTTTTTTTTTAAACTTAACAGTGTGTCTTGGAAGTTTTTCCATGGTAGTACATAAGGTGTACCTTATTTTGTTGAATGGCTTTTGTCCAACAAATGAGGATGAATGATGAGCTGCGCACACACACACACCAGGGCTTCCTCCTTGCATTTGAGGGAGATTCAGAGACAGGCATGTCATTGTTACTCCTCCTCTCAGCCTGTCTCTGTACCTGTCACACCTGTGGTTCTCTGGAGCCACACTCAGGGACGTTGCGGTGCCTGGCGTCAGACTGGGAAAGGCACCATGGGACTGCTCAGCTCCACGGCTTGGGGAGGCCACCCTGGATGGCGTGAGGTCACGGCTGTGCGGGAGCAGTCGTGTGGCCTGGCCTACCAGGTCGCTTGCCTTGTTCTGGCACCACATGAACACTCATGGTTGGGGGGGTACCCTTGCTTTTCCTGTGATCAGGCTATGCCCTCCCAGCATTCTACCAGGATGTACTTGGCTTCCATGGAGCTCTGTAGGAGACCAGCTCCTACTCTGAGAAGCAGGCTTGCATGGTAACCCTTACCTCTCAGCAGTATGGAAATCCATAGTGTGGATCATTGTAAATTAACAACTCATTTCCTTTGTAAGCAAACATCTAGTCTCACATTCTCCCCTAGTGTTTAGCCATAAATAATGGTTTAATGATTCTCCTTATGGATAACTTCTAGAAATGAACTCCTAAGTCCAAGAGTATGTGTGTATTTTACTTTTGAAGGCTATCATCAAACGTCTTCCCAAAGCCTTTGCTAACTGACACTTACCAGTGGCATTCATTTCCCTTACCATTCATTAATGCTACCTGTCTTCTGAAATTTTGCCCTTCTGTTACCTTAGGCTTTCATTGGTATTTCCTTGGTTACTAGAGTCATTTAATGCTTACATAACCATTTGTAGATCTCCAGTTAGGAATTTCTTGCTTATGTTTTTTATCCAGTTTTTAAGATTTTTATCTTTTTTCTTATCAATCATAGGTACTCATTTTGTGGTCTGTATATTAATCATTTTATATATGTTTCATATATTTTGTCCATTTCTTTGCCCTGTCTTTTAACTTTATTTATGACTATTATGCTATATAGCGGTTTTAAGTTTTATGAAGTGTTTTTGCTACATCTTTTTATAGCATTTGTGTTCTGAATTTTATTCAGGAAAGCTCTTTCAAATCAAGATTATAAAAATGTTTTCTTGTATTTTCTTCTAGCACGTTTATAATTTAGTGTCCTTAGGTTAATCTTAAAGTCCAAATGGCATTTATTTTTGCATGGTATAAGACCACAAGAGTCTAACTATTTCATCCTCATGTGATAGGCAATTGACTGAACACCGTTTGTTGTATGACCCATCATTTCCTCACTGATCTGAAATGACATCTTTATCCCCGTATACATTGGTCCTTGTGTTCTTTGTCCTGGTGATGTATTGCGTTCACCACTCCCAGTGACATTCATCTGTTTGCTAAACATCGTTGATAAAATGTTCCATTTTAACGAGAGGAATATGAACTTCTTTATTCTTGTACCCTCTAACCAATGTTAAATTTAACCAGCACAACTGTTGAGTAATCTAAAATTACGCGGCCTCTTTATTTTCTTTTCTTTTTTTTTTTTTTTTTTTTTT
>NW_006775077.1:2368447-2377577 GCF_000442215.2 Lipotes vexillifer | reverse complement strand
AGGGAAGAGATATGGGAACATATATATATGTATAACTGACTCACTCTGTTATAAAGCAGAAACTAACACACCATTGTAAAGCAATTATACCCCAATAAAGATGTTAAAAAAAATAAAAAATAAAAAAAAGGGTACAAATGAACTTATTTACAAAACAGAAGTAGAGTCACGAATGTAATAGAAAACAAACTTATGGTTACCAAGGGATAAGGGGGAGGGAGGGATATATTGGGAGACTGGGATTGACATATACGTGCTACTATATATAAAATAGATAACTAATAAGAATCTTCTGTATAGCACAGGGAACTCTACTCAATACTCTGTAATGGCCTATATGGGAAAGAAATTAAAAACGAGTGGATATATGTATATGTATAACTGATTCACTTTGCTGTACACCTGAAATTACACAACACTGTAAATCAACTTTACTCCAATAAGAATTAAAAAAAGTGGGGGGAGCACACTAGGACTGGCTGGGGTCAATATCTGAGCCATGCTCTTGAAACACTGATGGCCTCTCACCTCCTTCAGGGGATCCTTCACGATTCTGCTTTTTAGTTAAAGAAACTCATCCTATCAGGCCTATGAGGTCTCAACAAAAAGCCCAGGAGACAGAGACAGCAGATCCGATGAATATCCTCTACAGCTAGTAGTGTCAGGCCTAAAAGTGCATCTTGGAAGGCTGGGCTGCAGAAGCCCCGTGAAAGCCAACGGTGCTAAGGACCAGGCTAAGCTCTTGCAGTGAGAGACTTCACACATGGTGAAAAGGCAGTTTTGTGCACACACCAGGTCATGAATGTTTTCTGCCACCACAGAAAAAACTCTGAACTTGGCTGACACTAGTTAGTTGTGTTGATACCCTTGATGTCAGTTATCTCATCTACAAAACAGAAGATACCTGCATAGCCTACCTCACAAGGCACTTGTGAGGGGAGTGGAGGGGAGGGACGAAGGGGAGAAGACGGAAATGGAGACAACGTCTCCTGTCACCTATTTAAGTCTCTGGCCTTATTCTACTACTTTCGTGTTTGATGTGTATATTAACCCAACAGGTAGATTTGATTGCCTCTAATGTACATGGGAGGAAACTGAGGTTCAGACATGTTAAAATACAATTTGTAAGAGACAGGGCAGCTCCTGATAACAGGTCTAACCCTAAGCCCATTACCCACGTTAGCAACATAAGGTGCTAAGAGTGTGTGAGGTACCAGGTACTCCCGAGGACAACCTGAGCTGCCCAGTGTGCTGGGGGCTGACAGGGCATCTGCCCAAGTACCTGTCAGGATCCTTGGGGCCATCCATGAGGTCAGTGCCACTAATTCTGTGTCACTATACAAGGGACACAGTATTTTTTGTTTTTTTGGTTGTCCACCCATTTTGCTCCCTCACAAAAAGAAATGCCCCCCAATTGGTTTAAAGTCTCTGATACCTGTATACCCTGTCTATGCTTGGCTACTCCTTGCCTAACCTGCTTTGAAAGGCAACAACCTGGGGAAAATCCATGGTGGCAAAAACTGACTATCTCATTATGCCTAAAAGAAAGGATTAAAAAAATCAACAGATGAGGCAACTGGAGAATGCCGTTTGAACTTTTAAATAACTAATGTAATTCCTTGGTTAAATTCATGAAAACTTGCCTATTATCTTAACAGGGATTATTATTACTATTATTACAAAGGGTTGGTCATCTTGGTGTAATGGGAAGCTCAAACTCCCAAACAGATGAAAAAATAATTGCTGGGTGTTGCCATTCCCATGTAATGGAGGCATTATCTAGAGCCGGCATTATCTAGAGCCAGCATTATCTGGATATGTCAGGACACAGACCAGGACCATTATAACTAGAAATGAAAAATGAAAGTACCAGGAAATGAGGTGAATGACAACTAGGCTGGGACCCCCAACCTCTTTCCTTCCTGAGGGCACTGTCCTATGCAAACTTGCATTTTGCTACATGGTATATCGTGGTTCCTCCAATCTTGCTTTTTCTTTCTGTCAGGAAAGGACCAGAAAGATTTACTTTTATGGGAAGAACACTCACAAAGGAAGCTCTTTAGTGGTGTGGCATTTTCTGTTAGTCAGAAATCCCCCTTTGTCTTATTTAAAAAAATTAAAACAGGGAATTCATATATGTAATTAAGGCATGCTACCCTTTGATTATCTAACTGATTGTGGTCTACTTAAGAAGAAAGTCAAACCATTATCTTGATGGATGCCACTGTGGGGTAGCAATTATGACAAAGCTCTCCTCTAAGGGTAGGGTCCTTAATGATTTTTTATCAGAGTCATGATTGCTGAAACATTTTAAGTTCCAGTATTCCTGCCCATTTTTTTTTTTTTTTTTTTTTTTTTTTTTTGCGGTACGTGGGCCTCTCACTGCTGTGGCCTCTCCCGTTGCGGAGCACAGTCTCCGGACGCGCAGGCTTAGCGGCCATGGCTCACGGGCCCAGCCGCTCTGCGACATGTGGGATCTTCCCAGACCGGGGCACGAACCCCTGTCCCCTGCATCGGTAGGCGGACTCTCAACCACTGCGCCACCAGGGAAGCCCTGGATTACTCTTTTAAAGATACAGTAGAAGCCTCTTTCAACTGAACTTTTAGATAAATATGTACTATAATACACTTGTTCCAATGCATACTTAACTACAGAGTAATTCTTTTCAAGGGTATTAGTTCAATTTCCTTGCGTTATGCGGGCCTCTCACTGTTGTGGCCTCTCCCATTTGCGGAGCACAGGCTCCGGACGCGCAGGCCCAGCGGCCATGGCTCACGGGCCCAGCCGCTCCGCGGCATGTGGGATCCTCCCGAAACGGGGCACGAACCCGCGTCTCCTGCATCAGCAGGCGGACTCTCAAGCACTGCGCCACCAGGGAAGCCCATCAAAAAGTATATTCTGAACATGCAGAGAAAGAAATCGCATTTCTAAACATATATGCAGGCATGCACTATATAACTGTTTGGGGAATCTATTTTTCAAACGAATTGAAATTGCCTTTCGTATACAGTGAGAAAATTGCTAATGATGATCCAGATAGTTGAACTGTACTGCATTTAATAGAAAGACTAGCAACAGTAATCAAAAGCGAACTGAGTACCTCCTGTATTTTCTGAACTTGTTTAATATCATTTACCTTAACCCTCATGACAGCCTTATGAGATACATATATTATTCCCATAAAACAACAACAACAACAACAAAGTACTCCATGGTCAACAAGTGTGGAAGGGAGAATGTTAAAGAAAACTAACACAGTTCTTTAAGTAGAACTTTCAGAAGATTTTAATGTCCATTTACATACACAACCTGTCAGATTATTAGCAGTAGACCAAGACAGTCTTTAATTTCACACAGGAGTTTGGGAGTGGTGAGGCAGATACATAGCTTCCCTTGGGGAACTAGGAAAGGAATGTTCATTGGGATGTGTGTGCAGGTTAGCACATGACATCTGTGCCCGCTCTCTCTGCATTTCCTTTTCTTTATCGGTAAGACAGTACTACCAGTACATGTTAATAAATACATAGAAATTACCTGATTGTGTCTTAGTGATACTACTTTATTCTGTCTGGTTCCGTAGTTAACTCCTGATGTTTGCCACACCAGCTCACCAGCACAGTCTTGTGATTGATGATCTGATGGCCTGGGTGGGAAGTTGTGACCTGGGAGGGAAGGAGCAATGCAGAAGGATGAGTTCTACCAGATGTGAGCCTTGTGCAGCTTGGTTCATGGTAACAGATGGGCGCAGGCATGGACAGACCAGCAGACTGTGATAGAAAATCCAGAATTAGCTTCCAATAAATAAACTATTGATGAAGGTAGCATTTCAAGTCGGTGGGGGAAAGGTAGACTATTAAGATGTTGTCTTGACAGCTCTGGCTAGCAGTCTGGATCCACAGTTCCCACCACCACTCTAGGAGAACTTTGTAAGGGGTCTAATATTCAGTGGAACGTAATGAAACTATTCAAGTACCAGAGGCAAGTTTGGGACAATCCTTTATGACCTCCAAGTAAGGAAGCCATAGGGCAAAAGATGAACAAAATAAAACACTTCTGCTTTTCAGAAGATGCTGTAAGCAAAGTCTAAAGGAAAGTAAGGAAGAAATATTTGTTACTTTTGTCATAAAGTATCTACCTCCTTTATGTATAAGAGAATGACTAACAACCCTTAGAAAAAAAACTGATCAAAAATATGGAAAAGCAGTACAGAGAAAAGAAAATACATATGACATTTCAATATTCGAAGAAACTTTATTCGTTACAAGAGAAGTGCAGATTAAAACTTTTAAAGGTTAAAATTTGAAACCCCAGTGAGCTACCATTTTTCACCCACCAAGTTGGCAAAAATCTGAAAGTTTGGTAACACAACACACTACAGTGGCACGAATGTGCAGAAACAGACTCTCTCAAACATTGTTGGTGGGAGTGTAAATTGCTGCAACTCCTCTGGAGGGCAGTTGGGCAGCACTTATCAAAATTACAAAAGCATATGCCCATTGCCGTTGGAAGCAATTCCACTTGGCATCCTGAGATTTTCTTGGCATCCTAAGAAATGGAAAGTGTGTCACAAGATGATTCATTGCAACCTTGTTTATACTAGCAAATGATTGGAAACAACCTAAATGCTCATCAGTAGAGGGTCAGTTAAATATAATACTCTCTGTCCTTACTGTGAAATACTGCCTGGCTATTAACAAAGGAAGGAAAGGAGGCGGAGCAGAGGGAAGGAGTAGGGGAGGGTAGAGAGAGGCATCAGGAAGGACACTCTGCTCTAACATAGTCACGTGGAAACAACATCCCCACGCCCTGTTGTTGGGTGGAAGAAGGTGCTGCTGACACGTTATGCCAACAGATTTACGTACGAGAAGAGGGGAGAAAAGAAGATACAGTATGTTTGTGGATTGGAAAAATCATTCTTAATTCTCCCAAAAGATTGATAAGAAGTTAGGGATCCCGGGTCCCTGGTGGAGGTGGGGGTGATCTGGCCCGTGCTGGAGGAGGCTTTACTATATCTGTCTATCACTAGACTGTTTGATGTTTGAAATATGTGAAAGTATGTTTCTTCAACTTCAGCGGTGCATTATTTTTTAATAACTGAAATAATATGCATCAAGAGAGGAAAAAACACTCACTAGGATTCTTTTTAAGCTTCCTTCTTACTAGGTTAAATAACATAAATTTAACATGCTTTTGTGTTAATAGGCAGTGAGTGTGTAGTATTGACATAGTCTTGTGGCATTCTAGAAGCACTTGTGGTTTACTTTATTAATTTATTATTTTAAAATGCATTGCTTTTGAACTGAATAAAATATTTCCTTTATTACATATTTTTTAAGAAGCCGTAAAATTAGTCAGGTCGCATCTCTGGTCCTTTTGCTAATTGCCCAACCCACACTTTATATATTTATACACGTATATATATACATATATATAAAGCTGCCTCAAAATTTTCAGCGTGTCATATTTCAAAATTTCACTTGAAATGTCCTCATAATTCAGAATGCCTTCTCCATAAACCCAGTGCTTGCGCTCATGGGCCCAGCAAGTCCGGCATGAATCCCTGCTCCCCACAAGGAGCCTGCAGCCTTGCGCTGAGGCATCTAACTTCCCATGGAACTGTCTTGATTACTGTTGCTTCATAAGTTTTGAAATCAGAAAGTGTGAGTCCTCAACTTAGTTCTTTGTGAGACTGTATTGAGTCTTCTAGGTTCCATGCATTTCCTTGTGAATTTTAGAATCAGCGTTTCAATTTCTATAAGAAATCCAGCTGAGATTTTGATAGGGTTGCACTGAATCTGTACATCAGTTTGGGGAGTATTGCCATCTTAATAATATTAAGTCTTCCAATCTATGAACATGGGACTCTCTACCTTAGAAATCAATGTCCAACTGAAGACATATTCAGTCACCCACTCCTAATGATTGTATGCCCGCTCGGTTTAACTGCTGTTAATTGGATGCGGTCTGGGGGCACAGTCGCAGTGCCTGTGC
The DNA here is from genome assembly GCF_000442215.2 of Lipotes vexillifer. NCBI lineage: Eukaryota > Metazoa > Chordata > Mammalia > Artiodactyla > Lipotidae > Lipotes > Lipotes vexillifer. The sequence goes on along the minus strand of NW_006775077.1, from coordinate 2,371,585 downwards.
TGAGAGGGCTGGGAGCAGGTGGTGAACAGTTTGCCTCATGAGCAGTTCCCTGTGCCCAGGGTCCTGGTCATTTCAGGGCTTGCATTTCTGCGTCTGCAGGAAGGCAGTGGGAGAGGAGCCTATTTTCAGGTACAATTTGGTGGGAAATATACAGACCCTCAGTTGTATTTATTCAGTCCATCCCTCTTCAAAACCCACACCAGTACAGGAGCCTCACTGGGACCTCACCCACTGCCCAGCTGCGGCCTGAGGGGCTGTTTCCAGCTACTTTTCTATCGTCAGACTATCTTAGAGCCTTACTTAGAAGCAGCTCACTTGACAGGTCTAAAAGTCAAGGCATCTTCTTTTCCTTAGTGCTCCAATTTCAGTGGAGGTGACAGGGCTTGCCTTTGTATCAGTACTCAGTGGTGCAAGGTGTGTTCTCGGGATTAAGGAAACTCCTTCACTGCCCTCAAGTGGTACCGGAATAATTTGATATTAAAATCATAGAACTTGGGACTTTGTGTTTCTAGTTCTGCATAGAAATGAATCGCTCAGGTAAAAGCCAACCTAGAGATTAGCAACAAGGTTACAAAAGCTCCCAGCCTCATAGGATTCATGTTAACTCTTACAGAGCACAACACTTATAGCATACATAGCACCTGACACCTGTGAGGTCTACATGAGTGGTCACTGCCATCATGATCTGTGGTCTCATGTTATTAATTTGACCTTGATTCCATTTACTTTTCTTTCTCACTCGGTAGGTCAAACTGTGCTGAAAATATCCGCAAACACATTCTACATACGGGCAAACACGAAGGGGTCAAGATGTACAACTGCCCCAAGTGTGACTATGGAACCAACGTCCCTGTGGAATTTCGGAACCACCTGAAAGAACAGCATCCTGACATCGAAAACCCTGACCTGGCCTACTTGCACGCAGGTAAGAAACTAAAACTATTATATAAAATGCTTCACTCATCACAATTGTTATTAGGCTGTTTGTGCATTACCAGCACTTATTTAAATGTAGTAGCATGTGTGATAGTATCTGCTTCAAGACTTGTAAAAAAGAACACTTGGTCTTACCTCCCTCAGCTATAAAAACAGGTCTTTTCAAATATATTTCATCAAGAGCAAATATGACAAAATAATCATCACAGGACAGCAGAGTTATCAATAGCAAATACTCAAAACACGGTTGAGCTGAGACAGTAGTAGTTGTTTGAGCTTCGTATTTTGGCTAATTGATAAGGTTTTTAATTTTTTTCAAAAAATGTTTGTGATTTAAAATGTTATGCCTGCCCTATCCCTTGTACCACGGTTTTCCAGTAAATACCTGGAAAGGAGAAGAATGTGACTGAGGAGAGCAGGAGAACCTGGATGGGGTAACAGAGTGCCACATGTGTCCCCAAAACTCGGAGGGACCGTCATACGGGTTTCAGGGAACGTTGGTGGTGGCAGAGGCTGCTGAGATCACTCTGGCCTTGTTGGACTGGCCGTCAGATGCTGTGGGAGGATCAGATATGCAGCACCAACTGCAGGGTTAAGCACATTGACCCCTGGAGCCCAGCCTTTTGTTTAGTGAACAAGGGGCCTTGAGTGCAGAGTTCTTCCGTGCAGAGTAGCCAGGTGATGGATGGTGAGTATGGGACCCGTCGGAAGAGGTATTCCCCTGCAGGACATTTGCCGGAAGTTCCAGCTGTAGCCCAAACAGGACTTTATTTAAGTAATGCCAGGGGATCCAGGGGATGTTTAAAGCAGGTGCTTTGGGAGCAATTGGAGCTGTATTTAAACTGTCCTCCCCATCCTGGCTGTGTCGGTTACGGGCAGGCTCATCTCATCACCTTAGATTTCTCGTACGTAAATCGATGTGGTGGGATCTATTTAAAGGGTTATTGTGAGAATTTAAAAAGATCTTGGCTATGAAGCTCTTAGCACAGTACTCTCGTGCCGAGAATGATCAGTGCAAAGGATTGTGGGTGTTGGTGCTAATGCTGGCGAAGTGACACTAGTGTTTGAAAGTTGTGTGAAATCCCACCCCAGATGCAAGGCTGCCTTTGCAAAATATGTAAATGACATTGGTTCATGTAATGTCTACAGTGAAAGAAACAGGACTTGTTGAGTAATTTGAGGTAGAATAATAGTCCTAATCCATTTGACACTGAATGTAAGGTTATTATTTGTTTTCTGCTGTTGTGTTCTCAAATTTCTCTGTTTATACTCATCAGATCGACTCTTTAAAGTCATGGTAAAACATCTGACTTAGTAATCTCTGTTGTACCCACGTCTGTTTTTGAAAAAGAAAAACGGGGGTCAGTATTCTTTGCATTTTGGTGAGGTTGTTACTGAAACGGTTTTGAACTAGACAGTTTATCAGCTTTAGTTCACAAAAACAGGTAAAGTCAAATTGAAGTATCTTCTGGCCATGAGTACCTATGGATTCTTTATTAATATGAGTGCATGACAATGCAGATGTCAGGGATATTGCCTAAAAACTGGTGCTTCAAGAAATGGCCAAGCAAAATGATCTAAACTGATGGTAGGTTGTCAGCAAAGTACCATTTTCAAGGTAGTTTCACTATTTCAGCTTCTCAAGATGTAGTATTGACGCTCTGTCTCTCTCTTCCATTGCACCAATCAGACATTAAAAGTAGGTTATTTTCCTAAAATAAGGTGCCTCTAGCTCTTAAATGAAGTAAACAGCAAAGAAAGGGAGAGGAAGCTAATTGCAGACCAGAGAAGCACATTCCTTTTGTTGTTCTGCACAGAAAGGACAGACTCTTTGCTTACACCATTGCTGCTCTAGTGATGCTGAGAGTTCTGTTTTGAGATATCATTTGTATAAAATCTTTTTTAGAAAAGTTATCCTCGTTTCCTTGTGTATGTACGTGATGCTCTTGTGCATAGGATCCTAGCATTCCTCAGTATTTTGACAAACGAAATCCATGTGGTGCATGTGGGGTGTCACTTGTTTATTCCCCCCGTGCAAGGCAAGATTGCTCCTCAGTAATATATTTGCTTTGATAAACTTAGCTCAGTTAAGAGAAAACTTTAAAACGGCAAAGTTCTTAGACTAACTCTTTCACCTTGTGATTCTGAGTCAACTGTAATACCTTCATGGATGTGTGGGACGCGCCTTCCTCTGTGAAGTGA
>NW_006775077.1:2358557-2368399 GCF_000442215.2 Lipotes vexillifer | reverse complement strand
CGCTTCCCGCTCTCCCTACCATACTGTCCGGTAGAGGAATTAGGCAGCACAGTGGATGAATCCCTGATGCACGGTACTGTGCAGGGTCAGGAGGTGGCCTGCAATCTTCAGAGTGGTTTATGGCCCAGACCTGACGGTGACTGATCAGCAGCCTTCTCTGCTGTCAACACTATTCATGTGCTGAGAAATCTGGAATCAGAAATTCAGTGAAGCACATGAAGCAGTTCCTTTAAACTACCCCAGAGCAAATAAACAGATTCACTCTGGATCTGACTTGGCTCTCCCATGTCGATCCAACATCTCATGGTCTCATGAGAAGGAAAATGTTAAACAACAGCAACAGAAAAGATTGTAAATACTGTCATTCGGGGTATTTTAAATTTTAGTTAAGATGGTATTTGGAAATGTCTATGTTAAAATAAGGTATTTAATTTTTGTTGTTGTTGGAAAACAGTTCTGAGAAAGTGGTTTTCCTGCGGTTGTGCTTCCCCTGGGGGCCCTGCAGTGAGGTCCGTGCCATCTCTGAGGTCCCTCCTCACTGTAGCATCATCCCGTGTTTCTGTGTTCATGGCCTTCAGGGCAGGCCGGGTTTTAACTTCAGCTCTCATTCCCCTGTTGAATGACTTTGGAAACCCTGTTTTAACTCTGTGGGTCTCAGTCTTCCCCTCTGTAAGCTGGGGATAGTGATGCCTACAGCACAGTTTTCATATGATCTAACCGAGATAGTACAATATGTAAACTGTTTGACGTGATAATACTTAGCACCCGTCGTTGCCCAGTGTTCTTCTCTGTTGGCTTCCGTTGATGATCCATTGTCTTCTTTCTCAATTGTTGTTGGGGACTAGAAGAATGACTTTGATATCATTCTGTTTCATACTCCTGAGAATTAAAGGCTATATGTGAGCTTTAATTTCGGTTGTAGCTTTTGTTGGAAAACAAGATACAAGTGGTCATTTATTATTTTTTTTAAATAAAAGTGGATTATTTAGAAATGCAGTATTTGATTTCCAGGCATTTGGGGATTTTCTAATTATCTCTTTGTTAACTACTGAAATAGTAATATAAATTGATTTCTAGCTTATATCTACTGTGCTTATAGAACATAGTCTGAATTATTTTAATCCTTCAGAATCTGTTTATACTTTCTTTATGCCCAGCATATGGTGAGTTTTTGTAAATGTTTGAGACATACTAGAAATATCGGTGTTGTTTGGTGCTGTATTCTGTGTTTCCTATATGTCACTTACCTCATTTCTTTACTGTATTGGTCAGATTGTCTGTATTCTTACTGATTTTTTTTTATGCTAACCCTATCACCTGTGGTAAGAGAGGTATATTAAAGTTGCCCACTATGATTATGGATTTGGCTGTTTTTCTGTTAATTTCGGCTTTACATGTTTTAAAGATAAATCACTGGACACTTGGAACTTTAGGTTTGTTTTATACACATACACACCTAAGATAAAGAAAAAATATATAATTCTCTTATAATTATGAAATGTTCCTTTTTATCTGTAGTAATACTTCTTGCCATCATTCTATGTTTTATATTGTATAGCTATACCAGCTGCCTTATAAACAGCATATAGCTGCGTTTTGTTTCTTTTATCTGCAGTGACAACTTTAATCTTTTACTTGAAATAGTCCTTTACTTTATTATTTATACTTGATAATTGATATACTCATCATAGTCATAACCCCAAACTACTCGAATGTCCATCAAGTAGAGTGTAGAAAGGTTGCATATTTACCTAATGGAATACTCTACAGCAATGAGAATGATTGAACTACAGCTCAAGCGACAATATGAATAAGTCTCACGAACATATCATTGGATGAAGTTAAGCCAAACAAGAAGGAGTATATTCTGTATGATTTCATTCTTTATTAAATATAAAAGCAGCCAAGACTAATCTGTGGTGTAGAGACCAGTCCCTGGGATGAGGAGAGGCGGTGCTGGTTCTCCTTCTTATCCCTAATGTTGGGACGTGGTTGTGTTCAGTTGGGGAAAGTTCCTCAAGCTCTTCTCTGAGTTGTACCCTTTTCTGTAGGTACTTATCTTTTTTTTTTTTTGCCGTACGCGGGCCTCTCACTGCTGTGGCCTCTCCCATTGCGGAGCACAGGTTCCGGACGCGCAGGCTCAGCGGCCATGGCTCACAGGCCCAGCCGCTCCGTGGCATGTGGGATCTTCCTGGACCGGGACACGAACCCATATCCCCTGCATCGGCAGGCGGACTCTCAACCACTGCGCCACCAGGGAAGCCCAGTACTTCTCTTTTTAAAAGAACAGGATTCCCTTGACCCCTAAACTTCCGAAGAGGTTCAATTAGATCCACTCTAGATCAAATATGATGAGATTATACAATCACATTAGTCCCGCAAAACTGATGTCAGATTGCAAGTGGCCAGAATCTTTTCTGTCACTGTACATTACACTTGTCCTCTATTACGTGAAATCCATTTCATCTCAAAAGTGATCTTTATTTGAGCTTCATAGTTTTAGCAGTTGTATTTCTCCCATCTCTCTTATGCATGAATAAGCTTGGTGTTCATTCACTACCCCTTGAGAAAGAATTACACACATTTTATGTTTGCAGTACAGGTGCCCTTCAATTGGACTTGGGTGGTAATATCTCAGAATACTTTAAAAATAACCTGAAGATTGAGATGGAGAGGGCCAAGGAGAGAGTGGAGGGGGTGTGCAGGGCTCTGCTGCTTGTGACTACGAAGATGTTTTTTCTCACGAACTCCAAGAGACAGACTCCACGTTATGCCTCCATGGCTCAAATTGAAGCTATGCTCCCTGCACCTGCACAGGTGCGCCCGGAGGGCCCAGGCGTGGAGTGGCCACTTTCCCGCGGGATGAGCGCTGCGTGGAGACTAGGAGGTTGGCTTAGTTGTTCCATATTCTCATCTGAGAAGCTGAGACTTTAAATGTAGTAAATGTTTCTGCCTTTTCCAAAGGTAATAATCAAATAGTGTTCTCTTATTAGGGGAAATTAAGCATTAAGTGATGGGACGGTATTTTTCCTAATTTCCTTAATTTTTCTACTGTCATATTTTTTTATCATATTTGTATTGATATGATTTTCATTGGTTCTTATATATATATCAGTACTTAATCATTTACAGTATACATTAGATTATTGCCTGTGCAGGATGATAGCACATGAATCTATCGAACCCTCTTCACAGATTAGAATTTTTTATTCTCCTGTAAGATAGCCATTTTTTAAATTCTTTATGACATGTATTATTTAACTTCATTCCATAGCACTTCTGTTACCCAGTTATAAGAATAAGAATGTGAAAGTTTGACTCTTATCCAAATTCCAAATCCTTTTTCTTTCTAATGGTAACCAGTTCAGTACCATTTAAACTATGTTTAACTGATTCCTTAATTCTATCCAAGAGCATCACTTTATACTTAGGCAGATTAAGTCTCATATTCCACCTCTGAGCCCATTTGCTTAATCTATCACGGTTAAGATAAAACAGCTGTAACCTTTTGTATCTTAACCATTCCTTCTCATTTAGTGGCATATTCAAATTTCGTAATATAAAAGGTTTTCTTCATCATTAATTAAAAACATTAGTGTTCTGATATATAGAGAGCCTTGTAGAACGCAGTCTTTTCCCAAATTCTTTGGCCCTCTATTTTTAACCCCATTACTTTCATCCCCTTTTGTTAGTTGTGTGCCCTGACACATGTCATGACATTTTGTACAATAATTCATTTGATGAAAAGGTCCAAAAATCTCAGAAAATCCTGACAGTTTCTCATTGGTTCTCCCTTACATAAACCAATTATTACTTCAACTTAAAAAGGAACGAAATTTTTTCTGACATGATTGCCTTTGGTAAATCCATGCTGACTCACTCCTATTAAATGGTACTTCTCCAAATGTATTATTAAGCTCATCCATAAGTATCATCTCAAATTTATTTCCTAATATAGATGTTAGACTTACAGCTCTGTAATTTTCAGCCTCTCCCCTCTTTCTTTTTAACCTTCAGACTGGAGTCCTTGTTTTCCAGTCTCCTGATACTTTACCACTTAACAAAAGACTTCCTAAAATAACAGTTCAACAATTTGATTCTTTAACCTCAGACATCATCCATGGGTTAATTTACTATTTTTCTTAACTGCTGCTAAATGTCTTTGTTTCTTTCAAAGCCCTATCTACATAGTCTGGTGCCTTCTGTCCATCATGGCACAGCAGATTAGGTATTTTGCTAATTGGCCTCTCTCTCCGCTCTCTCTCACTCTCACTCCTGTTGGAATTCCTAAGTTTAGGACTATCTTACATTCTTTGTAGTCAGTGGGTGAATAATGTCAAAGCACTCTTTTTCCATCAATCTCCTTTTTTTCAGTAATATAATCGCTCTCCAGGATGGTCTCATTTGTGTTTGTGTGTCAGTAAATGTGCTGTTTACTGGTGAGTTAAGCTGACTCTGAACTCATCACCATTTCTCTTTTATTGAGTAATATACTGATACAGGTTTTTTCAAAACTTTCTAATTAACATTCTTAAATATTTTAAAATTTAATCTCCTGAAGAATAAATACGTTCTCTCTAACATGTCTTCAGTATATGTGTAAAAACTTCCTTTATCTACTTAACATCGTGGAGCAGAGGCTTAAGGAAATATTTGCCCCGTGTGTCTCTCTGGTCCACTTTCTGCCATTTCCTTCCCACAGTCCTCCAAACTGTAATATGTATGGCTTCCTGTTTTAGATGATTAGTATGGGGAACTAAAGAACTCTATTATTTTGCACGTTTTGCCTTTTTAATTACAAAGAAAGAAAGAGGAAGGGTAGTAATAGTGTCTGTGCTGAACTTTTCATTAGGCCATTAAATCTTCAAAGCAAAATTCTTTGGTAGGTGTTATTCCCAATTTAATGATTTTAAAAAAGAACCTTCAAGAGGTTAACTTGCTGATTGAAATCCATGCCTGTTTGTCTTCAAGAGTTTTCCAATTATATAATCCTACATATCCAGGAGCTTAAAAAAAAAAAAAAATCTCCCTGTTTGGGAAAAGCATTAGGAGCCTGTGGAGAAATCAGCGACTTGTAGAAGGTGGCTGCTGTCATCCGCCGATGTTGCCCTTCGGCTGCAGCATTTCCAGCCCCAAGCCGACCCTGCTCGCTTCAGACCGGTGCCCACAACCTGAACTGGCTCTGGCCAGTCCATGCTGTTACTGTTTGTTTGTCCCGAAGGCAGTGGTCCCTGTATACTGACAGACTCCCTCGGTTTGTCTCAAGTCTGAAGTCAAGGGGAGATTCTGTCAGCAACCAAGGACCTCTGTTCAGTCCTGAATGGCGGGTTTTTCCTCCAGTTCCAGGGTTTGTTCCTATACTTGGTCCTCCTAAGTGTATAGTTACACCACCCCTTAGATTGTCTAGTTGGTGAATATATTGTGCAGTGTTAAATACATTGCACCCTTAAAGCTGTTTGCCCATTTTGTCTTTATTTCAAAAATCTGAACAAATGGCTAGCATATACTTGAACTCTTGGTGAAATTTAAATGTTAATAAAATAGTATACCCCCCCCAAAAAAAGAATCAGCATCTATGGGTTAATGAAATTCTTATCATGGAAGCCTTCATATTGAGTTTTAAGACATCAGGTAATCTGAAAACGTGCACTAGGAAGTAGCATGGATAATATAATTAAAAACAAACCCACTAGGGTACATGTTTTCACAGTTGTACTACTTCTGCCTGGTACAGAATTTGGAGGATGGATGGATGGGTGGATGGGTGGAGTCAAATGAACTAGGTTTTAGTGTCCTGACTTTTTTGCCATTGAGATGTGTGACTTGAAGCAAGTCTCTCAACCTTCTACGTCTGTATTCTCAGCTGCAAAATGACTAGCAATGTTTAGCCTTTCCTTGGAATATGAGGTTCAAATTAAATAATACATATGAAAGAGCATTGAAAGTTATCATTGATATTGAGATTTTCTGTAGAAATAAAGGTATTGGGCTTTTTTTTAATTGCTGTTTTAATACTAAGAAAGTAGTAGGAGAGGACTGGAATGTATTTTGCATTTATTTGAAGTTGTTATTGAGAGTAATGAATCTCATAACCATATATGTGTGTATATGTTTTATGTGTGTGATATATATATTAGCATTGTCAGTCTGAGCATATATCCAACGTTAGGGCTAGAAAAGGTCTATATAAAACTTTTTTTTCAGAGTAGAAACCTATTATTTGAATAATTTTTATTCTTTGTATGTTGCGTACTATATTTTTAAAACGAATATGATCTTGAAATAATGTCCTTTCTAGTGTATATTTTTATTTTCTGTGAAGTCAATGGCATTCACAACATTTAAAATAAACTCAGACTACACAAGTAAAATACGGCTCTTGTTAGTAATACCTAATAGAATTCACTGAAAATATCTCAAATTCATGTAAATCCATTTAGTTAATCATTTTTGATGGATCTCAAGCCTTAAGAGCACTCAGTTTCATCCCCTAACCACATACTCTTAAAGAGAAGTTTTAAAGTGATGCTTAAATTTTTTTTCCAGAAAAAAAAAACTCTATCCTTTTCTTTCTTGGGTGGCCTCGCTAAGTGTAATTAGCCTGTGTAATTCAGAGCCACGTTGAAACTGTCTTTTAGGCTGCTTTCCTCGCTGCCACAGGTTATACAGGCACATACAGTAAGTATGGTTACCTCATCAGCAGGCAAAATTGTGATCTTATCCCCCCCGACAAATTCATTTATCAAAATTTTAAGGGAAAAAAACTGATTGTGGAAAGTTATAGTAGGGGCAGTATAATTTTATCAGGTAATTGATGTGGCTTCTATTTTTATAAAGACCTTTTGTCATCTGATTAATTCAATAGAATTTATATATTTTAAAAATTTACATACCTTCCCAGACGTATCTTGACCCCAACTAAAATGCAGTTTTATACGCGGAAACAAGGTAGGTGGTGACAGGTCCTCCTGCTGATGCTGCAGCACAGGTGGCTTGTCTCCAGCAAAGGCATTTAGTGAAGAAGAGCATCACAAGTATTTCAAGTTATGAGGGAAGTTGAGGTATCTTGTTTAATTAGCTTTGAAGTTTAGTTCTGAAGATGTAAAAATACATATTATTATTCATTTGCAATTTCACCTATTTCTATTTTTAGCAAAAGCAAAATTACCATGTAGCAAGTTTTCCTTGTTTTAAGTTTTTATTTTGAAAACACTTGCAGAAAAGTTGGACAGATAGTACAGAGAGTTCTCATATATCCTTTACCCAGCTTCCCCAAATGTTAGCATTATATATAACCACAGTGCAATTACCAAAACCAGACTTTAGCATTAGCACAGTACTGTTTTCTAAACTGTGTTCTTTATTCAGATTTCACCAGGTTTTCCATTCTGCTGTTTTTCTTTTCCAGAATTCAGCTCAGAAACCAACATGCCCTTCTGCTGTGTCTCCTTAATCTTCTCCAGTCCATGGCAGTTTTTCCGTCTTTCACTGTCTTATGTGACCTTGACATTTGTAAAGAATATGGATTAGTTATTTTGTAGAATGTTCTTTATTTTGCATTAGTCTGATGTTTACTCATGACTCAGTTGAGGATTTTTAAAGAATTTCTCAGAATAGATGTGGAGTGTATCAGGGGTACAGTAGGGCAGATGATGTAACCTGGACCAGTTGAGTTAAGATGGTCTCTGTATTTCTCCACTACAAGCTTACTATTTCCCCTTTTTAATTAATACATATCTCAGGGGAGATACATTCAGATTATGCCAATAGCCTGTTTCTCCTTAAGCATTTAACCACTAATTTTGACATTCATTAGTGGATCTTGACTGCAGCAAGATCTGTGGAGTTCTAATGGTCATTTTCTCTTTTCCCCATTCCTTCTACATTTAATTGGAAGTTTTCTTTAAGGAATATCTGTCCCTTCTCTTCCAATTATTTTTTGTTCTATTAACTTTTACCAGCATGGACTTATTTTACTCTGTGGCTTATAATTCTATTATATCATTGTTATTTATTTTCTTGCTCACAATTCTTCAGCTTTGGCCATTGCAAGCTCTTTCAGGTGGACTCCTGTGCCCTTTGATGTGCCCTCATGCTTTTATGAGCATCTGTTTACTTTCTGGCACCAAAATGTGATTGATCCACGTTCATCTGGTGGTTTTCCCTCCCCTGGTGGTAAAATCAGCCTCTCTTTCAGGAGCCTTAGTTCCTTTTATTGGTATTTAGAAATCATGATATGTATACTGTATGTATTCATTGCTTGTGTGCACCCTTTGCTTTTTGGCCTTCTCAGCAGAACTAGGAAATGGCTGTGTGCGTACTAACCCCTGCATTCCCATAAATATACCTTGTTTTATTTGTCCAAAACATAAATTATCTTAGCTATAAAATCCTTAAAAGAAAACATATGAACAAATCTTTGTGACCTTTCGTTAAGCAATGCTTTCTTGATTATGACACCAAAAGCATGGGAAATAAAGGAAAAAAATAGATGAGTTGGACTTTACCAAATTAAAAAAAGTTTTGTGCCTCAAAGTACACCATCAAGAAGTTGAAAGGAAAGCCTATAAAATGGGGGGAAAATTGCAAATCTATCTGATAATGGACTTGTATTCAGAATACATAAAGAACGCTTATAATTCAACAATATCAACGCAAATAACCTGATTAAAAGATGGGCAAAGAATCTGAATAGCTATTCCTCCAAACAATATATATATATATATATATATATATATAAATGGCCAGTAAACACATGAAAAGATACTCAACATCATTACTTGTTGGGGAAATGCAAATCAAAACCACAGTGATGGGCCTTAAATGAATACCACATTTACTCTTCTTGGCAATTATGAATAGAGGGGATATGAACATTCACATGTAGATTTCTGTGCAAATGTAAGGTTTCATTTCTCTTGGGTAAATAAACACCTGGAAATGAGATACCTGGATGATATGGTACATATATATTCAACTTCTAAAGAAAACTGTTGAACTGTTTTCCAAAGTGTCTACACGTTTTATATTCCCACCACGCTGTTTGAGAGTTACCGTTGACCCACGTCTTTGTGAGCACTTGTTATTGTCAGTTTTGCTTACGTCATTCTAATAGGAGTTCAGTGGGATTTCATGGTTTCAGTTTGCATTTGATTCCTAATGATGTTGATTATCAGTGCTTATTTGCCTTCTTTATATTTTCTTTGATGAAGTATCTTTTGAAATATTTGCCCTTTTTTCCCTTGGATTATTGTTTTAAGAATTTTTTTTTTATGTTTCTCTCCTTTTTATTAATTTTTCATTAAATTTTTATACATATACGTATATATGTAGATTAAGGTATAAAACATGTCCATCACCTTAGAAATTCCTTATTCCTAATACCAGTGCCCCATTTCCCCAGAGGTAACCATCATTCTGAATTCTATCGCCATAGATTAATATTGACTATCCTTTATTCACATAAATGTAACTGCATAGTATATGAGTTTTCTTTAAACATTTTTATTGGAGTATAATTGCTTTACAATGGTGTGTTAGTTTCTGCTTTATAACAAAGTGAATCACTTATACATATACATATATCCCCATGTCTCTTCCCTCTTGCATCTCCCTCCCTCCCACCCTCCCTATCCCACCCATCTAGCTGGTCACAAAGCACCAAGCTGATCTCGCTGTGCTATACAGCTGCTTCCCACTAGCTATCTGTTTTACATTTGGTAGTGTATATATGTCCATATATACACTGCCACTCTCTCACTTGGTCCCAGCTTACCTTCCCCCTCCCCGTGTCCTCAACTCCATTCTCTAGGAGGTCTGTGTCTTTATTCCCGTCTTGCCCC
>NW_006775077.1:2352396-2358547 GCF_000442215.2 Lipotes vexillifer | reverse complement strand
TTTTTTTTTAGATTCCATATATATCTGTTAGCATGCGGTATTTGTTTTTCTCTTTCTGACTTACTTCACTCTGTATGACAGACTCTAGGTCCATCCACCTCACTACAAATAACTCAATTTCATTTCTTTTTATGGCTGAGTAATATTCCATTGTATATATGTGCCACATCTTCTTTATCCATTCATCTGTCGATGGAAACTTAGGTTGCTTCCATGTCCTGGCTATTGTACATAGAGCTGCAGTGAACATTGTGGTACATGACTCTTTTTGAATTATGGTTTTCTCAGGGTAAATGCCCAGTAGTGGGATTGCTGGGTCGTATGGTAATTCTACTTTTAGGATTTTAACAAACCTCCATACTGTTCTCCATAGTGGCTGTATCAATTTGCATTCCCACCAACAGTGTATGAGGATTCCCTTTTCTCCACACCCTCTCCAGCATTTATTGTTTGTAGATTTTTTGATGATGGCCATTCTGACCGGTGTGAGATGATATCACATTGTAGTTTTGATTTCCCTAATGATTAATAGTATTGAGCATTCTTTCATGTGTTTGTTGGGAACCCGTATATCTTCTTTGGAGAAATGTCTCTTTAGGCCTTCTGCCCATTTTTGGATTGGGTTGTTTGTTTTTTTGATATTGAGCTGCATGAGCTGCTTGTAAATTTTGGAGATTACTCCTTTGTCTGTTGCTTCGTTTGCAAATATTTTCTTCCATTCTGAGGGTTGTCTTTTTGTCTTGTTTATGTTTTCTTTTGCTGTGCAAAAGCTTTTAAGTTTCATGAGGTCCCATTTGTTTATTTTTGTTTTTATTTCTATTTCCCTAGGAGGTGGGTCACAAACGATCTTGCTGTGATTTATGTCATAAGAGTGTTCTGCCTATGTTTTCCTCTAAGAGTGTGACAGTGTCTGGCCTTACATTTAGGTCTTTAATCCACTTTGAGTTTATTTTTGTGTATGGTGTTAGGGAGTGTTCTAATTTCATTGTTTTACATGTAGCTGTCCAGTTTTCCCAGCCCCACTTATTGAAGAGGCTGTCTTTTCTCCACTGTATATTCTTGCCTCCTTTATCAAAGATAAGGTGACCATATGTGCGTGGGTTTATCTCTGGGCTTTCTAGCCTGTTCCATTGATCTATATTTCTGTTTTTGTACAAGTACCATACTGTCTTGATTACTGTAGCTTTGTAGTATACTCTGAAGTCCTGGAGCCTGATGCCTCCAGCTCTGTGTTTCTTTCTCAAGATTGCTTTGGCTCTTCGGGGTCTTTTGTGTTTCCATACAAATTGTGAAATTTTTTGTTCTACTTCTGTAAAAAATGCCAGTGGTAGTTTGATAGGGATTGCATTGAATCTGTAGATTGCTTTGGGTAGTAGAGTCATTTTTACAATGTTGATTCTTCCAATCCAAGAACATGGTATATCTCTCCATCTATTTGTATCATGTTTAATTTCTTTCATCAGTGTCTTATAATTTTCTGCATACAGGTCTTTTGTCTCCTTAGGTAGGTTTATTCCTAGATATTTTCTTCTTTTTGTTGCAATGGTAAATGGGAGTGTTTTCTTGATTTCACTTTCAGATTTTTCATCATTAGTGTATAGGAATGCAAGGGATTTCTGTGCATCAATTCTGTGTCCTGCTACTTTACCAAATTCATTGATTAGCTCTGGTAGTTTTCTGGTAACATCTGTAGGATTCGCTATGTATAGTATCATGGCATCTGCAAACAGTGACAGCTTTACTTGTTCTTTTCCGATTTGGATTCCTTTTATTTCTTTTTCTTCTCTGATTGCTGTGGCTAAAACTTCCAAAACTATATTGAATAATAGTGGTGAGAGTGGGCAACCTTGTCTTGTTCCTGATCTTAGTGGAAATGGTTTCAGTTTTTCACCATTGAGGATGATGTTGGCTGTCGGTTTGTCATATATGGCCTTTATTATGTTGAGGTAAGTTCCCTCTATGCCTACTTTCTGGAGGGTTTTTATCATAAATGGGTGTTGAATTTTGTCGAAAGCTTTCTCTGCATGTATTGAGATTATCATATGGTTTTTCTCTTTCAGTTTGTTATATGGTGTATCACATTGATTGATTGGCACATATTGAAGAATCCTTGCATCCCTGGGAAAAACCCTACTTGATCATGGTGTATGAGCCTCTTAACGTGCTGTTGGATTCTGTTTGTGCTAGTATTTTGTTGAGGATTTTTGCATCTATGTTTATCAGTGATATTGGTCTGTAGTTTTCGTTTTTTGTGACATCTTTGTCTGGTTTTGGTATCAGGGTGATGGTGGCCTTGTAGAATGAGTTTGGGAGTGTTCCTCCCTCTGCTATATTTTGGAAGAGTTTGAGAAGGATAGGTGTTAGCTCTTCTCTAAATGTTTGATAGAATTCGCCCTTGAAACCATCTGGTACTGGGCTTTTGTTTGTTGGAAGAGTTTTAATCACAGTTTCAATTTCAGTGCTTGTGATTGGTCTGTTCATATTTTCTATTTCTTCCTGGTTCAGTCTCAGAAGGTTGTGCATTTCTAAGAATTTGTCCATTTCTTCCAGGTTTTCCGTTTTATTGGCATAGAGTTGCTTGTAGTAATCTCTCATGATCCTTTGTATTTCTGCAGTGCCAGTTGTTACTTTCCCTTTTTCATTTCTAATTCTATTGAGATGAGTCTTCTCCCTTTTTTTCTTGATGAGTCTGGCTAATGGTTTATCAATTTTGTTTATCTTCTCAAAGAACCAGCTTTTAGTTTTATTGATCTTTGCTATCGTTTCCTTCATTTCTTTTTCATTTACTTCTGATCTGATGTTTATGATTTCTTTCCTTCTGCTAACTTTGGGGATTTCTTGTTCTTCTTTCTCTAATTGTTTTAGGTGAAAGGCTAGGTTGTTTATTTGAGATGTTTCCTGTTTCTTAAGGTAGGATTGTATTGCTATAAACTTCCCTCTTAGAACTGCTCTTGCTGCAACCCATAGGTTTTGGGTCGTCATGTTTTCATTGTCATTTATTTCTAGGTATTTTTTGATTTCCTCTTTGATTTCTTCAGTGATCTCTTGGTTATTAAGTAGTGTATTGTTTAGCCTCCATGTGTTTGTATTTTTTTACAGATTTTTTCCTGTAATTGATATCTAGTCTCATAACGTTGTGGTCAGAAAGGATGCTTGATATGATTTCAATTTTCTTAAATTTACCAAGGCTTGATTTGTGACCCAAGATATGATCTATCCTGGAGAATGTTTCATGAGCACTTGAGAAGAAGGTGTGTTCTGTTGTTTTTGGATGGAATGTCCTATAGATATCAATTAAGTCCATCTTGTTTAATGTATCATTTAAAGCTTGTGTTTCCTTATTTATTTTCATTTTGGATGATCTGTCCATTGGTGAAAGTGGAGTGTTAAAGTCCTCTACTGTGAATGTGTTACTGTCGATTTCCCCTTTTATGGCTGTTAGTATTTGCCTTATGCATTGAGGTGCTCCTATGTTGGGTGCGTAAATATTTACAATTGTTATGTCTTCTTCTTGCATTGATCCCTTGATTATTATGTAGTGTCCTTCTTTGTCTCTTCTAATAGTCTTTCTTTTAAAGTCTATTTTGTCTGATATGAGAATTGCTACTCCAGCTTTCTTTTGGTTTCCATTTGCATGAAATACCTTTTTCCATCCCCTCACTTTCAGTGTGTATGTGTCTCTAGGTCTGAAGTGGGTCTCTTGTAGACAGCATATATATGGGTCTTGTTTTTGTATCCATTCAGCCAATTGTGTCTTTTGGTGGGAGGATTTAGTCCGTTTACATTTAAGGTAATTATCTATATGTATGTTCCTATTCCCATTTTCTTAATTGTTTTGGGTTCGTTATTGTAGGTCTTTTCCTTCTCTTGTGTTTCTTGCCTAGAGAAGTTCCTTTAGCAGTTGTTGTAAAGCTGGTTTGGTGAGGCTGAACTCTCTCAGCTTTTGCTTGTCTGTAAAGGTTTTAATTTCTCCATCAAATCTGAATGAGATCCTTCCTGGGTAGAGTAATCTTGGTTGTAGGTTTTTCTCCTTCATCACTTGAAATATGTCCTGCCAGTCCCTTCTGACTTGCAGAGTTTCTGCTGAAAGATCAGCTGGTAACCTTATGGGGATTCCCTTGTGTGTTATTTTTTCCTTGCTGCTTTTAATATGTTATCTTTGTATTTAATTTTTGATCGTTTGATTAATATGTGTCTTGGCGTGTTTCCCCTTGGATGTACCCTCTATGGGAGTCTCTGTGCTTCCTGGACTTGATTAACTATTTCCTTTCCCATATTAGGGAAGTTTTCAACTATAATCTCTTCAAATATTTTCTCAGTCCCTTTCTTTTTCTCTTCTTCTTCTGAAACTCCTAAAATTCGAATGTTGGTGCGTTTAATGTTGTCCCAGAGGTCTCTGAGACTGTCCTCAATTCTTTTCATTCTTTTTTCTTTATTCTGCTCTGCAGTAGTTATTTCCACTCTTTTATCTTCCAGGTCACTTATCCGTTCTTCTGCCTCAGTTATTCTGCTATTGATCCCTTCTAGAGAAATTTTTATTTATTTTGTTGCTCATGATTGTTTGTTTGCTCTTTAGTTCTAAGTCCTTGTTAAACATTTCTTGTATTTTCTCCATTCTATTTCCAAGATTTTTGATCATCTTTACTATCATTATCCTGAATTGTTTTTCAGAGAGACTGCCTATTTCCTCTTCATTTGTGAGGTCTGGTGGGTTTTGATCTTGCTCCTTCATCTGCTGTGTGTTTTTCTGTCTTCTCATTTTGCTTATCTTACTGTGTTTGGGGTCTCCTTTTTGCAGGCTGCAGGTTCGTAGTTCCCGTTGTTTTTGGTGTCTGTCCCCAGTGGCTAAGGTTGGTTCAGTGGGTTGTGTAGGCTTCCTGGTGGAGGGGACTAGTGCCTGTGTTCTGGTGGATGAGGCTGGATCTTTTCTTTCTGGTGGGCAGGTCCATGTCCTGTGGTGTTTTGGGGGTGTCTGTGACCTTATTATGATTTTAGGCAGCCTCTTTGCTAATGGGTGGTGGTGTGTTCCTGTCTTGCTAATTTTTTGGCATATGTTGTCCAGCACTGTAGCTTGGTGGTTGTTGAGTGGAGCTGGGTCTTGGCGATGAGATGGAGATTTCTGGGTGATTTTTACCGTTTGATATTACATGGAGCTGAGAGGTTTCTGGTGGACCAATTTCCTAAACTGGGCTCTCCCACCTCAGAGGCACAGCCCTGATGCCTGGCTGGAGCAACAAGAGCCTGTCATCCACACGGCTCAGAATCAAAGGGAAAAAGAAAGGAAGAATGGAAGAAAGAGAAAGATAAAATAGTTATTAAAACAAAAAATAATCATTAAAATTTTTTTCAAGTAATTAAAAAAAAAGGAAGAAAGAAAGAAGAGAGCAACCAAACCAAAAAACAAATCCACCAATGATGACAAGCTCTGAAAACTCTATTAAAAAACAAAACAAAACAAAAACGGACAGACTAGACCCCTAGGGTAAATGGTGAAAGCAAAGCTATACAGACAAAATTACACCCAGAAGCATATGCATACACACTCACAAAAAGAGAAAAAAGGGAAATATATATATATATATATATATATATATATATATATATGTCTTTGCTCCCAAAGTCCACCTCCTCAATTTAGGATGATTCGTTGTGTATTCAGGTATTCCACAGATGCAGGGTACATCACGTTGATGGTGGAGATTTAATCCGCTGCTCCTGAGGCTGCTGGGAGAGATTTCGCTTTCTCTTCTTTGTTTGCACAGCTCCCGGGGCTCAGCTTTGGATTTGGACCTGCCTCTAAGTGTAGGTCGCCGGAGGGCGTCTGGTATTCGCCCAGACAGGACGGGGTTAAAGGAGCCGCTGATTCGGGGGCTTCGGCTCACTCAGGCCAGGGGGAGGGAGGGGTACGGACTGCGGGACGAGCCTGCGGCGGCAGAGGCGCCGTGCGTTCTCCTGGGGAAGTTGTCCCTGGATCCCGGGACCCTGGCAGTGGCGGGCTGCACAGGCCCGGTGGGGCGTTGTGTATAGTGACCTGTGTTCGCACACAGGCTTTTTGGTGGCGGCAGCAGCAGCCTTAGCATCTCATGCCCGTCTCTGGGGTCCACGCTGATAGCCACGGCTGGCGCCCGTCTCTGGATCCTCTTTAAGCGGT
>NW_006775077.1:2338427-2352386 GCF_000442215.2 Lipotes vexillifer | reverse complement strand
CCCCCCCCAGACAATGGTCTCTTGCCTCTTAGGCGGTTCCAGACTTTTTCCCGGAATCCCTCCCGGCTATCCGTGGTGCCCTAGCCCCCTTTAGCCTGTGTTCACGCCGCCAATCCCAGTCCTCTCCCTGGGATCCGACCTGCGAAACCCGAGCCGCAGCTCCCAGCCCCGCCCGCCCCGGCGGGTGAGCAGGCAAGCCTCTCGGGCTGGTGAGCGCCGGTTGGCACCGATCCTCTGTGCGGGAATCTCTCCGCCTTGCCCTCCGCACCCCTGTGCCTGTGCTTTCCTCCGTGGCTCCTAGGCTTCCCTCCTGCCCAACCCCGTCTCTGCCAGTGAAGGGGCTTCTAGTGTGTGGAAACCTTTCCTCCTTCACAGCTCCCTCCCACTGGTGCAGGTCCCATCCCTATTCTTTTGTCTCTGTTTATTCTTTTTTCTTTTGCCCTACCCAGGTACGTGGGGAGTTTCTTACCTTTTGCGAGGTCTGAGGTCTTCTGCCAGCGTTCAGTAGGTGTTCTGTAGGAGTTGTTCCACGTGTAGATGTATTTCTGGTGTATCTGTGGGGAGGAAGGTGATCTCCACGTCTTTACTCTTCCGCCATCTTGAAGCTTCTCAGTCTGTTTTAAGAATTTTAATGTATTTTTGATATGAGACCTTTGCCAGATATATGTCAGATACTTTCTCTGAGGTGGTGACTTTCTTTTATTCTCTTAGCAGTGTCTTTCATAGAGCAAAAGTTTTTAATATTCATGGAGTCCAGCTTATTAGTGTTTTTCCTTTATGGTTTATACTTTTGTTATAGTATTTGAAAACTATTTGCCTAACTCATGTTACCAAGATTAACTCCTGTATTTTCTTCTAGAAGCTTTATGCTTTTACATTTTGTATTTAGATCTATGATCTATATTGAGTCCAATTTTCCATAACATGAGGTATAGGTTAGTTCTTTTTTTGGTATATAGGTGTCCTTTTTTTGAGCAATATTTGGTGAAAACAACATCTTTTCTCTGTAGAACTGCCTTTGCACTTTTGTTAAATCAGTTGGCAATGTTTCTTTGCATCCATCTCTTTCCTCTCTATTACCGTAGCAGTTTCTAAAATTAAGCCTACATTGGTTTTAAATTTTATCCTTAAGTTCCCATAATTGGGTCCATGTGTTTTTCTTCAGTTTTATGTACCCCATCTCTTCATTGCTCTGTAATGTAATATTAACTCATTGAGAATCTGTCTGATTTGTCACTTTCTTGTCCTGCTCCTGAGTGACTTCCTGAGGAGAGCTTCCCGTACCTGATAATTGTTATAACCAATCATTCAAAAATCTTGTGAACAAATAAAATGAGATACGCATATTTATATTCAGAATATAGTGACCAGAAATTCTTATTTCTTAATCCTTTATACTGATAAATAAGAAAAGGCTTTCACTTTTTGCTTATAATATGATTCTTCTCTGGTTAGCTTTGCCATCATTTTAAATAGTACTTACCAATTTTGTATTTTGAATTCCTCATAATTTTCTTACTAGCTAAGAAATCCCTTTTAAAGAATTTGCTCTATCACCACACGCTCATTAGGATGACATCTATCAAAAAAAAAAAGAAAGAGGGCTTCCCTGGTGGCGCAGTGGTTGAGAATCTGCCTGCCAATGCAGGGGACACGGGTTCGAGCCCTGGTCTGGGAAGATCCCACATGCTGCGGAGCAGCTGGGCCCGTGAGCCACAATTACTGAGCCTGCGCGTCTGGATCCTGTGCTCCACAGCAAGAGAGGCTGCGACAGTGAGAGGCCCGCGCACCGTGATGAAGAGTGGCCCCCGCTTGCCACAACTAGAGAAAGCTCTCACACAGAAACGAAGACCCAACACAGCCATAAATAAATAAATAAATAAATAAAGCAAACTGTCAACAAGTAAAAATAAACAAACACTATTATATATATAAAAAAATGTACAGCTTAGTGTTCAAAGAGTTGATCATTTAAAAAAAAAAAAAAAGGAAAAAGAAAGAAAGAAAGAAGAGAAAAGAACAAGTATTGGCAAGAGTGTAGAGAAATTGAAATCCTTATGCACTGTTGGTGAGAACATAAAATGGCACAGCTGCTATGGAAACCGTATAGTGGTTCCTCAAAAAATTTAAAATAGAACTACCATATGATCCAACATTTCCACTGCTGGGTATATATCCAAAAGAAGTGAAAGCAGATCTCAAGGTATTTGTATACCCACATTCATAGCAACATTATTCACAATAGCCAAAAGGTAGAAATAACCCAAATGTCTTTTAATGAATGGATGAGGAAAATGTGATTCATGCATACAGTGGAATATTACTCAGCCTTAAAAAGGAAGGAAATTCTGACACAGGCTACAACATGGATGAACCTTGAGGACATTATGTTCAGTGAAATAAGCCTGTCATAAAAGACAAATACTGTAGGGTAGCACTTATATGAGGTCCCTAGAGTAGTCATACTCATAGATACAAGAATTAGAATGGTCGTTGCCAGCGGCTGGGGGACGGGAGGTCGGGAGATGTTGTTTTAGTAGGTACAGAGTTTTACTTTTGGAATATGAAAAAATTCTGGAGATCGATTGTACGGCAATGTGAATATACTTAATACTACTTAACTGTACACTTAACAATGGCTAACATGGTAAATTGTATATTATGTGTATTTTACCAAAGTTAAAAAATTTTAAATTGCAAAATAAAAAACCCCAGTTACCCTTATCTTGTAAATTTTGTGCACATATCCATATTAGAAAATTTTAAATAGGTATCTCTGTTGGTGAGGGGTCATTAGAGAAGGAAGTTGATTGGGATGGAGAAAATGAAAACTGGGAAGTTAATACAGAAATTATACTAATGGGCTTGACACTGTAAAATTAAGTAGACCAAAAAGATGTTTTATGATACATGCTAATTAGCATTTGAAATATATAAACAATTGAATGAATTTGCAAAGTTTATTTATTCAGGAAAAATATGAAGGAGCAAAATATTTTAGCTTATAGACATGCTTGTACTTTCTTATTTTTTCCATTTTTTTCTATATCTAAGTAAGATTAAAAACACTTTAATACATTCTTTTAATAGATGAAATTCCATCATAATAAAGTAGTCACTTAGATCACCTAATAGCTTTTGTTGCAGCAGAATATAGCATAGGCCCATCTAGATAAAGTAGTGTTTTTGATGGCTGGTCTAGATCCTTCTTAAAAAGCTCTGCTCAGACAGTTCACTCTTGTCACAGCTATTAGTGCCATTTGTGAGTAGCATGTCAGTATGATTGGCAGAGGCATTCTTTCATCTTGTGAAAAATCATAATTTTAATGCATGCTTAAAATAAAAACCTAGCATAAGTGGCTTCCTGTTTATAAAGGAAAAGGCAAGACTCCTTTGCAATTAGTATAAATTATTAACATTGCATTGAATATAAAATTTAATTTTCTTTTTTTGGGGGGAGAGAACTCTTCTTGGGGGAACTGCCTTTCAGGATTTCCTCCACTTTGGTTGTCTGGCTCACTAAGTTAGAATGAATGATAATACCAGTTTCTTTCCAGATGTTGGCAAGGACAGATTTGGATTCTGTTGGCTTAAATAGAATCTGTATCTCAAAGTGATGGAATAGATCCTTTTGCATCTTGAAGTAGGGTTTATGTCAGTTAATCTCTTTTAGTGATAAATGTCTTGGAGTGATTAAATAAGTTAATATTTGTAAAGTACTTAAAGTAGTGCCTGGCGTATGTTAAGTGCTCTGTAAGTATTTAATTAATAAAATATTGAATTGGAATTACTCCATGCCTTCTAGGTTCTTTTTAATTGTGCCAGTAGGTGTTGCTCTTGAGTGATAAGAATAGATATTCTGAGTTGTATTTTATATGAACAAAGTGACCTGCATCACTTTCATATTCATGTTTATATATCCTGTCCTGTCCTCTGATTAGAAACAAAGACTGTTTCTAATAAATAGATTGTTTGCTTTAAAGACTTGGTTGGTGTAAAATGACAGGAGACATGAAAATGCCCAATTAGTTCTCTTGAAATTTTAGAATACTGTTTGGTGGTATTACAGTTAGTTTCTCTTAAAGTTTATTATTTTCTTTAAAATATTCCATCCTCATGACATTTCCCACTTACCACCCAGTTAAGTATCATATTTTAACATTCTTTATCTTAGTAACGTAGTATTTGTTGACTCTATTGACATTTTTATAGAGCATCCAGTCAATACTGAACTAGGGTATTTCTTGGGTGTTTTACAAATAACCCATGGATAGGATTAGGTTTGTCAGATTAACCTTGATATTCAGACAGAGCAAGCTTCATGTTTCAGTGAGGGACAGAATAGGTGCCAGATGTGGTCCCTCTTGTGCACATTTAATTATAATGTTATTTAATGACTTGTAAGTGCTCTCGCTATTAAAACGAGTGTTGGAAATAGTGTTTGCTACAGGGGTGGAAAGGTGGCTGTAAGTTTTGCAACTCAAGTGTCAACAAAGATGATTCATCTGAAGTGCAAGAAGGCAAGCTGAAGGGTACTTGACTTTGTAAGAATTGAGTATTTAAAGAGGTGGGAAGAGGAGACAGGCTGGAACACCTAGAGGCAGAAGTGGCCCTTCGGGTCAGTAAAGTGGATTATAAGGGGATTGAGTTGAAAGCTTGGATTGCATAGAACGTGCAGTAAAATGCTGAAGAATCAAGAGAAATAAAGCAGGAATAGCTCTTTAAAAGTGGCTCAATGACACTTGAGGGTGTTTTTTGTTTGTTTGCTTTACTTTAATGTTATTCTTATATATCTTCTTTGTCCATATTTCTAGTCTTTCCCCCCTGTATGTAATGAAAAGAAGTTTTTTGTGATGTATGCTTTGAGATCTCATGAGTCTCTTACCAGTCAAAGAAGTGATTCTGGTTTTAGATATAATTCTGTAATAGCACTTAATATATTTTCTTTTTTCACCCCAATTTCTCCGTGTCTAAGAAAATGTGTTAGAAAGACATTTTTAAGATGTTTTATGCTCAGTTTGAACATATCAAATTTTAAAACATCTTTTTTACCTTGAAAAAGACATTTGATATCCAGGGCTGTATAGTTTTATTATTTGTGGCAGGATCATTTGGGTGTGTTCATCTTCTAGGCATTAAGATGTCAGGGTATTCACCTACTACATTAGTATGTATAATCATTTTCACTCAACATGTAGGAAACAATAGTTTATCATCATGATACAGATAAAATGGAATGTTCTTGGCCTAAAGGTTTTGAGTTAAACCGGAAGGTACAACATGTTAATTTATGCAGCATCTTATCTACTATTTATATTTGGTTATACTGCACTTCTGTGTGCTTAGGGAATTATCACTGCCCTTCTGAGTGAGCCCTGCGCTTCCACGCAGTGCAGGACAAGACCATCCTCCCACCCACTCTTTCTACCTCCTGAGCAAATAGGAGTTCCTGTAAGGTTTCCGCAAGTGTGGGACTCTTTCCTTATATGGCTAAGCCAGCCACAGGTAGGGAGGGCTCTTGTCTCTGATATGAATCCTTATGTAAAACCCCAAGCCATAGAATTCTAAAAAATTGTGATATGAAGATCCCAGTTACAGGTTTTACCCTGTAGAATCAGATTAGCAAGGCGCCAACAAATTTCAGAAATACAGTACTCTAACCTTTCTATAATAGTTCCAAATTATTAATGAAAATCATTTTCACTATATCTGGTGACGACTTCTGAATCATATAGAAAAGTTTAAATCAGTAACTTTTATAACTTTTTTAAATGGGGAAGGTCTTGTAAACCTCCTTGAGTTCATGACGTTGATATTCTGCTTCTTAATGTGTTGCAAAACACATTTTAAACGTTCTGAAGTGACTAGAAATTTTGCTTGAGAATTTGTAACTACTTTTATGTTGAGACCTGGTGGACTGTCACCAAACAAATGTTGGGCTTTCTCCACCCACGATATGCCCCACTGCACCGTGCTAGGCCTCAAAAATACGACAGTGAGCAGTGTGAGTGTGGTCCTTGCCTTAGTAGAAATGATTTATTTAGTGGACAAAGGACATTAATTAAACAACCACACAAATAAATACCCAATTTGCTATCTAAGGTCCATACAGAAAATGTCAAAGATGCTTTGGGAGGTGATCTGTGTAGGGCACCAGGAAAGACTCCCCTCCTTGGAGCTCAGGCTTGAAGGAACATAATAAGGCAGCACAACAAATACTCCAGGAAAGAGGGAAATAATGAATTTGAGAAATCCATATATTGTAATAATTCTTTTCTAGTTGACTTAGTCTTATTAGGTCCTTCACAATAATTTTTTTTCTTACTCTCTAGAACATAGGAAAGATTTAGAAAGTAGCATTGAATTAATTCCATTTTATTCTAAACAGCTGACCATATTTTATGTAATAATAACAATTTCATATGAGCACTCACTGTTTATCAGATTATTAGGCGGTTTTCAAGAGAATCATCTCATTTACTTTTCAGAACAGCCCGATGCTACCATTATTCCCAGTTTAATGGTGAGGGGGAAAATGAGGTAAAATAACTGACCCAAACGCAATATGAAGCCAACCCTGGCTTCAGTGTAGCCACTATTATGCTGCTATTTTACACTAGACAATTGACTATGTTATATGTGATATTTGGATTAAATATCATGATCCCAAAAGTGTTTTATCAGTCAGGGTTTAATCTTAGAAGGAAGACCATTTTTAGTGCTGTAGAATAAGAGATTATAAGAGATTAATTTATTAGAGATTAGACCATTCTTAATTGTAGGAGTTAAAACCTTAAAAGTGGTCCTAATGGAATGAGTTCAGTTGTATACATGAATATCCACTTTAAACCCAGTTTTAAATGTATCTACCATATTTGATAGATATCACATGTTGGATTTTCTTGGCAAAATACTGCTTTTTGATATACCAGGGAGATGGTCAGTTAAATGGAAGACCAAATCAAGTTTTAAAAATTTAAGTATGCAACTGGATTTAAGTTAGTCCTTAAAATTTCACAATTATTTACCTTCTCTTCAATATAAACTATGGGAAAGGGTGGTGTATTCATAAAGATGATACCTGCTAGACCTGGAAGCATTATATTCCACAGATGTACAGCTTATCTGTTATAGTATTTGTTTCA
This sequence comes from Lipotes vexillifer, assembly GCF_000442215.2. Taxonomy (NCBI): domain Eukaryota; kingdom Metazoa; phylum Chordata; class Mammalia; order Artiodactyla; family Lipotidae; genus Lipotes; species Lipotes vexillifer. The sequence continues at coordinate 2,345,241 of NW_006775077.1, read as the reverse complement.
TGAATAGCTTGTCGTTTTAATTCATTCCCTCTTTTTTACCCATTCCAGTAATTTTGCCATTTGCTTATGAATGGGCCTACATATGGTTCAAACTTGTTTCCTTTCTCCTTTGGCTTCTTTTACAACCTTTGACCTTAGAAAGCATTTATTATGTCCATGCAGTGATCATAATTTTTCTAATATGTCTTTCCACAGGATGGTGATATCATTCCCAAGCATAATGCTTTTAGCACAAATAAGTTACCTTTGTTAAGAGTGTATTTTGAACCACAGTACTAATCTAATTTTTATCATATGCTTATTGAAAAATCTAAAATTTAGATTTTGTATGTCTGCTATCTTTGGGTTGATTTCCAGGCAGTATCTATTAGTGATTTTTCCACCTATTTCTTGACTCTGGCTGTGATATTAACCTCTTATAATTAAGATGCTCCGTCTCTTTGACACATAGTATGCACTTTTAGTTTGTCTTCATTTTTTTTTTACCTCCAATCATTTTTCAAAAATTTTGTCCATTTATTCATGTACCACTTCATTGATACCTTTCAGATGCTAAATGCGGTCCCATTTATCCTTAGTAACCATGCTGAATTTTTCTGTCCTTTTTAATATTTAGATTTTATTGGATGAATGTAGATTGCACCTTCTCTAGCTGTGTCTTAAATAATTGCCACTTAAGGGGAATTAAGAACTACAAGGGAAGGAAAATGCTGACCCATGGACTAAGCAGAGGGAGAAAACGTTCCCACTGGGTCCAATTTCCTAAGAAGAACCATCAGGATAGTGGCTGAGGCCGGAAATTATGGTCTGAATGACCTCTAGAAAATGATAAGTTCACAAAGGAACTTGCCTGTGTTTGCACCAAGCAAAATAGGGGTAGGTAGTGGTCACCCCACCAAAGAAAGACAGCTAGCTCCCCTCGTCCTTGGCTGAGTTATGAAAGTACAGGAGAGAAAATAATCATTTAGACCATGGAGACAGAGTTGACATGCAGGATAAGATATGATCCAGGGTTTAATAAAAGCTAGTGTAGGGATACTTTTGATCCAGAAGGGGAGGTAAACGAAGTATCTTAAATTCTAAACGTGCATTTTTGATCTGTTTGTTACTTTAGGACATAATTTCTCTTGCTTGTGGTATGTAGACATTTATCTAAATATGCATACCTAAAACATCCTTTAGACTTTCACAGTCCACATTTCTCTTGTACTATTTTTTATTCTGTTATCTGGACTCTTGAGAGTAAAGATATTGAAAAATTGGAGTTGAAATACAAGAAAATTGATCTTTGTTATTGTAATCAGATCTTTATATATTGACATAATCACTATGATGCTTTCTATTTAAAAACGAGAAGTATAAAGTAACAAGTATTCTTTAGATTTAATGATGTTCAGTAGCTCAGTAATAATCTGACATCAGAACATCACTATAGACTATTAAAACAATTAATTGTGTTTTCGAATCTTTTATTTATCAACCGCAGACACAATAATTGAAGTGTGAAGGAGAAAGGCAAAGAAGTAGATGTCAAATAATTAATAAAAAGACATTATATCTTTGTTCTAAAATTATTCACATGAATTGCATTTTTATTTTAAATTCTTACATAGTCAAGTAATGATGGAGACAAACTTCATAATATTTATATAACCTCAGGGTTGCATAAGACATGAAAAACAGAAACAGAAGTGGGAAAAAAGTAAACAAAGTTTCACAATCAATTATGACAAAATATTTGCAACACATAAGACAGATACAGGATTAATACACAATTAGTATTCCCACAGGAGGTCGCTATTCCTAATTTACAGAAACCTCCCTCAAATTGATTTTTTTTTAAAGACAAATCTGAATAGGCATTTTAAAATGTAGATTACCAGTAAATATATGCAAAGATATTTAACCTCACTAGTTGTCAGTACATCAAAACTGTACAATGCCAGTTTTTATCCATTGGTAGAAACCTTAAAAGGTTGAGAATGAGCCGTGCTGGAGCATTTGTTGGAAAATTGGAAATCTCATACGTTATTGGGAGAGAGTGAGTTGCTAAAACTCTGAGAAAGTAAGCTAGACATACTTTTAAATTTTATTTTTATCTTATTTTAAAATTTTTTATTTTATATTGGAGTATAGTTGATTTACAATGTTGTGTTAGTTTCAGGTATACAACAGAGTGATTCAGTTACACATATAAATACATATATCTATTCTTTTTCAGATTCTTTTCCCATATAGGCCATTACAAAATATTAGTAGAGTTCCCTGTGCTATACAGTGTGTCCTTGTTGATTTATGTGTTTTGTATATAGTAGTGTGTATATGTTAATCCCAAACTCCTAATTTCAGATTAGGGGTTCGGAATTAAAATGCACATAGCATTTGACTCAGCAATTCTACTGTTAAGCAACAATCTTATGGAATAAATATTCTAGCCTGTAAAGATATGTTGTTGTTGTAGCGGCTAAGAATTGGAAACCACGTAAGTGCCTGCCAGAATGGGACTGTCCATACGACAGACAAATACGCAGCTGTTAAAAATGAGCTGCATGTATCTGTATTGACCTGACCGTGATAGGCGGTTACATGCAAAAAGCAAGTTGCAAGATAATGTGCCTGCTAGGACTATTTCTTCCTTAAAAAGGGGTTTGGGCGGGTGGGGGGAGCTTAGTCCTTGCATGTATATTTGTATGAGCGTAAAGAATCATACAGATAATCTACGTCAAGCTGTTAATATTGGCCGTCTCAGAGGTAAGTTTAGATGGTGCGTGGATACTGTGCATTTTTTGCTTTATGTAACCCAGTATTGCAATGGCTTTTTTTTTTTTTTAATGACAAACACATATTACTTCTATAATTTAAGAGCTTCTAAAAAGATGTTAAAATGACATGCTGAGAATGTCCCCAGTTTTATTTTTTAATGTATGTACTGTTCCGAAAAATTGATGGACCTAGAGGTACAAGCTTTTCTGTATTTTCTACAATATGTTGCTTTTAATAATCAAAAGAGAAAGCAGCAAATGCTATTATAAAACTAAAGACCTCAATAATCGAAATTAAGGAACTAGATCCCTCTCCTCCAGTTATATCTAGATTGCCAGCATGATATGGTGGAAAAAAACTGTTGTCTGATAATGAGATAATATTTTATTATCTGATTGAAATAATTTAGCTGAATTGAATTTGGCTGAGTTTTCAGCCAGCTCTGGTACTTCCTCGCTGTGTGATCTTGGGAAATTTAGCCCACGTCTGTCAGCTTTAGGTTTTGCATGTGTAAACTGGGTTTGGGAACCTATGTAGTCATGGATATCATGAGAATTAGCTTGTCAAATTACATAAAGTCTCTGTTGTAGTGCTTTTCTGATAGTGCCAATTAAGTCATCTACTTTCCCCTTAAGATTGTAAATATTAGAAGAAACGCCTGAGTTCACTTGTCAGGTCGGGGGAGAGGGTGGACTGAACCGTGACCCTTGCCTGTATGGGGCTTGGCATAGTGAGGGAGCAGACAATGACCAGAGGTACAGATAGACCTTAAACTAGCAGTGGGGCTGCCTGCTTGAAGTGAAGAACTCTTAGGACCAAGGGTCCTTAGGACAGGGAACTCTTAGGACAGGGAAGTGGAACTCAGTAGGACGGGCGGTGTTGCAAAGCCCCCCCTGGGAAGTGAGGCATCCTGGAGGCCTGGGCCTGCACAGGGGAGGGGCCTGCTGGGGGAAGAGAGTGTGGCCATTGGTGCTCTGGGTGCAGGGACCCTGGGAGAGGAGAGACTCTTGAGATTTTGGACTAAGCAAAACAGGAAGCCAGTGAAGTAACCAGAGGAGTGACACGATAAGATTTGTAATCACTTGCTAGCTTTGTGCCTTGTAAAAAGTTATAACTGTCTTAAAGATACTGAAATGATCGATCCTGCTTTGTGGGACTAAGGTAAGAGAAAAATGAAGTTTCTTGCAAGTGTCTGCTACACTCAGTAAAGGTTTGTTCCCGCACATGTCTGGATCCTTCTGTTCACTTCCAGCCTCGTGACCCAAAGCCAGATTACACTGTCAGCTCTGCTAGGGAGAAGGTGAAGGGGAGGACCTCCACTTCTGGAGGGCGCTGTAGTTTCTTCTGTTGTTTGTTTCTTAATTGGGTTGTTTGAACCGTGTGTATACACATACTTTTCTCTTGTTCACAACGTTCACGGGGACACGTCCTCCGGTAGCTCAGTGTTGCGGGGAGGGAAGGTGCTCACTGAATTCGTGCAGTGCAGGGGGCAGCAGGGATGGCAGGTGCTTCCAGGTGTGGTTTGTCACCATCTCTTTCTCTCTTGAAACTGCTTGAGTCAGGGCTTTCTGTTGATACAGTTTCTTCCCATTACTTTTCACAAAACCGTTATTCGGTGATTTTTCTGACGCATTTCATGATTACAGAGGACTTCGGCCAGTCCCTACTTGCTTGCTGAGCTGAGCCCTAATTTTCTCGGCCGTGTGGTGGAGGATGTCCTCAGTCACCGTAGCATGTGTGTTTCAGCACCATGCCCTCCCTGGCCCGTGGCACTGTGGGCCCGTCACTCGCACGCTTGCCCCTCGCCATTTGGGCCATAGTGCGGGTGGGCGGCGGAGGGGTGGGCATCGCTCATGGTGCTTGAGCACATTTGCTCTGCAGGGACCTGCCTTCCTGAAGCAAGAGCTTTTGGTAGGTTTCCTTGCTAGCAGTCCATTGATTGAGAGGTTGGGATGGTATTCCAGGCATGGAGGGGAAAACAAAAACAAATACATACTCAGACACAGTCAGACACACACAGGTAGTGTAATGGATTGGTAAGCAAACACTTGAATATTTCAAAGACAGGTAGCGTTGTAATAAATCAGAATAAATCAGACTTGCTCAGAGTGCCATTAAATAGCTTAAGCGTTATTCCTTCTTTAAATTCTTGCTTCTTTAAGTGCTAAATGATGTTGCTGGGATTTTTTTTTCCCCTCATTTATTTCCTACTACATGAAGCCCGTGTTTGATTATATCAATGTAAAGCTACATCAGAGTTTCTTTTAGAAGAGAAAATACACAGCCCTAAAGCTGAAGTCTACAGAGAAAAGCAGAAATTCCGCCAACGATGGTCATGGTGATCTTCCCTCCCGTACACAGGTTTCTTCACATTTCCAATGACTAGTGCACGATGGCAGGATAGCGCTAGAATAAAGTCTGCCAGCCCAAAACAGTTTATCTCCTTTCTGGATGTGGATCCTTCGTGGGGCTGATGAGCACCGAGGTTATAAGCTATTGTTAGTAGAAACTACAGAGGAAATGGAGATGGTTTAATGTCCACCTGAGTCATTTCCCACATATTTTCCCTGAAAAGTGAAAGTAGGCTTTTTCAAGCTGTGAAAGGGTACTGAAGCCTCATGGATGTTTGTTTCCAGATAAAAATTCAGACCATCGCACTTGCCTTTGGGAACTCTTCTTAATCTTGGATGATCTAGAAAGACATTATACTTTTCTGTTCGTTTTTTGTCTTAGCTAAAGTTTTGGTGATACATGTGGGGGAAAGGCCAGGAAATGTACATCCCCCATCATGGATGAGGGGTCGGAGGCTAAACAGGAAGCAGGGTCAGGACGCTAATGAAACCTGATTTTAAAACAGAAAGATAAGCTTTCCTTGGCTGGTTTGTAAAAATCTTCCTATAGCCTTTCCAACCTGAAGTAGTGTTAAAGGAAGGAGGGGAGGGAGGGAGGGAGGGAGGAAAGTTGATCATTTCAGAGCAGGCCTTTTTTAAGGCACTTGACATTAGAGCCTGAAGCACACCTTGGCTGGTCACTGCTGGGCCCCGATGACTCGGGCGCCACGTTTGCCCTGACGGTGAGGTGAGCGCCCGCAGAGTCTGCTGCACTTCCTTGCCATTCTGTGGAGCTTAGACTTTCCCCAGCAAGTCTCAGGGACAATACCAAAGACTTATTGATGTGTTTGGGGTTATTCTGATATTTTTTCTTCTTCAGCGTCTTCTGAGAGCCAGCCTCTTTCTGATGAGTGACTGGATATTAGATCCTATTGTAAGATCTATTATTAATTTATTTTAGAGGTGCTCCTCATTCTACCCCCAAAGCAGTCACTTTGAAACTCATAAGTTCTAACAGTGGCATCTATTGCAAAACTGAAGTTACATTACAGTTATTTCCACCAAAAGGGTCATTTTTAAAATTTATAACCCAAAGACATATAACTCTAGTAAACTGATATTTTCCTAAGATTTTTGATTTTTCTCATGCTGAGTTGTCTAGAGATTAAAAATATAGATGTCGCTGATAGAATGACAAGTGTAAACTCGTTGCTCTCCACAGCTGACTTTTGGGTCTTATGGTAATAGAGCTTTCAGCACATTGGGGTTCTCTTCCTCACAGCTGTTACTTTATGTATAGAGCATTCATTTTCCATCTGCAGATTGAGTTATTTGTCTGAATTGCTGCCCTGTTGAAATTTCACAGTACTTTTGAAGGGAACTAGACCATGAAAACACAGGTTATTTGTCCTCCATAAAGGGACAGACATGGATATACTGATGAGCAAGATTGCAAACAGAAGTTACACTTTGCTGCTTAAATGACCAAATTCAACATATTAAGAGACTTGAATTCACCTAAATTGATCAGTACAACAAACTGTTCAGTGATATTGACCCACAACTACAAAGCTAAAAGTTTGTCTTGGGAGAACCTGAATGTGCGCCATAAACTGACTGGAAAGAAGTGCTTGCTGTGTGAGTTGGGAGTTCCCAGCCTGTGTCATCAAGGACCAGGATCCTATGGAGTGGGCCCTGCGGGTGGCCTGGGGTTAGAGGGA
>NW_006775077.1:2308619-2338107 GCF_000442215.2 Lipotes vexillifer | reverse complement strand
GGTTAGAGGGAAAGAGTCGCTACTGCAGTGACTCTAGGGAGCGTCTCACCAAGTCAAGTGACACCGGTTCTACCAAGTAGTTTTCCCCTTTCTTGTAGACCTTCGTGCGATTGTCCTCGGTATTATCTGTAACTCATCTGGAAACATGGATTGCTAATAGACATGCAATAAGATGTTGTAATGGAATGAAAATTTTCCCACTTAGCATGTTACCTAAAGTTCAAAAGTGGATTACATATAATCCATATAATTATAGAAGTGGGACCTGAGAGATGTGTATAATATTTAGTTCTTTGGGTTACAGTGCTGCTTGATATTTATGTCCCACCGAAGGCATCTATTCGAAATGTGAGCTTGCCAGCTTTTGTATTCTTTTCATGGGAGATAAAATCTGTAGATGATTTTTTTTATTTAAAAAGTGTGTTAATCTACATTGATTTCTAAATTTGTTATGGATTCCTTAGCTGAGAAATACAGTTCATCACTGACTGTTCTATTACCTGACAGCCACTGATGAAGCATCCATGCACAAAGTGCCAGAAAAGGTTAATATTTATTGATTTTGTGGTGCTACAACCCATGTAGTTTCGCCATCAAAGATGTATGGCCACCAGCACTGGAATCTGTTAAATTGCAGAATGCACACAGATTTTATTATACCCTATGCCAGTATTCAAGATTTTTAAAATGACAGATATTTAACAAAAAGCTTGAATGTGTAACTACTTTGAACCTGTGACTTGAATTTAATATTTTAACATGAAACGCAAGAACACTTAAAAACTAAAAATTAATCCTTGCTTTGCAAATAGCAAGCACATTTAGCCTTTTCTTCCACTTAACTATATGCTATTGATCCGAGAAGATGCCTGAGAAAGTGATAGCTGAAATTATGAGCGATAAAGGGCTTGCTTCTTTAACAAAAAAGTATGTAATTAGCAGTGAAGGGGGGAAAGCCTATGTTTAGTTTTAAAGGAGTTTCAAAGAAACAGTTTGAGTGCCACACCAGTGTTCAAACGTAGCCGAGGAACAGTCGCAGCTGTGGGTAGAAATGAGGAGAGCTCACAGTTTTTTTCATTTGTCTCCATCTGTGTTTCTCTGAGGGAAATATAGCGCTTAGTTAACCTTTGGCAGGCAGCAACACTGACCTCTTTCTAGTCATTTGCTTACTTGCGTCTACTTACAACTTGCATTACTTAGTTGACTGTTTACAGCTTCCTGTATATAATAGATGAAATAAGACAATTTATGAATTACTTTGGGAACCCAGAGCACACTGAAAGACATTCCCTTGCCTTCCAGATCCTAGGCTAAGTGTGAATCAAACCTGAAACTCCCCACCTATATTTGAGATTCTTTTAAGTGGGAGCTGGGATTTATTTCTACAAAAGATTTAATGGACATTCTAATGCTAAAAAAATAAATCTACTTTGACCAACTGAGTAGATTGCAGTGTCCTGCAAATATGTTTTTAGCTCTCCCACCAGTTTTGTGCTATCTTGCCCCATTTTATTGTGCTTATTTAGAGAAAAGAAAGAGTTTTCGTTCCTTGAAAGGGAAGCGTACATTGCCTAAAAAACCACTCTTATAGCTTGAATATCACTTCAATATATGGCAACTTAAACTCTAAAACTGAAAAAATAAAAAATAAAAAGATTTAGAGAAAATTCCTGAATCATGTTCTTAAAGCTGTTGACAGTACGAAAAAGACTTCATTTCCCCTTAATTTTATTAGTATTTATAATACTGTTAAAATTTTCTTCATAAATATACCAATGTCAAATGAATCTGATTCTTTATATAGTTTTAAGTTCTTGATTTTTTAATGATTCTGTCATTAATCTGATTTTCTACTTCTTTCTCCCCTCTTTTAAGCAGGCAAGGCCTCATACTAGTAACGTATTTAATTAAAACAGCCTTTCCTATAGAACACAGCTCTGTCCCACTGTTGTTTTTCATTCGGCACAGCCTGGGTTTTGTAGTCTCCCAACCTCAGGCTGCCTCTCTGGCTTTTTGCTGCTCACTGCAAACCTGCGGGTGACAGCTAAGTGACAGGCTCCTCCAACACCCGTTTCCACGTCTAAAATTAAACACGCTGCCAATGGCCATTCGCTGGTGTCCACGACACCCTCACCTCCAGGTTAGTCATTACCTAAGGTATTGGCTGTGTGAAGATGGTTTATGAGATTATTAATTGATTTATCATATATTTAAGCTGCGTTATTGAGTACACAACAGCAAAGTAATGAAACGCATGGGCAAGAAATCTTTTATATAACAAACTAAAATGGAAAGCAAAAAAGCCATTTCAAATCTTTTATTCCAAATTAGAGAATCATTTTAAGGTTTGTGAGTAACAGTGTGACTAAATATGGAATTTTCAAATTTCACAAAGCCAGGTTCACTGTTAGAATCAGAGAGATTGTGCAATCTAATAACGGTGGCATTTAGTCTCTGCTCCACTCCAGGAAAAAATAAACAAATCCTTTGAATCACTGTTTTTGTAAGCATGATTTATTGATTTTTTATAATCAAACTCACCCTTTTTAAAAGATGTACTTTATTTTGTGAATTGTCACAAAATGTGAGCTATCAGAGAGGAAATATTTTAACTCCATTTAAAATTGTTTTATTTGCTAATTGTGTATATTTTATTTCTAAATTAAACATATATTCTAACAGTTATATTTGGAAAACATTAATGCATATTTTATAACAATTCGTAGGCTCATTTTCTTTTGCTTTTTTGGATTGAAACTAAGAACAGAATGATTTTAGTGATTTGGTTTGCATTAGAGATGCATTAAAAATTAAATACAAGAAACTACTGTGGTAGATGAAAAATGGATTATTTTTTAAAAAGTAAAAATAACAGTAACAACAAACTATTCTGGGAAAAATGACTAAAATAATCTGACAATTTTTAAGCTTCATCTTTGAATAACTAATCTATGTTGCTGTCTTTGACTTTTTTAAGTACACTTTAATTAATTCTCTTCAGGTGAGTTTAATCGTATGACGTGATAGGCTTTCTGGTTAATACTGTTACAGTTCTCAAATAAGATTTTTTCTTTCCGTTGAAAACATGTTTTTGTTTTCGTACTCGAAGGGTGTCTCAGTGGTTTACCTGGTCAGTTTGACTTGGTCATTGGTGGTCACCGGACAGGTGATTTTCTCCTGTCCCACCCTTGGTCCCAAACTGGACTGTGCTGAAGCCATTCCAAGAAATCACCTTATGTTTTTCTCCTTCATTTGTGTAATCCTGGAGGAGGGGAAAATGCCTTTCCAACAAGACTCTACCATATAGTTTGCTTTTCCTTTTTCCTAGTGAATGGTATTATGTAATTTTAGCTGAAGTTATTACTCGTTTCATGCGACCTGGGAGAATTAAAAATGCTGTTCAGGAAGAAGGCCCAAGTTCATGGCGTTTTCCACGCCAGCCTCAGCTGAGCTGTTTCTTAATTGCAGCTCGTTTGGGAATTTCAGAGCATCATTTTTGGTAGTGCTGGACTTGGCAAAGTACATAAAATACTTCAAGGGGGTGTGATGTGAAATGGCATCGTTTAAATTAAAAAATAAATCTCAGAGATTTTTTTTTTTTAATTTTATTTATTTATGTGTTTATGTATGTATGTATGTATTTATTTATTTATTTATTTATTTATTTATTTATGGCTGTGTTGGGTCTTCATTTCTGTGCGAGGGCTTCCTCTAGTTGCGGTGAGCGGGGGCCACTCTTCATCGCAGTGCGCGGGTCTCTCTCACTGTCGCAGCCTCTCTTGTTGCGGAGCACAAGCTCGAGACGCGCAGGCTCAGTAGTTGTGGCTCACGGGCCTAGTTGCTCCGTGGCATGTGGGATCTTCCCAGACCAGGGCTCGAACCCGTGTCCCCTGCATTGGCAGGCAGATTCTCAACCACTGCGCCACCAGGGAAGCCCCTCAGAGATTTTTGACGTGTGAAAGAAATGGAAGCTCAGGACAGGCTGCGGCAGCAAAATGCACACGCAGGCGCACACGCAGCACCCTGCCACGGCTGTCTCCCCTCGGAGAAGAGCGCGTCCAGCTCGCGACCAGGGCAGCGGTGCCGGGCCCAGCGTCAGTGCCCAGCTCACCGCTCAGAGGAAGCCCCGTGCAGACAGGCAGGTAGGCAGGACCCGTGTCTGTAGCCAAGCATTTTCATCCACTGAGCCTCACGGCTCTGAGCCCCTTTCCAGACTAGTGGTTCTTTCCCCTGTGCCTTTTGTTCCTACTTACCTCCTTAATTTCTTTTTTCCTCTTATTATCCGTCAGCCCCCTCTCCTTTTTTATTGTCCCTTTTACACAAGAACACAGATAAATGCTGTAAATTCACACCCACGAAACTGATTTGGAAAGAGAGAAAGACTTCTGAGCCCAAACAGTAAAGTGCGCAGCTAATAAGAGAACCCAGGGCTCTTCTCTTCGTGGGCAGCGAACCTTGAGCCCCGTCAGAAGTAGGAATTCCCCATCACCTTTTTAAAGATCTTTTTTGTCTTAGGAAGGTGTATTCTCTCCTGCCTGCTTCTCCTTTCTGCTTATGCTGCTTTAACCGTTTAAGAGAGCAAATGCTTTTCATCATCCGTTGTCCACTGATTTTCTTTATGGGAGCTTTTGCTCAGTGGTGCTTTTTTCACTTCCCATGCCATGGGCGTCACCTACCTTCCTGCCCTTTGTTATAACCTGCTGCTTGTTAATACAAGGTATCTACCGACGTTAACCCACACTTAGTCTTCATTACTCAGACTGCTCCGTTTATTTACAAAGCAGCATATTCCAGATTGCTAGTTTTTGGCTGACTTTTCCCCTTTTCTCTCTCTTCTTACACAAAGCTTTGTATCCATAGACATCACTTTTGAAGTTTGAATTTTATCAGAATTATTAGTCTAGTTCTGAATTCCCATATAGTACACCATGCATTCCCAACAATATAAAATTAATTTATCCCTTTAACATGTCATTCTGAAATATCTTATTTGTATTTTTGACAATTATATTCCTTAAAAACATAACTCACTCTCATCACATCCATGTATTATCAATCCTGGGGAAAGATCAAGTTCAGGTTCTAGGAGAGAGGGAAGACAAAATGTTAAGGAGAATATGTCGGGGGCGGGGGCTAAAATGAACCTATCAATACCTTTAAGTCTCTGTGCATCTTAGACTTCTGTGAGAAGACCTGGTAGAAATGCAGATACCTTTAATTAGAGATCAGAGAAAACAACAGTTAGCCTTAAAATAACATTTCAAATCAGAGTATTCCAAAAATTAAAGTCAGAAATAAAGAAGAAATGCTATAACTTTTAACTCTTAAGGTGTTTTATATAACAGTTTCATTTCAGCATGCAAATTAGAAAGCATGCCAGCATGTGAAAAGAAAGGGCAATCAAAAGGTTGGAAAACAACTCTAGAAGGATCAAACAAGTCTGCAGTTAGCCATTGTGTTGGTTTATAGAACAGATGGAACAGAGTAGAAGAGAACTAGAAATAGGAGTATGTGCATAAAAACTTGAAATAGTACATAAGAAGCCGCTTATGATATTTTCAGCAGATACGTTTCTCTCAGGCAAACACACATTAGAAATCAAATGCTCATAACGAACCACTAAGCACCTTGTGAAGAGCGAGGGCAAGTTGACAAAAATGAAAAGCGCATTAAGCTGGAAGCTAGTGGACGTGGAATCTAGTCCTGCCTCTCGTGTCACTATCTGTGGAGCCTCTTAACCCCTCTCTGCTTTCACACCATTAAATGTAAAATAAAGAACGAATTTTTAATCGATGAACTAGCTGGATCTTCCTAGAGTGATATGCTAGAGTTCTGTGAAACTCAAAATAATACTAGATTACAATCCTAATCTCCTGGTAATCTCTTTCATAATTCACATTTGTTAGATGACAAGGAAAGCAAAACCCCAGAATATTGGTACTTTCCTGAAAGTCTGCATATAGTTTTCAGGGATCTGAGGCCATAGGGAGGGGTTATGGATTCCTAGGTTAAGAAGACTAGATATAGATTATATATAGACAAGAACAAAATCTGACTCCTCGAGTGTCCTTTTTTACAAAGGACTGTGCAATCTCTGAATAAACAGTGATATTCCCTACCGCTGATGAGACAGTATGACTCTGCTGAAACCCCATAGCCCGGATGGCATCTCTCTGAAATAGGAGGTTGACACGAGGGCACACACAGCAAGAGCACAACCCCGATGGGGGCAGGGTGCTAGATCTGTTTGATGTGACCGCTCCCCTCCCCAAGTCAACTCAGAGAATAAAAATCAACAAAAAACTGATCAATTTTTTTGACCACCCACTAGTTATGGTCAGGCTGGTGGCTCCAAATGACTCTCCCAGCTAAAACTGGCTTCCCAGGAGCAGAACAGTTTTAGAGGCCAGTGAGAAGTGGATGATAGGGGCACTGATGGACCACAAGGTATTCTCCGGAAGTCACCTGGATGCAGCCCACGCGGCAGTGGACAGCCCGGGGCGGGTTCCAGGGAGCTCTCTTCATAGTCTGGTCAGACCTAAAAGCAGTAAGGGATTATCATCTTGTGACTGCACAGCTCCTGTCTTCTAAACCTGCCCACTGCTGTCTAAAGGCATCTGTATATGACTGCCAGAAAACATTTCCTGTGACTTCCTTGATTCCTGCCTACCAACCTTAATATTTACATGCTTTAAAATATGAAGCAGGGTTTCCCTGGGGGCGCAGTGGTTGAGAATCTGCCTGCCAATGCAGGGGACACGGGTTCGAGCCCTGGTCTGGGAAGATCCCACAGGCCGCGGAGCAACTAGGCCCGTGAGCCACAACTACTGAGCCTGCGCGTCTGGAGCCTGTGCGCCACAACAAGAGAGGCCGCGATAGTGAGAGGCCCGCGCACCGTGATGAAGAGTGGCCCCCACTTGCCTCAACTAGAGAAAGCCCTCGCACAGAAACGAAGACCCAACACAGCCAAAAATAAATAAATAAATAAATAATGAAGCAATTAGGCAGTTAACAAGATGGGAACAAACAGTGTAGTCTCAGGCACTTAGTAGGCCCTTAGTAAATAGTGGACATTATGTCCATTATTTCTGCTACTCAGAATAGAATAGACCTCATTCTAAAGTCCCACTTATCAAGGTATGAAAACCTGGGCCAGAGGTATCCTAGGTAGAAGAAAGTGTTGTTTTCTTCTGGATTCCTCTTGACCACAGACAAAGTTTTCTGCGTCCCCTTATAAAGTTGTTCTAGCATTACAGATACCTACAAATCATGTTCGCTGAAGTCTTCATCGAAATCATTCTGATAACATTGCCACTGTTTTTCGTGAGAAATTCTGTACGGCATCTCGTGCCTCTCTCTTTTGCTGTTCCGTAAGTAGCTTTGGAATTGAGTTCTCTCTACACCCAGGAAGGTCTCCCATTTTCTTGCTGATGGGAATACTCTGAACATACATACTTCATGCTCCCTCACCTGACTCTCCAGGGTTTTCATACTTTTAACAGGATATGGTTTCTAATGAGGCTTCTAGAAGCTTCAGAAACTTCTTTAATGATTTTGTTTTGACCTTTTGCTGCTGCCTTCCCTGGAACTGAATTGATTGTACTAAAAATTTGCCTCTGCCATTCAGATTTTAATATTTTCACTTGCACCTTGTTTTTCTTCTTTTTCGGATTCTGGAACGGGCACATATAAGATACTATCATGGGTAATAACAATCTTAATTCCCTCATGTACAGCAGGGCAGTACAAGAGCCTGAATTACCTCTCTGTTAAGACCATAGCAACTGTATTTCCAAATGTCTCCATACTTTCAGACTTACCCAGCCTTACTTTATTTTCTGTATGACATGGACGTTTTAAACAGACTTAAGCAGAAAACATTCACTGCTTCTGTTACTTGTAAACAATGGGAATCCCCACAAGGCAGGAACAGTGAAGGGTGGGAGGAACAAGGGCGTTCCCTGGTCAGGGGCCAAGGTCCTTTGCTTTCTTTCCTCTCTGTTCTTGGTTTCTTTACTCATTAGGCTTTAGTCAACATCGACACCCTATTGAATTGCCCACATAGTTTTGCACAGGGATCTATAGTAGAAAATTGGCAAAAACTCCAGAACACTTCACATGTCTTATGCAGCGTGAGCTTCCAGTAAGTTAACTGTTGACAGTTCTGCCTTTGATCACTTTATCTTCTTATTGATTGTATGCCTTCATATCAATGTTTTGATATTTCTTCTTTTATTATCATCATAGTTTTCTCCGTAATTACTTAACTACCAGAAAAACCTTGAAACATGGTTTTTTTTTCCCATTATTGAGCTTCATATTTGCAGATTTATTTCACCTGCAATATTAACTGAGTTTAGTTTATGTGTGTTTTATTCTCATCATTAACTTTGATTCGTTCTCATGGTATGTTTTCTTTACAGCTTTAATTTTCAGAAATAAGCTCACTTTCTGAATGCAAATAATTGCTAAGAGTATCAGTTTTTGAATTTTTAATCGAAGTACCAAGGATAATTGGAGAATAGGGCAATTATACAAAATGGGATCCAGCAGGGACAAACAGCAATTCTAGGAAAGTAAATAGAGCACATGAAGACATATTAAGTTAGAAATTTTAAAATGCACTCCAAATAACTATCCCTTGCACAGCTCCAGGAAGTATGCTAGAGTAACTACAAGGGCATTGTAAGGAGTTTTCCCAGACTCTGTTATTCATGAGAAATACCCCTGGTTATCCATGAGAAGTCAACACCTAAGTGATTAAGGGCCTGGGAGGCTGGGGAGAAAACACTTGATCATTTTAGAGCGGTGACTGACTCATTATAAATAAAAGGACCCTGTGACTTAGTGGATGTTGTCACATCTGTGATATTCTCTGTGAACCCCTTGGTACTTGAGATGCGTCTCCCACTCAGGGTGTGCCAGGCCTGTCTGGTCTGTGCCCGCTCCGTAGAGAGTCTCTTCTCCTTTCATGGTTTACTGCGAGGGAAGGGCCCAGGGAGGCGAGGACCCGGCCCAAAGTCACACAGCTATTTATGTCCCAAATGTCCATCAGTGCTTTCTGGGGAGCGGCCACCGCTCTAGACCCTGGAGACAGAGTCTAAGCACATAAATAATGAATATATACTGTAATGCCATGCCGGGTAGAGTCAGGAAGAGAAGCAAAACAGAGGACTGGATCAGAGAGGTAGGGAGCTGGGCCAGCGGGAACTGTTCTGTGTACCAAGTTTGGGAAGAATCTAAGGAAACGACTTTTTACAAAAGTTTTGTTGCGGTACGATTGACATAACTGCACATATTGAAAACGGGCAGTTATGTTTTAAGTTCATGTTAAGTTGACATAAACCCTTGAACCATCAGTGCAATGCGGATAACGACCCATCCATCCCCACCGCCCAGTTGCTGTAAGGAAATGACTGAGCAGGGATCTCAATGAAGTGAAGGCCGGAGCTGTGAGAACGGGGCTCAGAGCAGCGTCTGGGCCGTTGGAGGTGGGCGGCTGGCCTGGAGAGGGACGGGAAGGCAGGTCCTGGTCCGCGGGGCCGCGCAGGTGGGCGGTGGAGAGCTGCTTCCGACTCTGACGGGGGCCTTTGAAGGGGCACGAGCAAGAGAAGAGCCTATATTTATTTATTTATTGAAAAAAATCCGTCTGACTTTTGTGTGGAGAGATGATGGTCTCGGCTCAGGTGGTGACCGTGGGGCAGGGTCGTGGAGGTGGCCGGCTCAGCACGGAGTCACTCTCTGCCTGAGTTGAGCCGTGACCCCTGTCTGCCTCTGAGCCCCCGTTCTCTCGACCTTCCGGGCCGCCTCTGACGGTGCCCAGAGACCGTAAATGCCAGGGAGTGGGTAGGCCAGGCCTGGATTTGCAGGTTTGGGTGTCAATTTACTTTAGGTTTACTTTAGGTTCTACTTTAGGTTGGCATCATTGTTCATATGCCACTGCTGCTGCTTCATCTCCATGCAGACGCCCTCTTGACTCCATAACTTGGATTTTTTTAAACTTGCAGAGTGTTTCTTTCCCTTCTATTACATTCAGCTGCTGATGGAGTTATCTTCCCAACTACACACAGCTTTCCCACCTTCACGTCATTCTGCCCAACAGCCCCTCACATTACGCTTTATTTAAGAGAGAGCTTTTAAACTCTTGTTAGGGCTCTTGAATCGTACTTAATTGAAAAGATTTAAATATAGTTGTATATAGAAATATAGAGGATTTGTTTTCATTCTCCTAAGAATGTGACAGCAGAGTATACTAGTACCTTTCACAACCCAGATGCAATGCCTTATTTTTGTGTCATTATGTAGGCTGAAAGTTTAGTTTTGACACATACCAGGACACCAGGAGAAATCTGGTGCATCTAAGGGCACCATTGTTATGCTTCTTTTTTCCTGGGGAAATGTTGAGGCCTTAACTGGAGGGACAAAAGCAAAAGATAAGCCCAAAGAAAGAGAAAGGAGGGCGTGTGTGTGTGTGTGTGTGTGTGTGTGTGTGTGTGTGTGGGTACACATGTACAGACACACGTAAATATATATTTAACATATTTTTACTAGTAATTATAATGAAGGTAAGTGCCTTACTTGATTTAATTTTTCTTTACTTTTCTGACATTAAGATGTTCAAGATTTAAAAACAACTTAATGCTGTTTTTAAAAAGGAAATGGGGCCAACCTTAGCATTTAATGCAAACTAGAAAAACATTTGTTTAATCAGTTCGCTTGCTTAATGTTATTTCAAAATCCAGCTCACCCAAAAACAGTTATTTGGGAGAAACAGACAAAATATTATTCCAGAATAATTATTTTCAAAATAGACGCTCGTATTCCTATTATCTCTTTATATGTGGTTGTTACTATATATCCTTAAACTATCATTAATAGCTATATGATTATATCAATACATATATTTTCATTAAGCTTTGCCTCCTTGAGCTTAGGATATAAAATAAAAAATATTGGACAAAGGAAAAATAATATGAACGTTTTCATTGTCGTTTAGTAGGGGATCAGTACTTTAAGAAGGACTGACATTATAACCATGCAATAATTAGTAATATTTTAATGACTGAAACTAGTCCTAAAATTGTTTTGGATCTTGGGTAGCCTAATTTTATCATTTGAAACTTTCGTTGCTATTAGAGATGAAGTTTTAACCAGATTAGGTATCAATGCTCTTTTTATAAATATAAATACACCCATATTTATCTATATATTTAAAATTTTGGCTACGAGTGTATAAAGCAGCTATACTTACGAATAGACGTTATTTGGCTTAAAAATTATTTTCCCAGGCATGTTCCCTGGCTGTGAAACCCAGTCTCGCCTGCGATTCTCCTTTAGTCTCACACAACTGCCGCGCTCACGGTACTTCTGACACCAGATGTGGAGGCGTTCCCGCACCAAGCAGTTCTCTGTGACTCCAGCTGGGTGTCCTATAATTTAACTCCATCCTGATGCTATCTGTCCGGAGAAGTGGGGGACAGGGCTGAAAATTCCAGGCTTCTGACCATGGCTTGGTCTTTCTGGTGACCAGGCCCCATCCAGGATCCATCCAGGACCCCACCCAGAACACTTTTTGGACCAAAAGACGCTCCTAGTACTCTTATCACTCAGGAAATTGCAAGGATTTTAGGAGCTCTGTGCCAGCAATGGGGACAAAGACAAAATACGTATTTATTATAAAGCACAGTGGCACATCACCCTAATGCTCAGGGGAAGCAGTAATCTTAAACTGTTGGTCCTGTTAATGGCCTGCCTTCAGCCCATTTCAGCCACTGTGAACTTCATTATGTTCACCGTCATCCTTTCAGAGTGACCATTCTAGTCCAGCAGTACATACACTGCTGCAGAGGAAGAAAAGGGCATTATTTGGAGGGGCAGATATCAAAGACAGGTAGCCCTGTAATGCATCCAGTCTGAATGGAGCCTCAAGTACTGCCACTCAGTTTGATCCCGAAGATGTTATTATATGTTGCAGCCAAGCGTCAAAGTGTAGGTGCTGTTGCTACAGCCAGGCTGGAGGGACAACCGTGCTCGGCGTTGTGCAGATGGGCCTGAGTGTGAGACTCGTGAAACAGATGAAGGGTCATGCCGAGGGTCAGCGGGGTCGCTTGGAGACAGGCAGGCGAGGGGAACAGAGGGCGGCGCAGAGGGGCTGAGGAGACGCTACGGCATGTCTGGGGAGCACAGGTGGAGGGCATCTGGTGGCCTTGAGGGGCAGTTCAGTCCGGGGGGGCGTGGGCTGCACTCGGGGCCAGTACAGAAGGGGCCTGGGAAGTGCGAGAGGTTCAGTCTAGCCTGACATTATTCCGCTGGGCATTCTCCAAGTTGTCACTGCTGGTCTTAAGGCGGGGTCCGAACCCGAACTCAGGGTGCCGTATGTGCACTAACAACAAAGACCCTGCTTCTAACCACTGTCTGTTCTGAGGTGGTATTAAGGCTTTTGGCAACCATTCATTCTGTTCTGTTGGTTTACATGGAGCTTCATAAGAGAGAATCTTTCCAACCGTTTTCCCCAAACTGTATTGATTTCATTTTTTTACACCAAAACCGAAGTAAGACTACAGTTATCCATCTCAAATTTCATTAGCTGCTTTACCGTTTTTCCAGTCTAATATACAAACCCAGTGTGTTTACTATGACCCTACATTTAATGCCCTTATATAACATGTGCAGCACACATTGTATTGGCTCTGGCTGATATAGAACTGCATTAAGTACCAGATGTATTACAGAGATTTATTATATATCACAGAGGGTGTGTATGACGTGGAGATGTACTGTCACATCAGCTCTGGCTTAACGTGAAGACGAAGGCTAGGGCAGGTGGACACCATTGTGACGTGACTGTAGGGGAGACGTGAGTTGAGTCTGGGTTGGTTTGACGGAGGCTATGAGTTTGGGGCAGTGATTGGAAAGCAGTAAGGAGTGTGTTTGGGGCGAAGGGAGGGCTTGGAGGGGGAAGCAGTGTTCTTGTCGGGGCTTCTAAGACAAGACAGGACCTGAAGGGCGGGATCGAATCTGGGTTCCTGGGATTGGCCCTCCGGCTTGGGGCTGTCAAAACATGATCTTATCAATAACCAGAGATAAATCTGACAAAGTCACAATAACAAAATTTTGCAAGATAATTATGTAAATTAGGGTGTTTTTCTTTTAAATTGAGATATAGTATTGTCAAGCAGACTGGAATACTCATGTCAACAGTCAACACATTTTCCTGTAGAAAACCTGCTCGTGAAGCCACATCGTAATCAGAGTGTTGCTTCACTGAGTTTCAAGCTGGAGCAGAGCAGCTGAGGTGCCTTGAAGACAAGTGCCTGGGCTGTGACGTCTGAGGCAGTCACCTCGGCAGCTTCCAGCCTCACCCGGGGCGCTGTGGCCCTGGAGGCCCATCCCAGGATGCTGTTACTCTGGTTACCGCTGAGCACCACGCACCCAGGTCTGTGTTTCCTGCTCTATGTGCCTGTGCGGTTACCTTCCTTGGCTGTCCTCTTCACGTGGCGATGCCGGTTCTCCTGTCAGTGCCACAGCGTTTACCTGCCAACACAGTCAGACTGTACCTCAAATGCCCCTCCGTCCACCCTGAGTCTCCCTCATCACGAGTGTCCTGGGGTGGATGCTTTTGTATCTGGGAGGTACATGTGGCCAGCTTATCTGGGCCGTGTTGTTTAAATTGTATTAACTTCTGATTTTTTTGGAGTTGATTTGCTGTCCTCTCTCTGTGGGGCATTCTAGATAAGGGATTGAATTTTGAAGTTGTTCTGAGGAATAAACAGGAGAGGGTTACAATCTCTTATTCTTATTAAAGATTAGGAACTTGAAAATGTCAGTTAGTATAAACATAAAGATACTTATGAAGTAAGTACCTAATTAGTGAACTCCCTGGATGTCTGCATTGACAGTTCGTACTTTATCCACAGGATAATTTGGAGATGGGTTCTATTACAGGAGGAAGGTAGGTGGCGCCATCATGGGACGAGCTTTTACAGACGGCTGGGCATTTTAAACTCTGTGGCCCTCAGCTTTCTGCTCCGCAGCACGTGTGTGGTAGCGCTGCTCTTCAGGAGTTAAAAAGGTTGCGTGTAAAGCTCCACTTCTGGCCTGTCCTGGGCACTTACCACATGACATGGTGAGAGTGTTTTGGGGGAAAAGGTTTATCAGTGTTTTCTATAAAGAATTCAGAATGCCTTCCCCACCTCTGCCTCCTTGTCCCCTGGTAGAAGGGACACAGTTTTCAAGATGAGCTCAAGCATTATCTATTTTTTGAAGCCTTCCACGAACCCCTCAAATCATACTCGTCAGCCTCTCCCTGGTTTGGAG
Organism: Lipotes vexillifer; assembly: GCF_000442215.2. NCBI lineage: Eukaryota > Metazoa > Chordata > Mammalia > Artiodactyla > Lipotidae > Lipotes > Lipotes vexillifer. Next base: position 2,323,791 of record NW_006775077.1, on the reverse strand, counting down.
AAGCATAGCTCAGGTCTCATCTTTGAGTGCTCTTGAGCTGAGGACTCAATATTGATGAGTGTGTTTAATAGCCAGTACTTATTAAGGTCCTCATTATGTGTGAGAGACTCGTGGGTGCTGGGGTCAGAGGTCAGCAAAGAGGAAGGTCATGACGGGTACAGTGGCCTCTCAGAGGAGGGGACGCCTGAGCTCAGTCAGCCACTCGAGACCCGGGACAAGGCTTTCCGGGCAGAGGGAGGAGTATCCAAAGGCTTGTGGGTGTAAAAGCCCGGTTGGCCGTGGTCTCGAGACCAAGACTTGGAAATGTTGATATATAACCTACTTTTTCTTAAGTCTAATTTTTCTTCTTTCCTATATAACCTCAAGCAGATTATAGCACCCAGTGTTTAGTAATAGAGGGAAATATTTGAATCTTGGACCTTGTCTCCCAAGTAGACTTTCAGTTTCAAAAGAACAGTTCAAGATTGCTGCACTTGACACGGATATAGATGCTAGATACAGGGTTTTACTAAACCTACTACCAGTTGGAATCCGAAGCAAAAAGTAAGTCAAATTATATGCTTTTATTTAAAGCCTGTAAAAAGCCTTTTTTAAAAAAGAGAACAAAGGCTTGAAATAGATTCATGTCTATTTATTTATTTATTTATTTGGCTTTACTGGGTCTTAGTTGCAGCATTTGGGATCTTTGTTGCCACGTGCAGGATCTTTAGTTGCAGCATGTGGGATCTTTGTTGCGGCATGTGAACTCTTAGTTGTGGCATGTGGGATCTAGTTCCCTTACCAGGGATCGAAACCAGGCCCCCTGCACTGGGAGCACAGAGTCTTAGCCACTGGACCACCAGGGAAGTCCCTTGTGTCAATTTTAAATTTAAATTATGCCATTGTCATTATGATCATTGTTGTTAAAATAATGCAGGAACCAGCACAATCAAATGTACTTCCTTTCTCCTGAGAATTGGCAGTTTAAATTTAGACTCCTTGCTCCTGACTCTCCTTTTAGTGCTTTTAGGTCTGATGTCTGTCTGTCTCCTTATTGGGCAATTTTGCCTTTTTAGTGTGTATGCATTCATCATGCGTTTGAAAAGAATTCTAAGCTGATTCATTTCTGCATCCTTTTGTTGTCTTGAAGTTGTGTTTCTGTATATCTTGCCCCCTTGGTGAAAACTTGCCAATTTTGGCCTCTCTAAATGGAATACACTTGGGAATCCCTTTGTTATCCTTCCAGGCAAGATCTCCCCAGCAGTTGATTTCAACAATGTTTGTGATTTCTGGGTTTAAACAGGTATCTACCGATAAATTATCTGACATTTGATATACAGGTGAAGCTTAAAGTACGGATGAAAATTTTAGGATTTGAGGTTTCTCCATGAGCAAGAAATGATCAAAATCACAGAAATGGTGACATTTAAGACAGCTTCATGATCTCAGATTGCCATTGTATCTGTTAGAGCATTTTTGAAATGAGTAGACATTCTGTTGGGAGTTTATACAACAGTCTGGCTTCTTTCTGCAAGTTCAGGGCCTAATAAGTTCAGTGCACTTTTGTACAGCATATTTAACCAGTTCCTGATGTCACAAGTGCTTGCACTCCATATTCTAATGGTTTTGTTATTCTCTGGTTTTGTAGAATTGAATATCTGTGGGTTTTCTCAGAAGTTTGAAATCCCCAAATAAGTACTATCTTCCATTAGGTAATAGTGCCTCTTTATTACAGGATTATTGTGAAATTAAATGAGATAATAAGTGTCAAGCGCTGGGTAGATCATCTGCCTCACCAAAGGAACTTGGCAAGTGTTACTTTCCTTCCGGACATCTTCCCTGTTTTATGACTTCTTTCTACGGGCTTGTGTCTTTGAAGTGCTTTACATTTATTAACTTTTGTGAACTTTACATTCATTGAATCACTTTATGTCTCACAACTCTGTGTTATAGAGTCTTACCGTCTCCATTTTATAGATGAGGAAACTGAGGCATGAAGATTTTTAAAATGGTCCTTTGTCCAGATCACACAGTTAGCAGTGGAGGCTTTAGGGAACCCAGCAGTCTTGCTGTAGAGTTTGTGCTCTGAACCCTCGTGCTGTGAGGAGAAGTGCTTTCTGCCACAACAGAAGTTGTATCAATAAAGTGCTCAGAAGATTCCACGAGTGAGGTTTCTCTGGGGTTTAGTTAGGTTTTGAAAATGTATTTACTATTCTTGAAAATCAGAATTAATCACCCACCAAATCTTCTGTGTTCTTTCCCCAATTCTTATGTATTTCTGATCAGATTCTGACTTGTTCTGTGAAGTTTGGGGAGGAGTAGCAGTTCAGTTTGGACATGTGAAAAGTAACACAGCTGGAAAACTTCTGCATTTGACTAAAACTAGTTTTCATCAGTGCTTGGAAAGCTGTTTCCTTTAGTGGATGTGTTTTGTTTTCATTTTTCATTCACTTAAGCAAGTGATCATTGTTTCGTATTTTCTTTATTCCTTGCTTTTGGCATGGTGTCAGTGATGTGTCTTTCTCATTACTGAAAATCTATGTCCTATACATCGGGAACATTTTGTCTCAGTGGCAGGAAGCAACACATACTTTCTGTTGAAAAGTCCCTGAAACACACATGGAAAATTCCCCTTGCTGTTTTTCACTCTGTTGTCATCTTCAGGGACTAAACCATTTCCCCAAATACACCAAACTGCAAATGTCTTTAAAACAGTCCAAAATAATATACCATGTCATTAGGCTTACTCTTTCTGATTCTACTAGACACTCAAGTTCCCTGGGAATGGGTGCTTTGCTTGTCTGTAACACCTGTGAAGATCCATCCAATGGCAAGCGTTCTGCCTGGCAGACACTGGAGGGGTCCGTAGGTTCTCTTAGCAGAAAGGATGCATACAGGCCCCTGCCCTCTCCAGCTCATCACTCCTTGCCTTCTTTGCGTTATGAGCTTCAGCCCTCTGTAGACACCCTGGTGTACCAACCATGCCATGCCCGCTCCTCAGTGCCTCTGTTCCTGGCTCTCAGCCTTCGCACATGTGGTGCCTCTGCCCCACCTCTGGGAGTAAGCCTGCCTGACGTCCCAGGGCTGGGGCTGGTACTCCTCTCGACTCCCAGGGCACTTGTGTTCATCTCTCTTTAGCCTTTACCAGAACACACTCGATTTGCTTATTTAGCCGTTCATCTCTCCTACTGGAAGCTCTTTGAAGGCCTGGTACTTGGTTGAGTGGTTTTTCAAAGGAATTAATAAATTCATGAGTGAATACTAATGGTATCTTGTGTTTGTGGCTAGAAACCTTACTGATCGCAGACAGTCCATTCCTCGCCTGTGTGCACTGCATCTGCTGCTCGTTCTCTGTGCCAGGTGGTTCATCCTGCTGTGACCCGAGGGCACAGTCTTCACTCCAGGCCCCTCAGTCCTGCAGCTACAGAGAGCCCTTGGAGCTGCCAGGATTTCACTCCAGTGTCTTTGTAAAAGCCAGCCACCCTTTCTTTAATTGTAATTTTTCTTTCATCTCCATCAATTAACCTTCATTGCTTCTTTCTGCCCTGAATGAAATGCTTCGAAGCGCTGCAAAAAACCATTGGGCTGTATGTTGCTTTCTATCCAATTTGTTAAAAGAAATCCTGAAATAAGTAGTGTTTTTGTTTATTGAACTTTGAACATATTCCAGCATTTTAGAATGCTGATTTACAAAAATTAAGTAGTTCACTCCATACTGACTTTTCACATTGTTTGGAATATGGATAAAAATGAAAGCCAGCGCAGTGTCACCCTATGTGATAATCCATTTATGACTTCGGAAGTGATTACTTGTTTGATTTAAGCGTCCCTTACATCTGGCCCCATCTGGTAGCATTCTCTAGGCCTACTCGGTCCTTAAGTGGTAACATTTTCCAGAGCATTGTAATAGTAATAGTAATTCCTACATCTTTGTTATCTGTCTTGGTCAAACCCTGGTATAATTACTAGGAATCGCTATTATTTTTTTAAAAAAAGATTTTTTACATATTGGCAGAACATTTACTAGTACTCTGAATTTTCTGCATTGTAGTGGATCCATATTTTATAGCAGAATCTCCTAATTTATGCAGTGATCTTAAAATTTGTTAAGAGGAAATGGTAATTGACTGCAAATCATTCTACATCTTATTGGTTTTATATACAGCTTTTTAAACAATTCACATTATTGTAAAGCAATGTTTATGTTATTTATATTTAAAATTTCAGGTGGTTTATGTATATATTTTTCAAGTACCTTTTATTTTTCCTTTTAAATTATTTCTTAGAGCAGTTTCAGGTTCATAGCAAAATTGAGCATATGCCCCCTCATAGATTTCTCATGTACCCCTGCCCCACACATGCACAGCCTCCTCCATCGTCAGCATCCCCAGCAGACCGCACATTTGGTGCAACTGATGAACCTGCAGTGACCATCATCACCCAAAGTCCATGGTACCTTAGGGTTCACTCTTGGTGTTGCACAGTCTGTAAGTTTGGACAAATGTATGATGATATGTATCCACCGTTACAGTGTCACGCAGAGTATTTTCACTGCCCTAAAAATCTATGCTTTGCCTATTCATCCCTCCCTCCCCCTTCACCCCTGGCAGTCACCGATCTTTTCACTGGCTCCGTAGTTTTGCCTTTTTCTGAATGTCTTCTAGTCGGAATCATATAGGACGTAGCCTTTTCAGACTGGCTTCTTTCACTTAGCAATGTGCATCCGTGTCCTCATTTGACGGCTCATTTCTTTTTATAACCAAATAATATTCCATTGTCTGGATGTGCCACACATTTACATACTTACGTTGTCTTGACTGCAGTGCCTTAGTGACCTTGTATCCGGTTTCCCAAATGGGCAGAATCAGTGTAGCACAAGTGTCCAGTATCACAGTGTCATCAGAGAGCAGCACAGTACTGTTTGTGAAGCCTGTGGTCACATAGCTGTGTATGTGGCAGGGGTTGAGGGGGGCGCGGTGCCAGGTAAGTGTCGGGGCTACCGTCTGGGAACCTCTGGCCCTGCACATCTGGTTTTTATGTTCATCACCGACTGACTCCTGCTGGGTTTGAGACATTGTACAGCTTGGGTACCAAACACAGCCCTGCCTGGAAGAGTGACCATTAGGCCCAGCACTGCCCTGTCAGGTGGCTTATATATATATATATATATATATATAGGTGTATAGTTGATTAACAATGTTGTGTTAGTTTCAGGTGTACAGCCAAGTGATTCAGTTGTAATTTACAAGTAACTATCCTTTTTCAAGTTCTTTTCCCATGTAGATTATTACAGAATATTGAGCAGAGTTGCCTGTGCTTTACAGTAGGTCCTTGTTGGTTATCTATTTTAAATATAGCAGTGTGTATATGTCAATCCGTACGCGGGCCTTTCACTGCTGTGGCCTCTCCCGTTGCGGAGCACAGGCTCCGGACACGCAGGCTCAGCGGCCATGGCTCACGGGCCCAGCTGCTCCGCGGCATGTGGGATCTTCCCGGACCGGGGCACGAACCCGTATCCCCTGCATCGGCAGGCGGACTCTCAACCACTGCGCCACCAGGGAAGCCCAGGTGGCTTATATTTTAATGGCTTTAGAATAGTTACATTTTGCCGCACTTTGCACATTTTACACTGGAGAATTTGCTATATATAAAAAAGTATTACGAAATCCCTCCCGTCTTTTCATGAAAAATCCCATGCCTGTAAACATGTAAGCAAGATGACCAATGCCTGGTTGAATCTGGATTGCTCCTCAGAAAGAGAAGCAGCCAACCTCGAAGGCCAGGCACTTACAGCTGCCTTCTAGACCCCGAGGGAACAGAAATATTTATGGCACCCCCTCGGGGAACAAGAATGGCTTTTGCAGTAGTGGCCACACTTGTCAGTGTCTGAAACCTTTACTGACTGCACCTGCCATGTGAAACCCACTTGGATAAGTAGATGAGCACCAAGTGTGAGACAAGAATAGGAGGCAGAGTTAACTGTGTCACAGACTTTCATGTGTAGCCCCATTGGGTCCTGGTGCCCACATGGATGGGCGCCAGGAGTCTAGTGAGTGGAGCCGCCCTTGTGAAGAACCATGTTACGGAGTTAGATGGCCGAGTGCGCACGGGCCCACATGTGCACCTCCCCTCACCTGACTGTCTTACGTTCGATACATCAATTTTATATCCTACCAGCTTCCAACAAGGCTGTGAGTGGTTTGCAATAAAAATACCAAGAAAGTGAAAGGAGAAAAATCTGATGATTGGTTCAGAAGGACTTTTTTCTGTTGCAACCTTGGAATTGCCTTTCTGCATAAAAAAAATCTATAGTGATCCATCTTGCTTTGTCAGGTGACAGAATTTTGGAAAAGCGTCGGAAATGTTTGATTCAGCAGCCTAGCTTTTTTTTTTTTTTAAAGTTCTTCTGAATTAGTATCTTATAACTAGTAAATTGCTTTTCTCTTGATTTTCCCATCTTTTTAGTTTCTGGATTTTAAATTGTTTGTTTGTTGGCTTTCACTTACATACATTTAATTTAGTTTGCATTCTGCAAACAAATGCTGAAGGTTGATATTTTCATGCTTTTTGCATAGGCTTCTTATTTATATCCAGTATTGCTCAGGGTATGGTATACACACTGCTGATATCAGAATCACTAAGTTGTCTGCTAAAATTCAAGGTCTAGGGCTTCCCTGGTGGCGCAGCGGTTGAGAGTCCGCCTGCCCATGCAGGGGACAAGGGTTCGTGCCCGGGAAGATCCCATGTGCCGCGGAGCGGCTGGGCCCGTGAGCCATGGCCGCTGAGCCTGCGCGTCCGGAGCCTGTGCTCCGCAACGGGAGAGGCCACAACAGTGAGAGGCCCGCGTACCACAAAAAAAAAAAAAAAAAAAAAAAAAAGGAAAAAAAATTTCAAGGTCTACCTAAAAGAATTAGAGTGGCTTTCTGTGCGGCTCAGAGATCTTTATTTTGGATCTAGAAATACTGTGCACATAATACCCCAATTTTTTAAGGAAGGTAAGTTGTTTTAATCTCTAATAAAGTATAAATCTCTCTTAAAAATGCCCTCCGTTTTGGAAATTTGGGTAAAGGACATTAAAAGTTCTAAATGCTGTAGTTTTAAGTGGTCCATAGCAATCATGCAGAGCTTCTCTCCCAAGCTGTGGGAGTTCATTTGAATTGCGTTCCCCTGTGGGTAATGCGTCATTTCTCCCTGGCTGATTTCAAGATTCTTTCTTTGTCTTCAATTTTTAAAATTTTAATTGTAATTTGTCTTCACGTGGATTTTTAGGGGGTAACCCTTTCAGATTTACTCATCTTCTTAATCTGTAGGGATCTGTCTTTCACCAAATTTGAGAAGTTTTCAGCCATTATTTAGGTACTGTTTTCAGTCCCCTGCCTGTCTCCCCTCTTGCTGCTGCTCCAGCGGTGTCAATGTGGGTCTTTTGTTATTGTCCCATTGGTCCCTCAGGCTTTCCCCAGTGTTCATTTCCAGTCTTTTTTCTCTCTCGTTCAGTTGGGGGATTCTATGGATCTTTCCTTGTGTTCACAGATTTCCATCCTCTGTCATCTCCACTTAATAAGACTGAGCCAACCAGTGAGTTTTAACTTTTTTTATGGTGTTTTTCAGCTCTATGATTTCTATTTGCTTCTCTTTTTTTTTGGTAACTTCTATTTCTTTCTGAGATTTACTCGTTTTTCATTTTTTGTCAGGGGAATTTGTAATTTATGGTGAAAGCATTTTTATGATACCTGCTGTAAAAATCCTTGTCAGATTATTCCAGCATCTGGTTCATCTTAGTGTTGGCATTGGATATAATTGTCTTTTTTCATTCACATTGTGCTTTTCCTAGTTCTTGGTATGACAAGTGTTGTTTTGTTTTGTTTTTAATTGCATCCAGGATACTTTGTCTGTTATGTTAGGAGACTGTAGGTCATATTTACATTGTTTGTTTTAGTAGGCAGTTACCTTGTTTATGGTTTGTGTGTGGACCTTAGCCTTCTTTTTGTAAGCTGTGGTGGTTCTGATGGTGATTTAATTTTTGTGCTTTTGCAGTGTTACTTCAGTTTGCTTGGTTTATCTGATGCTGCTGGAGCTCCCAGTTAACTCTGCTATGACTGCCTGAAGGGGCCAGCAGGTATCCTAGCCAGGAGGCTGGCTGTCATCCAGGGGAAGGGGTGTGCCAGAGTCCCCTACCCATGCTTCTGTGTGCCCTGGTGTCTCTGGGAAGGGGAAGAGGGTCTTGGGCTCACAGGGCCAAAGAGGCTTCCTGGACCAGGCTGGTGCTTGTGACTGGGTCTCCTTTCCAAGTTGGGACCTAGGGGACAAAGCTTGTGCTACGTATTTCTCGATCATATTTTTAATTAAGGGTTTTGATTAAATGTTAACTTATTTTGGTGAGACATCATGTTTTTTCAGAGGTTCTTCTTTTTTTTTTTTTTTTTTTAACGCTTGGTCTCTTTCACTCTCATCCTTTTTTTTTAGAGGTTTTTTTTTTTTTTTTTTTTTTTTTAACGCTTGGTCTCTTTCACTCTCTTGTTTTCTTTTTTCTGCCTTTTAAATATTGTGATTACCATTATCCCCAGGTCTTCTTTCACTCCCTCCTGACTCTGGTACCATCACTTGGCTAATTTCTACTACTGCAGCCAGCCGTATCCACAACCACCATTACCGTCTTCCTCCAGACACAAAACATGTGAAGGCACTTAACACAGTACCAGGGCACAAAAGATTTTTGTTCCCCATCCCCTTCTCTCCCTTTACCATACGTCTACTTGAATGCCTCCTATAGGTCTCTTGCCTCCTGTAAGGCTTTCATCGCCCAGCTGTTGAAGCTAGAGGCCTTCGCTTCATCTTTCAGTCCTTCATCGCTCTGGCCACCACCTTCACCAGTCACATCTAGTTTGCTCAGAGCTTCCCGAATCTGATCTATTGCCCCTGCCTGAGGACAGACCCTGATCTCCCTTCACTTCACATATGATATAGCTCTGTTGCTTGGTGCATACACATTTACAATTGCTGTATCTTCTCGGTAGATTGACCCTTTATTTTTATGTCCCTAATGATGTATTTGCTCTGAAGTTTACTTTATTTGATAATAACATAGCCAATACTGCTTTTTAAAAAAAATAATGTTTGTATGGTACATGTTTATCCTTTAACTTTCAGCCTCTACATATATCATATTATATTTGAAATGAAACATACATACTTCTACACTATGTTTTTATCTCCTCTTTGCCAATATCTTTTAGTTGGTATATCAGACCACTTAGACTGACTGTAATTATTGATATGTTAAGGCTTAAGTCTGTCATTTTATTTTATTTTTTCTGTTTGTTCTTTTTGGTTTTCGTTTCTCAGTTTTTTTCCTGCCTTCGTATGATTTACTTGAAGATTTTTTTAGAATCCGCTTTTGATTTTTGAGTGTTTCACTTAGAATAGCTTTTTTAAGTGATTGTCTAGGTGTTACATTACATATACATGACTTATCAGTCTTTTGGTGTCACCCTTTTATCAGTTTGAATGAAGTATAGATACTTTCTCTCCCTTTACTATCCTTTACCGTCCCTCAATTGTAATACAATTGTATATAATAACTACATACATTGTGAACCACATTATCCGTGTTATAATTTTTGCTTCAGTCACCAAACACAATTTAGAGAACTCAAGAGGAGACCGAATATCAGCCTTTGAGTTGCCAATAACAGATTTCCTAAAGCTTATTTGACCGATTTCTGTCAGCGTTGCCTGGTGGTGCCAGTCCAACACACAGTACCATGAAATCAAGTCTGTTGGAGGTGATTGGGACAAATATTGATAACTAAAGTTCCTTTTGCACTTATCCAGTTAATATGTGCTAGTATTGCTAATATTATAAAAGCTATAGTAATAATTGAAACAAATATGGTATATTAGATTGCTAGAGCTGCCTTAACAAAGTACTACAAACTGAGGGGCTTAAACAACAGAAACTTACTCTCTCGCAGTTCTAGATGCCTGGAGTTCACCATCAAGGTGTTGGCAGGGCTGTGCTTCCTTGGAAGTCACTAGGGAAGGGACCAGTTCATGACTCTCTGCTGGTTTCTCTTAGTCCCTTGGCTTGTGGTGGCATAACTCCAGTCTCCACATGGTGTTCTTTCAGTGTACACCTTTTTATTAGGACACCAGTCACGTTGAATTAAGGGCCCACCCTACTCCAGCATGACCTGAACGTAACTAATTATACCTGCAATGACTATTCCCAAAAAGGTTACATTCTGACGTTCCGGGGGTGAGGACTTTGGCATGTGGATCTTTGGAGGATACAATGCAACCCGTAACATGGCAGTTGGATTAACTTATCATAGTTTATATAAGTGTTCAGATATATTTTCTAATAGCTATAATGAAAGGAGTTTATATACTCTAAAAAAACACGGTACAAATGTCAGGCGGGAATTACATGCCATTGAATCCTGTGTATCCTGTGAAGTAAATGATTTACCTTGGTTCTGTTGTAGCAAACACCTTACTTCATACTTGTGATTTGCCACCTTTTAAAGTCGTGTCATATCATTCTTTAATCACATCTTAGAGTAAGCATTAGGGTTCCACCCTTTCGTTTTGAAAAATCTTAATACCTATTTAAACCTTAATAATAAAGAGTTAAAACAGGAGAGATTTTCAAAATAATGGCATTGTCATAGTTTAATTTGCTTTTCATTTAAAGATGGTTCTAATGACATCTCACTTTTTTTTCCCGAGTGTTAAATTACCCTAGGCAACTTTACCTGATTATATTAATCATGCTAAATATGAAACTGCCTTACTTTTAGGTGTTAGAATTTACAGAAGCTATATTTATGCCTTTCAATAACATTCATTACAACTTACATAGTGAAAACTACTAATAAGAACATAGATTGTTTCTTCTATTCTAAAATCTTCGTATGCCCTACATAGAAGTTGGGGGGTTAGGCATGAGGCGACGCTAATTGAGGACTGTCACAGTTCCTTCTGGATTAAAAGTTGTGCATTCCTGATACTGTCCCTTTAAAACGTATAGTGTAAGTCATTATGGCCTCGGTAGCTCACAAGGTACATGTACTGGGTTATTGTACATCCAGTGAAATGTGGCACTCTCCAGAAGCCTTTCTGCTCAGCTTCTGCACTGTTCTGTCTTTGGGAAGACAAGACTAAGAAGCAGTTTGAAATGAAAATATTAGTAAAATCATAGATAATATCAATTGACTGATTTTTATGCACAATGTGTAGAACAGCCAGCAGATTCTGGGACTGTGCCATTAATATATACTTAGGTTATGCAGGATTTTGTCTTAATATGCTCTGTATTTATATAAAGCATAATTCTGAATCCATTTGAGTAATGTACATTTAGCATAAGCAGAGTCGTAGGCTGGCATTATTAAAATGCATAGAGCTGAAATCCTGAGCTTCTGCTGAAATATGCTTTTAATCGCAGCCGAATTATGGCGATATATTATCCACGTAAGCCTGGTTATATCAGCGTTTGGCTTGCATAGGAGCTCTTTGCTCCGTGAGAACTGTACAGTAACCCATATGTTGTGGTTTGGCATTTAAATTTTCTACAGTATGTATATCTGAATTGCTTGATATAGTGTTATCTAAGCATATGTTATCTTGTAGGAGATGCGTCTTGTAGCCAAGTAGCTTTGAAAAGAATTTGTCAGTTATAATTGTATTTACCAATGATTGATGGTCATTCATAAAAGCACACATTGTTTTAATAAAAGCTCTACTTTGAGCCTTTGGAATAAAAAACAATCAGGAATGAAGGAGGCATTCACTGGTGGTACATTTTGTTTACTTTTATAATTTTATTAAATTATAATTCACACTTTCCATAATAGGTCTAGGGAAAAAATAGCTTATAGATACTACCATTTTCCTGTAGATTAAATTTTAAGTGTTCTAAGCGGGAGCCTAAAATGATCAGCATCACTGAGGATACTAATGAAAACTTGATTTTCTAATTTCATCCTGCAAAAGGAGGTCTTTGGGGCACGATAATGTGCTAACATATGGTATCTGTTTTAATAAGTAATGTTCAGGCAAGAAATGGTGCCTGATGCTAATGCATCTTTAGGTCGTTGGTGAGGTTTTGTTTCTACTGTATGTTATTAAAGTCAGTGACCACAAACACAGATGAACTGGATGGTGGTGATGGGAAGGCCTCCCCTCATGCCAACTTACAGAGAAAGAGTCTCCCACTCTGCTAACTTAGGAGCTTTCTCTTCTTATTCATGTGTTTTAATTAACAGCTACATTTAAAATATTTCCCACATATACATATCTGGTTTTGGTCACTTCAACTTATGCTACTTTTACAGAGGGTAGATAATATAGAATTTTGCATGTTTGGGACCAGTTTTTATGGCAGAAGAGCCTCTCACATTCTCATCCCAGAGTGACTGACGTCAGGTGTCAGGTGGGCATCTTGTAGTCAGGAATAACCACATTTTGAAACCGTGAATCCTGTGATTATTAACGATTTCCTCATCAGTAAGCTGTTGTCCTCTTTCTGTCACATTAGGATCTTTTTCAGCAAAGGGATGAGTTTATAAATGTCCCTATGCCCTGCTTCCAGATTCATCTTTTTAGAGATGATCTTTGCTTATATAAGCTCCTTTGTTCTACACGGCAAGGATTTCTTTGTACAAGTCCAGCTCTACAGGTTGATTCCAGACCTGCAACCTGTAATTCAATAGAGCAGTGCCCTGTTTACAAAGTCCAGATTTCCTGTGCTGTCAGTTAGGGCAATCAGCACAAAGACCAAGTACTTTTGGAACTAAATAAACAATGAGAAAAACATTCAGGGCTGCCGGTAACCCCTCACAGGAAATTTAACAGCCTTTGACTACAGGGCATCAGTTGTGGTAGATGTCTGCTGAGTATGAAATCTGACATTCTCTCTGGCCATGTTCCGCCGATAGCTCTCAGCGTAATCTCTTGCTGAGGTTGACTGGAGCCCCTTCAGAGTCTGGCGCTCTCATCCCGAGCCTAAGTGGTCCTATTATGACAGACATCCACACCTGTATTCTGTCACATCTGCGCGTCATGTAGGCCTCTGACATGGAGCATCAGAGCATTTAAAATAGGGGGATTAACTAAATTGAGAATTTGCCCGTGATCTATGAAGAAAACATCTCTATTGACAAGTTCAAGCCCTTTGAACAGTTCCAGAAAGGCTTACATGCTAACGTATAGGCCACTGTACCTCTGAGGGGCAGAACAGTCTGGACAGGCAGAAAGCAGAGAAGGATTGTCATATCCTATGGATGCCACAGAATTTCAACCATTTAGACAATTAGTGTTTTTGTTTAAAGCCCTGTGTTTATGTGTTTTTAAATTAACTTGTTTGCTTTCTGATACATTTGATGGCTTTGCTGATGGTCTGGATAATGCTTGCAGTAGCTGTTTATATGATTGTTTATATATAAGTTTCAAAGCCAACAAAAAACATCTGCGAGTTAAAGTGAAGTGACTTGAATCTATCTGGATCAGTCAGAAATCTTGTTTCACTTACTTCAGCAATCAAATGGTAGTGCAGAGTATAAAACCAACCAGCAGACAACAAAGGTGCCCCCTGCCTAGAGGTCCCAGGCTGCCGTGGCACACCTCGGGCAGATGCTTAGAATGCGCTAAGGAGGAGGTGACGGTAACGTGGGTTATGGTCCTTGTGTGTTTCTTGCTCCTGTTGTTCACAGCGGCTTTGAGCAGAGGGTCTCAGACACGTTTTCTAATGAGAGATGGTTCGTTTTAAACTCCTTCCTGAATTTGTCTCTAAAGAGATATGAATAAAGATTAGAAGTGAAAGATGAATCTTTTAAGTGTGTCATTGAGTAGAGATTTTAAATTATATAATTCAATCAATAATTGAGTATAGATCTTGAGTAGAAAACACGAACGTCTGCAGGGTCCTGGCAGGGTCCTGGCGGGCTCCTTGGCTGTGTGCCTATTGACGAGCTCCCCAGAGGCCCTTGCTGACCACGGGAGACGGGAGAGACCCCGCGACCAAAATGTGCCTTGTCCTTGAAATCTGTGCCGGTCTCGTGGGAATAAATGACTTTTTTTTTTTTTTTTTGGCATTTTCTGACTACTACTGAATTTGAGAATCTTTTAAAATATTTATTGGACATTTGGATTTGATTTTTTTGTGAATTTTTTCTTTATATTCTTTCCCCCTTTTCTTAGTGGAATTTTTATAATTTTCATGTAAATTTGTAAAACTTGTATATTATAAATGTTAACATTACTGAGGTCTAACTTTCAGATACGTATTCAGAATTTCTCTCTTCTTCATTGGTTGTGCTTAGAACATCTTTTGTCTTACAATGTACTTTTCATTTTTATCAAATCAGGTTGTATAATCTGAAGTCTGGACAAGGGAGGTGAGCCGTTAAAGCCTTCACAGATGTGGTAGTGATGAACTGAATGATAAGTTAGTTAGGACGATAGGTGAAGGAAATATGTGCCATGAAATAACATGAGCAGAGGTTTGGATGTGAGAAAAATACCAGGCCTCCCGTGGGGCCAGCTAGCAAAGGTGCAGAACCGGAACCAGCAAGTAGGGTGGGCGGCGGGAGACACGCGGTTCCACAGGACGTGGTTGGGCTTCATCTTACCGGCGGTCAGGAGCCCTCAGACGTTTTGAGAAGAGGAATAATATAATTAGACGCATGTTTTAGCAAGTTTTGGAAAGATGATTCCACAGTACTAGCTGTGATTAGGAAAGGTTCTAGAACACAAAGATAGAGGCAAGCTTGCTTTAGTGAATAAGTGATGGGAACCAACAGCAGGAGTAGTTTGTGAACCTTTGCAGGGGCCGGCTAGGCAGCAGATGGACTGTGGAGGACAGGGGGGATGTGTTGAAGCTGCCTTCCAGAGCCTGTGTTCATTGGCGACTGCATAACAAGGCTGCATAACAGTGAGGGACACATATGGGTATCAGGTTGGGGTGGGGTTGGGAGAATACAGTTTTAGCTTAAAACACGGGGAGTTTGTGATACAGACAGAACATCCAGGTGGAGATACCTGGTAGTCACCTGAGAACTGAAATCCAAGGCGAAAAACGTGAGTGGAGTTGAAGATGTAAATTTAAGAGCTGGGGCTTCCCTGGTGGCGCAGTGGTTGAGAGTCCGCCTGCCGATGCAGGGGACGCGGGTTCGTGCCCCAGTCCGGGAAGACC
>NW_006775077.1:2298187-2306957 GCF_000442215.2 Lipotes vexillifer | reverse complement strand
GCTCCGCCGCGGGAGAGGCCACAACAGTGAGAGGCCCGCGTACCGAAAAAAAAAAAAAAAAAAAAGAAAAAGAAAAACGAAGGAAGATGATGACTCTTTGGGAGCCCGAGGAAACAACAACAGTCAGGAAGGAGAAGGGGGAGGCATGGGCGGCAGACGCACCCAGCGTGAACTGCTGTGTGACAGGGAGGAGGAGGTGCAGGAGTGCTGACCACGCGCTGGGAGTGGAGAACGAGGGCTTCACAGCGGGCGCTGATGTCGACCCTCTGTAAAGACAGGAGAAGCGAGGCTGGGGGGACGAGGACGAGGGCAGCTCGTGCCTTTCTCGTGCGCACACCTGGAAGAGCCTTCGCCTCTTCACACCTGGAAGAACCTTCTCCTGTGCATACCTGTAAGAGCCTACTCAGTAGCTCTGGATTTATGGCCCCTATGAAATCGTCTGTTCAGCACGGTCTAACCATTAAAAAGGATGTTATCAAAATTTTCAATTAAACTACAAACTAGACATGTAATACACAACCGTTAATATTTGTAATATATGAAGAACTCATATGACTCAAGATGATACGAGAACCCTAAGGTATCAGAAGGTGAATGGAAAAAGGACACAATTGAAAGATATATGAAGAACTGAGCTACACTGTAGAAAAATGATCCATTTTATTACTAGAGAAATGTAAACTAAAACAATGACATTTTTATTTGTGAAATAATCTATTCAAAACAGTACTTTCAAGTGTCTGTGATTATTTATGCCAAGTTTTCTAAAAAATTTAGCTTTGTCTTCTGAGACCCCATAAAAAATGACTAATCGAGCTTAAATACTAACCCAGGGGTTTCTACTATGTTGCTTTTGATCACTGATGCTCTAAATCTACATATTAACTTAGGAAATTCTACAGTATATGCCAATCATCATCATGTGGAACCACAAAGAAAAATATATAGTGGATATTATATTTCATTAAAGTGACAGATTGTAGTAAAGGGCTGTGTTCTTCCACACAACCCGCTTCTACTACTGGAAAAAAAAAAAAAAGTTTTTTCCTCCAGTCCAAAAGAAAGAGAGGTGTTTTTAACGTTAAAATTGGAAATGTCCTATAAATGAATTCTTTACACATGATTACACAGTAAGTAAGGGAAAGTGAATTGTTCTTCTATCAGTGACCCTCTGCGCGTTCTTTTTTTTCTTTAAAGAATTACTGCGAACAATATAGTGATGGCTAACTTTCTAATGCTTAGTATTTTCCCCCTTCTCTTTGAGAATGATGGTTTCCAACCTGAAAAGATTCACTTGTAATATTAGTGACCTGACAGTTTTTTAAAGTAAGAATGTGTTAACCAACAAATATTGTGAGGCATTTATTTGCTAAGAAAATCCCATATGAAACAAAGCCCAGAATCCAGCGGAGGACAGGGAGCGCCGCCGTGCTCATGTAGGCTCTGCTCCGCACCCCTGTGAAGGGCGATCGACGGCAGCCTGCCCAAGCCCCTGGAAGCAGCAGGGGGCTGAGCGATTGTTTGACACCTCGGATGTCAGCGTATCGTGTGGCAGGTGACGTCAGCGTACGTCGGTGCCACTGCTTACCCCGCGCTGTCAAGATGTGAGCGACCAGGTGAGAGAGGGGAGGGAAGGCGTAAGGAGGCCCCGCAGGAGCCGAGGAACGGAAGCCGTGTCGCTACTACCTGCACGTGCGTTACTGACCGCGGGCGTTTCTGCATCAGTGTCGTTGGCAGTCCACTGCAGAGGTGGCACGTGTCCTCACACCACCAGCACACCTTGCTCCGTTCAGGGCTCAGAACAGGCTCCAGATTCAGCCGCGCCTCCCTGCACTGGGGGCTGTGAATATGCGGCAGGGGCGGGAGCCACGTGCCACGAATGTTCGTGTAGCACCGGGCAGCCTGCAGATACCTCCTGTGGATGATGCCCCACATCAACATGTGCCCATCACGTGCTTATCACACTGCTGTAGGCACCGTGTGGTGTCAGGGGGCCCAGGGTAACATTTTGACTTCCAAGAAGCTCTAATCCATTTCCGGTGTCAGGCAAGCCCAGCTAGCTTTGTGGAAGGAAGGCTGTTAAAGAAGAATGTGAGGAAGGATATAGGGAAATGCTAAGTCATGGGGCGCAGGCTAAACGTGTGCCAGTCCATCAAGAGGTGAGGTGGCAGTGAGGGCTGGAAGAGTCCAGAAAGGCTTCTGGAGGCCGACAGAGTGTCAGTAGCCCCTGAAGGAGGGGGCAGGGCTTGAGGGGAGGCACATGTGCCAGTACTTGGGCCTTGGTCTCTGAGAAGACTCCTGAGCAGAGTGGTTTCATCTCAAATGTGGATTATTTTCCAGCTACAATTTTCCTTTGCCTTAAGCTATAAAAACTATAACTGTACGCTATGAATGTATTCTAAAATATATGCCACATAAAATCAAAGCCCTTATCCAAATGCTGGTATGAGACGTCTAGAATTTAGTGGCCTTGTAACTGAGCTCTGAAATAGCACAATTTCCCATTTTTTACTCTTTCCATTGGCTTAAGCTGGGAGTTCAGGGTACAGCAAAATCGTTTCAGGTCTTTGTGATGGGCTTCCTCACAGGATTAATCTGAGAGAAAGATGAATACGGTCTTTGTAGGGTGAGAGATTCAGCAAGATGTCTCCATGGTTGAAGGTGATCTCCTGGACGGAGAAGTAAAAGCTGTGCCCCAAGTGGAGGGGTGCTGTCAGCATTCTGTGAGTGCTGTCTTCTTTTGTAACTTTTCCATGTCTCATATCTTTACAGGTTTGGAAATCACCTGTCTATGAAAAGTGTTAAACTTTTCTATAAAGCATCCTATTAAAGACAATCTAACCTTAAAACCAATTACTGAAATACCTCACGTTATAAAAAGATGAAAAATTCTCAAGTCTCTTTCTCGAAACAACACTATTGGATCTTCGCTTTCTATGAAATGAACTTACCTCCTTCCAAATAACAAAGAAAATCCAATCATTATTATAGGTGATTATGGGATAATTATCAGACTAATTTGTAATCAGCATTTTCAGATGAGTGTTGATGTGGACACACTTGCCCTTGGTTCAGCACACACATTAGACATTAGAGGCTCAGACGTTGTCACCCGTGGCCCCTTGCTAGTCATCTGTGACGCAGCTCACGCTAATACTCCAGTGGCCGGTAATCAGCGTGTTGCCTGTTAAATGAAGAAATTTTCATCGCTGTCTTTATGAGCACCACCCCTGTTTCCTCTCTTCAGCACACAGCGGGGAGATAGATAAAAATATTGTAGCATCTAACAAGCCGACATTGAAATTTCATTCTAAAACAGCAAATTAAATCTGTCTCTTGTGGTTCCAAATTATGTAAAATAAAAAAGAAACTTTTATCACTGATAGGTCTTGTCATTTCTATTCAGTTGCATTTTTTAAAAATTGATGAATTAGAACTTTTTTACTTCCAAAGAAACTCATCAACCCTGCTCATTGTTATTCTTGGAAGGCTTACTTCCCAGGTGTAAAGTTCTCTGAAAATTCCATTTTACCTTTTATCATCATTTAGTTTTCCTAATAATGCTGCTACTATAATAGCTTTTTATGAACCAAGAACATGATGTTTTTCAAAAACCAAGACAACCAGTTATGCCTTTTGGATCAAAGGGAGAGAAGTATGGCAAGAAACACTTTCCTGTTGTGTCGATAGCTGGTTTTGTGATTTCATGGTCCACTTCCCCTAAGTGGCTCACGGGTCCAGTACACTGTCAGTCAGCTCTTCAGTCTGAGTGGTCCTGGCTTCAGCTGTTCCACACTCACAGGTCCTGTCATTCAGGGCTCCCTTCCAGTTCCCCTTTTCCTGTCACTGTCCTTTCACTCGGGGCGTGTACAGATTGGTGCAGGGGTAGTCAGAGACCATCCTGTACCGTGTTAGCTGTCTTGCAGCACGCAGTGTCTGCTGCAAAGAATCTAATTTCCCGATTGAAACAGGAAGTGCTGGAATCACAGGATAGAGTAAAAAATAACAAAAGCAATATCCTGTGAGCCTTTTCTGTTTGTTTGCTCAGTACCTGACCAAGGGCCTAGCAGATATTTAGTGCTCAGTATTGTTGCTTTAGTTGATACTATTATTTTGAATGATTTAATCAGCCAGTTGGTCTTTGGGTTAGTCATGAAGAATATGATTTCAATACAGAAGAAATATTTGCCATGCCTAAAACGAAACAAAATTAAATTGTTTAGTTTTGCAAGCATAGCAGTTAGTAGCAAAAGGATGGGAGGTTCTGGGTTTGAATTTGGAAGGGTCATAGGTGATCGGATGGTCATGAGAATCCATGGTGGTCTCACCGTTTGTTCCTTGGCTGGCCAGTGACTGACAGGGCCACGTGACAGTGGAGCCACAAGATAGCAGTGACAGTTCCTGATTGTATTGCTGTCAGTCTGATCCTGAGGAACTCTTACCTGTAGCTACTTGGGAGTTAGGAAAGATGGAAGGAAAAGAACTGTTAGGCCTATAGCTCATTTGATTTTCTTTTATAGATTTTTTTTTATTACACCAGCGTATTTTAACATTTTTCTGGTTCTTGGCAATTCATTGTTACTCTTATCATATATTTGATAACAACCCTCTGAGGCAGGTAAGTCATGTATTGTTCTTATTTTATACAAAATGAAATGGACTCTAGAAAGGCTAGGTGACTTGTCTGCATTTCCATAACCAGTAATCAACAGAACTAGATTGGTAACTTTGTTATTTTCTTTGTGTATGGCTTATCCTCAATATCAACAACTCCCAGCTTGCCTTTAACAAGCCTGTGCTACCTTGAGCACACTTCCTAGATGAGCACTGTAAATTTTCATGTATCTGCTTGCAGCAAGTAAAGTTGCCAAGAAAAAGGCGACAGATCACCTCTTCAGAGGCACCTGAAGTGTCTAAATCATCCCCACCAAAAACCATCATAAAATTTAACAAGACCAGTAAATTAAATGTTTAATTTTTGTTTACAATACATGGATATTGGTTTTATGTCCAACATTTAATCCAGTATCAAAATTTTATCTGCTTTGCGTTTGGAGTTCATTTAGCCTTAGCATGTGAGTATATTTATGTCCTTTTTATAGGTCTTAAAACATAATCTAAATTTATTGCTGTTCAAGCTTTGTGTTATGCATTCAACATCCAGCAAAGAATATTGAAAACCAACTATGTGCCATAGTGCTCAAAACTTAAAAAACAAAATGATGATCAGGAAAATCCTATACTGTTTCTGTGACTTAGTTAATGCTAAGTTCTTGGTCAGAGTTGCTCCCATCTATTACAAAACACATATTCATTTAAGCAGGCATGGTCCAGTCTGCTGGATGGTGTCGAGGGATCAAAGGCAGGGAGGAGCAGGTCCTGCATTTGTAGTAAACAAAACGCCATGTAACTAAACCAGATTCCTCAAGTCTGCCAAGCCATTGGGTTTGATTCTCAAATTAAGTAGAGTTGAATTGTTTACCTTTTGAAGGTATATTCCTTTATTTCAGCTCCTCAGTACAACTTAGAAAACTCTGTTACAATATTTTTAGAATATTATATCGTGCTAAACCTCAGCCGTATAAATTACCTTTTATATACACAGTGATGCATTAATGACCCAAAAGACTGGATATGTCTTCAATAGTTGAGCACAATTCTGATTAGATCCTATGTCAATAAAAGAGTACTCTTTCATTGGTATATTTTACTGGTATCATATTGATTTATTTATTTGAATCACCCTACTAGGTAAAGCATTTAACATTTCACATTGTTCACTACTCTGATCATTTTCACTTCCTTAAAATACCCTTTAAGCATTAATATGTTCTTGTTCAGAATAAAAAAAATAAAACTCACAAGAAAAAGTGGGAAAATGTTGCTCATCTTTCAACACAGAGAATTACTTTCCTTAAAACATTTAGTAGAAAGAAAACCTAAATGCAAGTTTTTAAAGTTACAAATGTTTCCTACATTATATTAAACATCTTTTTTTTTTTCTTTATGGTGTAATTGAAATGAGGAAAATTTGGAGTCGACCGCTTTGTTCATTGTTAGCAACAATGAGAACAAAACATAGATCTTTGGGTTCCTGATTAGTTATCACAAACACTGAAATTAGTCTTATCCTTTAGAAAGGCTTACAGAAATAAGAAGGAACATCTCTAATCTGCCAACTAATAAACTATCTTAAAACTCTGAGAATTAAGAAGCAAGTAAGTTTGGCTCTAAGTCTTTCCGTTCCAGAGGCACTGCAGGGAGAATTGGGTGGACAAGCTTGTAGGCTGTGAGCTGCCCGTGTTATGCAGAGCATCCCCTGCTTAGAACCGGGCCCCGCGTGGGACCCTCGGCTGCGTGGTGCCGGGGCCACTGAGAAGCCAGGGCTGTACAGAAAATGAGGGCTGCTTGATGGTGGAACAGGAAGGGAGAAAAGCGGGGCCTATGGCCTTTCAAACCTCAGACCAGGTGATTCAGGCAGAGGGTACAGGTTTTGAGTTATCATTATCAGAGTGGGCTGGTCCAGCTCTGGACCAGTCAAGTTGAGGCTGGTATGCTTACCTCTTTGAATTTCCCTTTTCTTCTTTGTGAAATGAAAATAGCGTCCTCTTGGCCCACTCCTAGAAGAGTTGTTGGGATGGAATGTGAAAGCAGTTGGCGATCTGCGACACCCCGTGTTGTTCCAGCACCGTCGTGGGTCCTGAGCAGGGGCACAAGGCCACCCCGTCAGGACGCTCGGCAGTTGCGGGCAGAGGCCGAGTGTGGCTCACAGACTGATGAGCGTAAATGCAGGCTAGTGTTGATTTTCATGCTGAAATCCTGCAATTTAGGCAAAATATGAAAGAGGAGCAATCATGAGCCCTCAGTGGAAATATTTAACATACTTCAGGATGCTCTGTGGACGACTAGAAAACTTTCATTAAAAACATACTGTCACATCACATTGCTCTGTTTTCAAAGGAAGTGTTCTGGCATGCTATATTGATATGAGACCACTGTTAAATTAAGAATTATCACCAAAGTAAAGTTTAAATACTCCAAAGAAGCTACTTAGTTAATGCTGTTTCTTGGGCAACATTCATTTACAAACTCTTAGTTTATAAATTACCACTGTTACGTATGATGATGCAAGAAAGTCTAAACATTTTACTCCATTCTTAAAAATATAGGTTGAGACATACACTCACAGACTCTCAAGATATTTCTGGATGAATATGTGAGTAAAGAATATACCTTGTTCTGAATAAGGCAAATAAAATTCCTGTTTAGTTTTCTACTTTTCTCATAGTTCATATTATTTCCAAGAGAAGGAGGGGTGGGGGGAGTGAGATTTTTTTTAAATGTGTTATGTTTATCTTTCTCATACACTCTTTAACATGCTAATACATGTGATATGATATTATAGTATGTGATACTGTGCCTAGCATTGTTTTTTAAAATGTTAAGACCGGTACATTTCATGTAAAGGCAGTTTGAGCTTTTAAAAAATACTTTTTGTTCTAGATAAGCAGCCTGAATACCAAGCATTTTGACCAAACTTACAGATATTTTCAGTGTTAGATTTAGTTAATAAAGTATGCAAATATATTAGAACTGCATGCTCCTGAAATGCATTTAACATTGGGAAGTTAATACTGCTTAGAAAATGGTTATATCTGTATAAGTGAATTCTTTTCAAGCTTTTAATCTATAGGTGGATAAGTCTAAAGGTATTAAGATCACATTTATTTTATAGCTCCTTGATAGATGATAGCATCATCAGTTTATGTCAGATTTATTATAGCAATAGGAAGAGAATGGTGGAATTATCATTACAGGTCATCTTGTATCACCAGACCCAACAAGAGTCCACGTGAAACGCTGTGGGCTCAAGTGTAGGGTCCGAGTCCGTCTCCCCAGAGGGGAGTGTGCCGCTGGGCGCGAGCCCTGTTAGCAGCAACTCTGGGGCTGCTGCCCTGTGTAGGCAGTGGAAGAGCTCCTCCTTGCAGTGGCGGAAACAAAACACTTGGAGAGAAGAGCATATGACTTGAACTCTGAAGGGATGGTGAAGCTGCCTATCTTGAGACTTTGTGGCCTAGTTAAAAGGTGGGAAAATTTCATAGTCAGCGAAATTAAATTTTTAAAGCAAAACTAGAAAGAAATCGAAGTACGTAGGGATACATTTTTAAAAATATGTTCAAAACCTGTGTAATAAAAAATGCAAAACCCTACTCAGAGGAGTTAAACAAGACCTAGATAAGTGGAGACTCCACATTTTAGGATGGGAAGACTCAATATCGCTAAATGTCAATTATCCCCAAATTGATCTATAGATTCAGCATCATCCCAGTCAAAATTCTAGGAAGCTTTCAGTAGAACTTGACAGACTGCTTCCAAATTTATATGGGAATGCAAGAGCCTGTGACAACCAAAACGATGTTGGAAAAGAGAACAAACTTGGAGGACACTCATGTCTTATTCCAAGACCTGCTATAAAGCCACGGCAATCAACCAGGGGTGGGAGGTGGGGGAATGGGGAGAGATATGTCACGGGTACGGATTTCAGCTATGTGAGCTGAATAAGTCTGGAGATCTAATGTACAGCGTGATGACTGCAGTTACTAATACTTTACTGAATAGTGGAAATTTGCGGAGAGAGTAGATTTCAGGTGCTCTCACACAAAAAAAAACAAAAACAATGTGACGAGATGGGTGTGTTAATTAGCTTGACTAGTAATCATTTCACTATGTGTATGTATATCAGGTACACCTTAAATATATCGATTTTTAC